>NW_025920172.1:708096-1055643 GCF_902686445.1 Sciurus carolinensis | reverse complement strand
TCCTTAGTCAGGGGGATTCACTGAGAGGACAAGTGTGGGTGCTGACCTCCTGATGAGGATTCAGGAACTGATCTCCTGCCTAACTGAGTGAACACAACCTACTAATGAGACATATAGGCACCTGTCCTTATTCACTGCGGTGTTGACCATGACCTCACTGCAAACCCTGAACCCGTAGACACCCTCCTCCTGGTCCTGGGGAGGCTCAGGGAAGGCCTTGCTGGTCTCCATGTTTCCACCAACTGCAAATCCATGTGTGTCCTGTGGGTGAGGTTTCCAAGTCCTAGAAAATCATCTCATTTAAATGCTATTTCTCCAGGCATTCCTAGTGTGAGGTGCTTTCAGATGACCCCACCTCCTGCCCTGACAATCCTGGATCCCACTGTGTGGCTGTCTTCCCCACCTCACCTGTGCCAGGTGAGACCCAGTGGGCTCCAGCAGCCAGGGCTTCACCTTGCTCTCACCATTCACCACAGTTTGTTGGTAAGACTCATAAGAAGGTACTGGACTCATGGTGTGGTCGTGAGTAAACCTCATAAAAATGTGTCCGTGCTTAGACAGCTCTTGGCCACTGTGACCAAGGTCGGGAGAAGTGCCACCTGGAAGAGGGAAGGTTCCTCTGGTTCATGATTTCAGAGGTTGGAGGGCTTGGTGGCCAAGTCCTCAGCCCTGATCCAGGTGAGGAGGACATGATGGCAGAAGGCTGGGGAGCAGGTAGCAGCTCACGACATGGTCACCAGGAAGCAGGGGACAAAGTGTGAACCCAAAGGCACATCCTAGTGACCCACCTCCTCCTGCCTCACCCCACCTGCCTACAGTTGCTGGAAGTCAATCCATGTCTGTGTATTAATCCACTTAGGGTTAGAGCCCACATAATCTAGAGTTCTGACCTCTGAACCTTCTTGCATTGTCTCACAATGAGATTTTGGGGCACCTCCTATGTGAACGATTACAATCAATTCTTGGTTCTGATAATCCTTCCACCTGGCCAGTTTTGAGGGAGTTCAATCCCCTCATTTCATACTGACATGAGGAATGAATCCAGGGGCACAGCCCACAGGTGTGAAAAGGGTCCTTGCATGGCAGGGGAGAGGCTGGTCCAGGCTGCTGCTGTCCGTCACCAGCACTGCTATGCCAAGCCTGGGGTCTGCATGTGGAGCCTGCAGAAGGCACTTCACATTTCCACACAGAGGGCACAGAGGATGGGAAGCTGTCATGGCAGGACCCTGCTGATGTGTCTGATGAGAGGAGAATTAGAAATGAGCATGAGGACTGTGGAAAGTGAACATGGACGTGTCCTGCAGGGAATGCCAGGCCTGAGAGAAAAGCAGCAGTGCTCCCCATGGACACTCACTGCAGAACAGAGCCAGCAGCAGCCACAGCAGCCAGGTCTCCTGCACCAGCTCCTGGGTCTGTGCAGCCTGCAGACAAGCCCTGGGCTCTGATGGTGGGAGGTCTGTGTCCTCCCCACATTTGAACTTCCATGCTCCTCACAGTTCTCCCTGACCTGTGCTGCCTCCTTGAGGCATTGCCGAAGCTTGAAGTGTAAGAGGTGCAGAGGTTTTAGTTCTCCTGTGTGCTGCACTGGGTGTGGCTCTGCTTCCTGACAGCGCACAGCCCCATGGCCTCTGCATACACGGGCGACTCTGGACCTTCCAGTGAATGGTGAGATCTCCACTCTGCACCTGTGCATGGCTCCACAGAGCTCCTCCTGACTATCGCATGAGGGCAGGTGGAGGGTCAGGTGGTCACCCTGAAGTACTGGGGTTCTCCTTATGGATACAGGTCCCTGGCAGGAATTTCGAGGAGCAGAGCTGTGGAGGTGGGACACAGGGAAAGCAAAATTCTGGTGTTTATGCAGCGAACTTTTGGCCTCTGTCTTGACGAGTGTTCTCATCTGCTCCTCAGGGACCTCCAGTTGTGACTGTCGTGTGCAGAGCTGAGAGTGTGTGCTTGCACAGGAGGGTGTGGGTCTGTGTGTTATTGTGCAAGTGTCCCAGAAATGCTTCTTGTGTTCATGAGTTTCCTCAATTCACTTCCAGCTAGAAAGGTAAAATTTGAGCTTTTAATGATTTTCAGTGGCTGCTTGAAGAATTTCAATACCAGTTAGTGGACCTTTAGGATTTTAATTTGTGTACATTAGACATGATGATATTGTTTTGGAAATTTATTTTGGGACCATGGAATTCAGGATGTGACATGAACTCATTTCAACCACATTCAGTTACTCAAATTTTTTTAAAATTCAGAAACACCTATGGTAGGCCCAGAAACATAAATGCAGAGAACTTCACTACAAAAGTGTAATTTCACAGAAAAATTCAAAATCTGTCAGGAAACAATTCCAGGTAGTCAATCAGCAAGTCCTTTGTCGTGAGCGCCCCCTGCTGGCCCTGGGCACCCAGCAGGGAGGTTTGTGTCTGGCTCACACTGAGGTCCCCTCACTGTGTCTCTGGCACTGTAATAGGTGGCCGTGTCCTCAGCTCTTAGCCTGATCATTTGCAGGTACAGGTGTTCTTGGATTTGTCTCTGGAGATGGTGAATTGACCTTTCACTTAGTTAATGGCACCACTAGTTAATGGCACCAGTACTACCACTAATGTTGGAGATCCACTCCAGCCCTTCCCTGGAACCTGGAGGACCCAGCTCATGCAGTAGTCACCGAAGGTGAATCCAGAGGCTGCACATGGAGAGTCGCAGGGACCCCCCAGGCTGCACCAGGCCTCCCCCAGACTCCACCAGCTGCACCTCACACTGCACACCTGCAAACACAGAGGCAGCCTGGTCAGGACACTCACTCATCCACTCTTTCTCTCACTCCTGTCCACTCACACACTCAGGATCTCTGTTCTCCATTAATCACCTTTGAAAACAGCCACAAGGAAAACCCAGCTGAGCACACAGTCCATGGTGAGCAGCCTGTGTTGAGTCCTGACCACTGAGTGGGATGAGCTGGAGTCCAGGGCTGGGTTCCTGTGCAGAGCTGCAGGGTCAGGGTGGCTGGTTTTCATGAGCAGAGGGAGGCCCTATTTGCATGTCCTCCTGCTCTATAGCAGCTCTGGGTGGAAGCCCAGGATGAGCAGCTCTGAGAGCAGGTGGGAGTGACATGGGCAGCATGGTGGCCAGAATAGTTTTCAGGAAGCTAGATCTTCTTCTGTGATCTTTTTGTTTCACAATTATCATTTCTGAATTTATTTTTAGAAGCCCTCTAAAATATAAGGTGGTGTTATCAGTGTTAACTGCATGGTGCAAATGTAAAACCACACACAGAGGCATAAGTCCTGGTTACCTCTCTCCAGCAGCACATTTCTGGCAGGAGTGACTGAGCATTGGGCTTTGCTCTCACCCTGGACCTGACTGGTCTCCTGACCCTCCTCCAACTCCCAGGTGCACACACCTGGTGAGTCCTCAGAACCTGTCCTGCATTGGAAATGTTCTGTGCATCTTCTCCACTCTGCTCTTTCTCCACAGCAGGGATGCATCCTGCTGTGGGCCTCAGAGGCACCTGCAGTGGGGAGGCTGTGCCTCCCTGTGAGGCCTCCTTCAACTCAGGAGAATCCAGCTTGCACACAACCATCAGGTCCACATGCTGCCGCCATATGTGATGGGCCCAGGGCCCGGGTGTGAGCAGGGAGAAATCCACCCTGTGGCCTCACTTTCCATTGTCATGAGCTGAGTGCACACGGGCCATGTGAAGCCCCCTCTTGTGAGGGGCCTGGGAGAAGGACCAGTCAGTGTCCCCATGGACCCAGCGCTGTGTTGAGGGTCAGGCTCAATTACCACCGCTGTACTTGGCCCTCAATGTTCTCCGTCCACATGGTCTCCACGTCTCTCCTGCCCTTTGGAATCTCTCACAACAAGTCCAGACTGTCTAAGTTCTTGTGGTCTGTGAAGTGGCCCTCAGCCCCAGCACTGTGGACCTGACCCTGGGTCACCTGGCCATTGTCACAGGTTGGTGGCCATGATGGTCTTTTCCATGTTGGACGCTGTGACAGAGACACATCCCTGCTAGTGCAGACAGTGCCAGGCTCCAGCTGTGTTCCCGTGGTGATTTGGCCATGTTTGGACTTGTGTGCCTGAGGGTGAGTCAGGGGCAGGACAGCTCCTGGTCATGGGGCCTCTGCTGAGTGAAGGAGGTGCAGCCCTGGAGGATCCAGCCCTCTCCATGGTTCCCATCTCCACACCCAGCATCCTCCTCCTCCAGCCCAGGGAGTGTGTGAAGGAGACTGATGGAAAGGGACAGGTGGTCAAGGGCAGGAAGGAATTTGAAAGTGGGGCCCATGTTCCCCTGGCCTCAGGGATGTGGTGACAAATTGTTACTATCTATCTATCTATCTATCTATCTATCTATCTATCTATCTAATCTTTTGTCTATCATCAATCATCTATCATCTGTCTTTCTATATGTTTTATCAATCATCCATCCATCACCTATCATATACATTATATATTATCTGTCATCATTCTATTACATTTCTATCACCTATGATCCATCATTTGGTGTCTGTCTGTATCTATAAACTACACTTTATCTTTCATTTGCTATCTGTCTATCTATTTATCTGTAATCCGTCTGTCTCTCTACCAGGTCTTTCTCTCTCTGCTTTCTGATGATGCGAGCTGCTTCTCTCTGCCACCCTCTCCCACCGTGATGTTCAGCTCATCTGGAGCCCCGAGGAGTGCAGCTGGCCTTCCTTGAACTAGGACCTCTGAAACTGTGAGCCCTCGGATAAACCTTTCCTCTATCATTGTGTTGGTCAGACCATTTAGTACAGCAGCAAAAAAAACTGACTAAAACATCCCACGTTCATGGATTCGGAGTGAAAACACGGTTAACCATCCATACTTCACAAAGCCATCTTCAGATTCAGAAAGAGGAAGGAAAAACATAAAATCCATTAAATCCACAGGCACCCAAAAGGATCTGTAGAGGCAACAGCACCTTCACCCAGAAAAACATGCTTGCTCTCATCTCAGCCTTGGTGCAGTGTGTCCACAGTGACAGCAACCCAGTCTGGTGGCCCTGCAGTGAACCAACACACAGACCAGAGGGGTCAGAGGACAGGGTGCAGCCCCACACATGCAGTCGATGGACCGTGGGCAACACTGCCAGGAGACACCACTGGAGGAGGGACAGTTCTTACTGGACAGCTCTGGGAAAACAGATGGCCCCACAGGAGAAAAGAACTAGACCCCTAACTCTCACCAGTGCAACCTCAGCTCCAAACCGATGCAAGACTGGCATACAGGTCCTGGAACCTGAGAACCCTGGAAGAAAACCTGGGAGACGCTGCACAGTGCTTGCACAGGAGGAGAGTTTGTATAAGAACCTAAGAGCTAAGGCCATAAGAGTGAAAGTGGACACGCGAGGTTCAACACAGCAGGACTCTCCACAACAAATACACTACAGAGATAGGAGAAAAGCTTCACAGTGGCAGATAATGCATCTGGAATCCAATCCCCAACAAGGACAGAAGTGCAGAGTGAGTGGGAAATGCCAACAGTTCAGCAACCAAAGACCACACACAGCAAGTGCCCTCATCTGGCCACACTTGGGTGAATTACCTGCATATACACCTTGCAACAGGCACTGAGACCTGACCATGAAGAATTTTAATAATGCTCAACATCACAAGTCACCAAAAAATGCAAACAAAACCATAGTAGGATTGATTTCCACCCTCCCTGGTGGATCAGCTCCTTGTAAAGGGCAGAGGTTAACATATGCTCATATGGAGGGAGCCAAGGAGCTCTTGTTAACTGCTGGGAACGTAGACTAGCAGAGCTGTCCTGGAGAACACTGAGTAGCTTCCACAAAACCTAAAATCTGGTTGTCCCATGATGCACCCACCCAGGTACTGAGTGTTCATCCATAGGAAATGGAATCTGCACATCAAACAGGTACCCACACACCTATGATTATAAAGCTCAGTCCACAATCAACAAAGGATTCTTTCAGGGGTAGATGGATGAATGACATGTGCCATTTTTATGGGAGGAAACAGTTTATAGCCAAGGAGAATGGCATGCTGTCCCTCCTGACCATGGGCATGGACCTGGAGCACATGGACCTAGCTGACCTAAGTCAGGCAAAGGGAGGCCATCACCACACCAGCATCATGTGGGGAAGATACTGCATCAGCCTCCTGGACAGAGAGAGGACCAGTGGCCCCTGGAGATGGGAAGGTGCAGGGAGGGTGAGGGTGGGGTGGGTGGTGATGACCAGGTGCAGAGAGGGCCTTGTCCTGGTGCCCTGCAGCTCACATGCACCTGTGGCCACAGCCAGGCTGTGCTTCACAGGGACTGCAGCCCAGCAGCTGGGGGCTCCCAACACCAGGGAGGGACAGGTGATGGACAGCTGGTGTGCACAGCCTGGTCCATCATGGCCCTTCACCCATGTGTCAGGGTGCTGTCCTCTGCCTCACAAGGACTGGGTTTCAGTGTGACTATGAAGATACAGCTGGAATCACCAGCTGTGTGTCTGATGGAGAGAGAGGCTGACGTTCTTAGTGACGTTGATGATCACACACCATCACATGTGAAAGACAGCAGCATACAACCCATCACTGCTCATTCAGGCCCTTTAAGTGTAGTCCCCTCTCAGATCCCTAAATTAATTTCCTTAACCTGGTGCAAGTGTGTAATGAGAAAAGCAGGCTTAAGCACTCAAGTACAGACTGTCTGCAAGTGAGGGTCGTCATGTTAGGGGACGTGATCCAGCATCCACCAGGGCTCAGGACGGCACTGAGCGAGGCCCCAGAGCAACTCCTGAGATTTCAATGAGGAAAAGGAGACAGAAATTAATACATTGGGGAAAACGAGTGTTTGGAAAAAGTCTGTCTTCATTTATATGCAATATCCAATTTTGTTCACTAAAATAAGATAAATTGTACAATGTTAAATGATTGTCCAGGTATTTGTAGAGCCACCAGATGCCTATAACAAAGAAAAAATTTTGAATTCATATTTAATAGGTAGAAAATAAAAAATTAATTGAAAATATGATACCACCCCATTAAATTTCAGGTAGAAAATATAGGCAGGAAGCAACCTATAAGATTTATATGAATGTGTCAAAATGAACCACACAAATTTGCACAGTTATACTGCACAAATAAAATATTCGAATGTAGAAAAACATGAAAGGTCTCTGTTCCAGTGCCTACACCTTTGATCCACTTTGAGATGAGTGTCATGCAGGGTGGGATAGAGGTTTAATTTAATTTTGTTGCATGTGGGTTTCCATTTTTTCCCAGCACCATTTGTTGAATAGGCTATCTTTTCTCCAGTGTCTATTTGTATATTTTTGGCCCTTTTGTCTAGTCTGTGTCTTCCATTTTATACCATTGGTCTACATGTCTGTTTTGGTGCCAGTACCATGCTGTTTTTGTTACTGTGGCACTATAGGACAGTATAGAGTCTGTATTGTGATGCCTCCTGCTTCACTCTTCTTGCTAAGGATTGTTTTGTTTGTTCTGGGTCTCTTAGTTTTCCAGATGAATTTCATGATTGATTTTCTAGTTCTATGAAGATGTTGTTGGTATTTTAATAGGAATTGCATTAACTATGTATAATGCTTTGGTAGTATGTCCATTTTGACAATATATGTCTGCCTATGCAGGAGCAAAGGAGGTCTTTCCATCTTCTAAGGTCTTCTTCAATGTCTTTCTTTCGTGTTCTGTAGTTTTCATTGTAGAGATCTTTTGCCTCTTTTGTTAGATTAATTCCCAAACATTTTATTTTTTTGAGGCAATTGTGCATGGGGTAGTTTTCCTAATTTCTCTTTCATTAGATTCATCACTGATGTATAGGAATGTATTTGATTTATGGGTGTTGATTTTATTCCCTGCTGCTTTGCTGAATTCATTTATAGATGTTTTCTGGTGGAATTTTTTGAATTTTCTAAGTATAGAATTATGTCATCAGCAAATAGTGATGGTTTGAGTTCATCTTTTCTAATTTATATCCCTTGAATTTCTTTCTCCTGTCTGATTGCTCTGGCTAGAGTTTCTAGGACAATGTTGTATAGAGGTGGTAAAAGAGGGCATCCCTATCTTGTTCCAGTTTTTAGAGGGAATGATTTCAGTTTTTCTCCGTTTAGAATGATGTTGGTCTTGGCTTTAGCATGTATAGCTTTTACAATGTGGAGTTATGTTCCTACTATCCCTATTTTCTAGAGTTTTAAACATGAAGAGGTGCTGTATTTTGTCAAATGCTTTTCCTGCATCTATTGAGAAGATCATATGATTCTTGTCTTTAAGTCTATTGATGTGATGAATTACACTTACTGATTTCCATGTGTTGAAACAAACTTACATATCTGGGATGAACCCCACTTGATCCTGGTACGCTGTCTTTTGAATATGTTTTTGTAAGCATTTTGCCAGAATTCTATTGAGAACTTTCGTGTTCATGTTTATAAGGGATATTGGTATGAAGTTTTCTTTCTTTAATATGTCTTTCTGTGATTATGGTATTAGGGTGATTATAACCTCATAGAATGGGTTTGGAAGTGTTCCCTCCTATTGTGTTTCATGGAATACTTTGAGGAATATTGCTGTTAATTTTTCTTTGAAGGTCTGATAGGACTTAGCTGAGAATTCATCTGGTCCTGAGTTTTTCTTGATTGTTAAGCTTTTGATGGTGTTTTTTATTACATTACTGATTAAATTGTGTGTGTTCTCCTGATTCAGTTTGGGTAGGTCATATATCTCTAGAAATTTTTCGATGTCTTCATGATTTTCTATTTATTGGAATATAAATTTTCAAAACCATTTCTAATTATCTTATGTATTTCAGTCATGTCTGTTGTGATATTTCCTTTTTATCATGTATTTTAGCAATTTGTGTTTTCTCTTTTTCTCTTGTTAGTGTGGTTAGGGGTTTATCAATTTTATTTATTTTTTCAAAGAAGCAACCTCTTTTCAATTTTTTGAATTGCTTATTTTGTTTCAATTTCATTGATTTTAGCTCTGATTTTCATTATGTCCTGTCTTGTAATTACTGTTTTTGATGTTGATTTGTTCTTCTTTTCTAGGGCTTTGAGATGTAAAGTTAGGTCATTTATTTGGTGACTTTTTATTCGTTTAATGAATAAGCTCAATGCAATGAACTTTACTCTTAGTGCTGCCTTCATGGTGTCCCAGAGGTTTTGATAAGTTGAGTTACTACTCTCATTTATCTTGAAATATTTTTTATTTCATTCCTGATTTCCTCTGTTATCCATTTGTCATACAATGGTGTATTATTTAGTCTCCAGGTGTTAGGGTAGCTTCTATTTTTTTATCCTATCATTGATTTTTTAAAAAGAATTAGGCAAAATATGAATATCTTTATTAACTTAGCAAAGGAGAAAAATCTTTGAGTCACAACACACGAAGACTGGAAGTTGCAAAATATTTATTATAAAAACAGTTGATAGATGTTTACAATGCCAATATCTCAGAACATTTCCCCTTGGTTCCTGAAGTTGCTAGGCTCCTAGGTACCAGCAAGTCCTATTAGCATTTCTCAAGTTTTATGGTCCTTTCAGATATGCCGATTGATTATATGCATATATTGCATAGAAACAAAAATGAATCTGATACTAAAAACCAACCAAAAAGTGAAAAAATAAAAACCTTAAAAAAATTCTGTTCTGTTGTGGTTTTCTTTCACATTTCCTACAGGGAAACCTGTATATCTCAGATGCTTTCAAAATTTGACAGTAAAGTAAAATTTGTGCCTCAACAAACAGTAAGATACCAAAGAATTCTCCCATCATGTTATTGAACCAAATCCCTTACAACATTTGGAGGATATCCAGATTTAAACGGTTTTTAAAGTTTAGAACTTAAAATTCTAGACTGCCAGTTTCCCATATTTAAGAGACTATAGTTATTTGCAGCACACAAATGGAAAGCAGTGCAAATACATCAAGTTTTATATGATAAATATATTTTCAACCTCATGGCTGCCTCAAAAGCAAAGACTGAAAAATCACCACTTCTCAAAAGCAATCTAAAGTCCACAATTTAGAAAAATCAACTGCTATTCTACTTCCATAGACTGCAAAATCATTTCAGAAACAGATTAAACATACAACGGTCTTACAAAAATAGAAATTGGGTTGGGCTTCACAAAAATCCATGAAATATAACACTTTGTAAATTCAGGAGTTTTATACTGAAGTAGACGACACTTCTATATGTATGAAGTCCAGTCAAACTTGGGAGTGCTCGGCCTTGACCGCTCTTATATTTATTATCTTGGTAAAATCCAGTTGAATATTTCAAAATGTGTCTTCGGTCACCGCTATCGCCATCGTCATCGTCACCTGACACATCATTTGGTGGAGACGTCAGTGACTGTAAGAGTCTGCTCCAGAAGGCTGGCACGTCCACGTCCCCAGTGGAAAGCAGGTCACAGCAGGAGTCACAAATCCACACAGCTTAGGGGACTGGCTGGCGAGAAGTCTCTTCAGAGCAGGGCCCACAAGCAACAAGACCACATTTGCTGCCGTGGCGACGACGACTGACAGGTGAGTTTTGCTGTCTGACCACGCGTCCGTACAGTTGCCTCGGAGTCAGGCATCCAGACAGCAGCATGTTCACTACTGGCTGTCTTCCCACTTTGGGAGAGTCAGTCAGTAACACATTTATTCATGTGGTTCATCCATTCTGATTTCTCAGGGGCAATGGCAGCCTAAACCGCAAACGATTTGGTCGTTGTCATAATAAGCCATCCATTCCTTCAATCTCCCTCAACCTCGATGGAATCAGTAGTGACATTTTCTAGGGGAATAATATGTTGCTTGTCATATTTTGTCTTCTGGATGACAATATTGCCATATGCAGGAATATCCTTAAACGAGAAGACCTGCCTTGCTTCGGGCTTCCTGCTGCACAACTAATCCTACTCCTTCTCCAGCGAGAACTCGCCCGGGTACAGTCGAGGGCTGGCCAGCGGCTCCCACTCAGTTGTCCACTGGCTCACACGGCTAGCACTTACCCCTGTGGCCCAGCGGGGCACCGTCTTTTGCTAATGTCCCAGCTGGGTGACCTTGGGTGACCTTGCTGGGTGTGTGCGGCCTGAGGACCGCCAGCCAGCGCACTGGGACAGCGGCCACGCCACGGCCAGTGGAGCCCCACCCGGTGCCGGCCGGCCTCTCCCCTCCCTGCCACTGACTTGTGATTGCATTCCGCATGATGTGACGGCATGCAGGCCGTCCTCCCTCCCTCCCTCCCTCCGTTCCTCCCTCCCTCCCTCCCTCCCTCCCTCCCTCCCTCCCTCCCTCCCTTCCTTCCTCCCTCCCTTCCTCCCTCCCTCCCTCCCTCCCTCCCTCCCTCCCTTCCTCCCTCCCTCCCTTCCTTCCTCCCTCCCTCCCTCCCTCCCTCCCTTCCTCCCTCCCTCCCTCCCTCCCTCCCTTCCTTCCTCCCTCCCTTCCTCCCTCCCTCCCTCCCTTCTTCCCTCCCTCCCTTCCTTCCTTCCTTTCTTCCTTCCTTCCTTCCATAAGATAAGCTCGTTTTAGAGAAGGATCCATTTTCTGCTGAGAATAAAGTGTTATTTACTCATGGATGGATGAAACATTCTATGTATTGCTGTTTAGTCTGAATTGTTGATTGTATCATTTAGTTCTTTGGTTAGTTCTTGTTTGGAGGATATAGCCATTGGCATAGAAGTGTGTAAAGTCACCCAGAATTATTGTGTTGTGGTCTACTTGATCCGTGAAATTGAAAAGGGTCTGTTTGATGTACATAGATGCTCCATTGTTTGGGGCATATATATTTACAATTGTCACAACTTGTTGGTGTGTGGTTCTCTTCAGCAGTATGAAATTCCTTCTTTGTCCCTTCTGACTAACTTTGGCTCGAAGTCCACTTTATCTGATAAGAGGATGGAAACCCCTGCTTGTTTACACAGCCCATGTGAGTGATATGATTTTCGCATCCTTTCACCTTCAATCTGTGGGTGTCTTTTCCTAGGAGGTGAGTCTCTTGAAGATAGCAAATTGTTGGGTCTTGTTTTTAAATCTAATCTGCCAGCCTGTCTTTTGATTGATGTATTTAGGCCACTAACATTCAGTTATTACTGAGATATGATTTGTATTCCTGGTCATTTTGGTTTATTTCTGATTTTTACCTTGACTTGGTTTCTCCTTTGATTGACCTTTCCTTTAGTGTAGTTCCTCCCTTTGCTAATTTTCACTCATTTTTTTTTTAACTTCATCCTCATGGAATTTTCCTGAGAATATTCTGTAGTGCAGTCTTTCTAGTCGTGAATTATTTTAAATTTTGTTTATCATGAGAGGTTTTTATTTCATCTTCAAATCTGAAAATTTTTCTGGATATAAAATTCTTGGTTGGCATCTGTTTTCTTTCAGAGCTTGTTATGTTATTCCAGAGAAGCTACAGAAGAAAAATAATTATTTAAGAAAATAAGAACAAACAAACTCAGTGGAAAATTGATCAACTGTTTGAGTCAGGCTCCAAAGCTTTCTCAGCCCTGTCTCTGACTTTTCATGGGATTGCCAGTCCCAGAGCGGCCCATGCAGACCCAGTCAATATCCCACAGATCTGGGTTTCAGTTACCCCCAGCATGGCCATATTGGAGTCCCAGGATCTCAATACTGTTCCAATTTGCAGAGAGACCACCAGGAATGTGCTCACACAGGGGAGCCACCCTGAGAAGAAGATGCAAGATGGCGGTCAGCAGCACTCCCCAGGGAAGACACCAGGCAGAGCCAATCCCTCAGGCACCTGGACACTGGACCTCCAGGTTCCAGCTGATGTCCCCAGATAGGGGAGGTTGCATCTTGAGTTAGAGGTGGTGGCAAACAGACTGGCCGCCTTGCCCTGCAGGCTGCCTGGCATCCCAAATGGGGGTGGCTGTGCGCAACCAAGCCTGCAGGCACTCTGGCAGTGGAAGCTGCAGGTCAGCAGTGGTGGGTGGGCGATGGCTCCTGGAGAGCCAGTCAGCTGCAGCAGAGCGAAGGGCAGCAGTGTCTGGAGAAAGATCTCTGGGCGAAGGTCACAGTGGCATTGGTGGCATTGGTGGCAGTGGCCTTGAATTTGTATTTCATATGAAGAAAAATAGATGATAAATCAATGAGATGATCCACACAGAAAATGTCAGGTAGAAAATGTAGGCAGGAAGCAACTCCTCTGCTATGAAATTTTGCTTAGGTATCTATGAATATGTCAAAATGAATCTTATTTTGTAGAATTTTGTAGAATTACACTGCACAAATAAAATATTTAAATGAAGTTGAACTCAGAAGTATCGTTGATAGAAACATAAGGGGCGTGAGGTGTTATAATACTCTATCTTGGCGACTGACGCGTTTATTATACGAATCAGTGCTGTAGTTATCAACGCTCATATCGAAAATTCATAAAGTGACTTAATTTTATGGCACAAACCAGGAGTAGCTTAGGACAATCTGGGATATTCAAATTTCCAGTGCTCTTTCTCACCCAGTCAGGAGCTGGACTCTCAGGACAGGTGGGCACTGACATGAGCAGGAACAGAGCCCAGGTTGTCCCTCTCTGTGACCCTGCAGTTCAGCCACAGGGTTGGAATCCCAGGCAGGTGAAGCTGCCTCTCCCTGCAGCCAGGGGTCCTGGGCTCTCAGGCTCAGGGGCCCCTTACAGCAAGATGGGGGTCAGAGTGGTCCTGGACCCAGTGTGTCTTCAGGGTCCTGAGGCCAGGGGCAGAACCAACCTGCAGCTCCCACAGTCCATTCAGAGCTGACCACCCTCCCTCTGGGGACTTTACACTTGGAGCCCTTTCTCTCCAAGACCTTGCTCAGGTCACCCTGTCCATAGGCCAGGCACAGCTGCAAGAGGAGTGGGAGTCTCCACCCTTTGGAGCCCTGGGTGTGGCGTGTGGGTGTCCAGAGCCTCATCATGAGTGTTAGGAAGCTCACATACACCACAGTTCACTCTGAACCTACATAATTGCTATGCATTTTAACAAGGTTTAGGGCTTCCTGTCACCTTTTCTCAGTTCAGTCCATGGACATTTGGGTCAGATAATTCCTTGTTGTGTGTGCTATATTGTGATGGCCGCAGGTTTGGCAGCCTCGTTGGTCTCTAAAAACTAGATGCCAGGACAATTCTGCCATAACATGTGGGAACAACGACTGTTTCCAGAGATCGCCAAAAGTACCAGGGCCGGAAGGTTCTGGCATTGTGTGGGCTCCAGGATGAAGTGTGTACTATGACCTGATCCACCACAGGAAGGACACTGGGTGGGATTCTAGTGGGATAAAGTCATAGAAAGGGGATTGGGCATCCACCTGAGCACGGAGGGAGTAAGACCTGGCATCAGAAGTTCATAACGTTCACCTGGGTGCGGTGGAGCTCACCTGTAACCCAGGTACTCAGGAGGCTGAGGCAGGAGGACAGCAAGTTCAAGGCCAGCCTGGGAATCTGGGGAGAACAAGACTCAATCAGGACTGGGATGGGGCTCAGGGGAGGGACACCCTGTGTTCAATCCCTGGTACTGAAAAGATAAGTTCATCAAGTTCACATGAAAGGCAGAGTATGAGAAATGTCATTGAAGGAAATAATCTTCATCAGGAAATCTTGGGAGTGGCCAGAGCTGAGGAGGGAACCTCAGAGAAACCTGACCTAGAGGAGGAAAAGCCTCTGAGCGTCTGACAGAGGAGAGAGCTCAAGAATCTCCACACTAGGAGGTGTCGGGATAGGTACTGGCTGGGCAGGAGCCTAGGGACTGAGCTGAACTGTTCTCCTGCACACCTGGTCCTGGGCTGACCCAAGCTCCCTAGAGCCTTCTAGAGTGCTGCTTCACTCTTCTGAGGACATCGGACTCTTGCGTCTTCACTCTTCCAAAGTGGACTCTGCCAGTGATTCTCCAGGGAGTTTCCAGAAGCCTTGGTCTCAGACCAGAGTAGTACTGTGATCCTTCTTGTTCTGGGGCTTCCGCCCCTTGGAGCTCAGCTGCTGGTTCTTCCAGGTCTCCAACTGCAGACAGTCATTGTGGACTCCAGCTTCTGGTTGTGTGAGCTGATCTAATAGATCCCTCTTTATAATCACACTTCTGTGACTCTGCTCCTCTACAGAACCTGACTAATAGTCACCCTTGGGGAGGGTGCTGCAGGGGATGGGGCAGTTCGGTAGTAATGGAGGTTTAACTCATAACCCCTTGCTGCAGAGTTGAGTCACCACCTCCAGAGACACGTGCAACAGCCAGTTCTCACCACAGCTGGGCTCTGACCGTGAGAAGGCTGATGTGCATGTCTATGTGGGACTCAGTGAGGGGACCTCAGTGTGATCCCAGACACCAACCTCCTTGCAGGACGGCCAGAGATAAACAGGGCATCAGGACCAGCAGGGAAACCTCAAGATCAGCATGGACCTCAGGCCCACAGGCAGAGCTCGGGATCAGCAGGGTCTCAGGATCAGCAGAGGGATCAAAATCAGGATAAAATTATGGCATTTGCTGGTAAATGGATGGAGTTGGAGAATCTCATGCTAAGTGATCTAAGCCAAACCCCAAAAACCAAAGACCGAATGTTTTCTCTAAGTGGATGATGATACACATCGGAGGGGTCACAGGCTGGGGAGTAAGAGAGGAATGGAGGAACTATGGATAGTGTTGAGGTAGATGGGGCAGGAGGAGTGAGGGAAGGAAAGATAGTGGACTGAGACAGACAGTGTCACCATGTGTACATGTATGATTACATGAGTGGTGTGAATCTACATGTGCACAACCATAGAAATGAACAGTTGTACCCTAGTTGTGTACAATGAATAAAAATGCAGTCTGTAAAATAAAAAAGAAAAAGAAAAAAAAAGGAATATCAGGAACAACTGGTAGAGCTCAGGACCAGGAGGTGGAATTCAGGACAAGCAGGGAAACTAGGGAGCCATGAGCAACAGGAAGGGACCAAGGAGCAGGTGCAGAGGGGAAGCTGGGCAGGGAGGGGCTTCCTGTGAGCCTGTGGGGTTTCCTCTCTTTCTCAACCTTACATAATGTCAGGAGCCCCTGCAATGTGCATACTGTAGAGGACCTGTGTAATGTCCCAGTCCCAAGTACTGAACAGAGCCTGTGTTAAATTTTACTGCGTTTATAATTGTTTCCTTAATCCCATTCTTGTGAATTTCCTGGAATACAAGCACTCCTTGTGTACAACTGAAAGGAGACTGAAGTTTTCACAACTCAAGTGTCCTTGGAGAAGGGAGACATCAGCACCATTATTGTCATCTGAAATCAGTCTGCTGACTTTGACCTGCTGCATGCAGGACTCAGTGTGTCTGATTAAGAATGAAGGGGTCATGTCCCTGTCCTCATGGTCTGAGAACTTCTAACCCTTCTGCTGGACCACCCAACGGTCCTGCTCCCCTGGCTCAGCCCACCTCCACGTACAGCCCTCTGCCCAGAGGAAGCAGGCGACTCAGGGTCCAAGATACTGAAGGAGCCCATTGCTCAGGGGAGGGGTGGGCAGCAGTGTCCCTCTCCTCAGCTCTCCTCTCCTGGACTTCTGAAGTTTCCCCTTTGAATTTCTTCAGGTAACTTCCAGGGACATGGTCACTGACTCTTGGTGGCTGTGTGGAAACTGCGCAGCACCTGCTTCCTGTCATGTTGACTCTGATATTCCCTGTGCCCCTGGGTGTTTTCCTTGGCTGCAGTTCTGTCCATCTCTGTTCCATCTCCAGCTTCAGTAACTTCCTGATCCTGGCACTGTGGGTCATTTTCTTCTGAATTTCAACGTGGGAATCAAGGACTTTCTGAACTTCTGAGGTGCAGGGTGGACCCCAGGCCCTGTGCATGCTGGAGCCTGCTCCACCCATGGTCAACACACCAGGCTGTCATTTTAGGTTGTGAATTCAGCTGCACATCTTGGGGAGGCAGGAGCAGTGGCCTGCTCGGTGCCCAATCATGGCCTGTAGGTCAGCAGGGAACACGGGGTTCACCCAACACCCAACACTCTCCTTCCTGGGAGGAGAGCCTCCTGGATGCCTCCTGCAGGCTCTGTTGGGTGTGCAGGTGAGCATGCTGCCCATCACCACCCTCTGGGTGAGAATGGACCAGCTGCTCTTGAGTCAGTCATGTCCCGTTCCTCTTCACTCAGTCCCTCCACCCTCCTAAACCTCCCTCTCCCTCCACACTCACAGTCCAGCTCTGCTCCTGCGAGACCAGCTTTTTACACGGACAGGGGAGTGAGGTCAGGAGGAGCCTGTCCATCAGGTTCCACCTTCTCTCCTAGATTATAACTTAATATTAGCTCATGAGCTTTGCATCCCTGAAGCAAATAACTGACATCACTAATACATGCCTAGAAAGATGAATTTTGGCTCATATTGAAAGCTCCTGTCCATGAGCAGAGGAGTCCATTGCATTTATACAATTCCTGGGTAATTGTGTCAGCGGACAATGCAGAGTGCACTGTGGGGAAAACACTCACTTCACTGCAGAGCGCACTGTGGGGAAAACACTCACTTCACTGCAGAGCGCACTGTGGGGAAAACACTCACTTCACTGCAGAGCGCACTGTGGGGAAAACACTCACTTCACTGCAGAGCATGCTGTGGGGAAAACACTCACTTCACTGCAGAGAGCGCTGTGGGGAAAACACTCACTTCACTGCAGAGCGCACTGTGGGGAAAACACTCACTTCACTGCAGAGCGCACTGTGGGGAAAACACTCACTTCACTGCAGAGCGCACTGTGGGGAAAACACTCACTTCACTGCAGAGTGCACTGTGGGGAAAACACTCACTTCACTGGTAGAAATTGAAGGGAGGGAGGAAGAGAATGGGGTCTCACAATCCCATTGCATGGCATGTCCACAGTGATCCAAGTAGATTCCAGGAGAATCCAACCCTTAAGGGATTCCCCGTTCTCCAACAGCCCAAGGACCTGCAGAGAGATCTCAGAACACAGAAAGTGGGAACACATGTGATCGTCCCTGAATACAAAGATCTCAAGTTCATCTCATGATGTAGAACACACTCTGTCCTTAGTTTTGAGTCCCCAAAGGCATAAATGCTTTAGCGGAGTTCACAAGTCCAGTCCAAAGACTCCAAAAAGATTCAGGGAAAACTCAGCTCTGTGTCATTAAAATCAAAGAGGACTCTATACCCCCAAGTTCTAGAGCAGGGCCAAATATTCCCATTTGTAAAGGGAAAGACAGAGACATGCTGAAGGGGACTGAAGCCCAGCAGGACTGACAGTGAACCCCGGTGTCCATGTCTGTCTCAGGGCCTCTGTGGGGAGAGAGAGGTGAGGGCTCTGAGCAGCCCCTCCACACAGCCCAGCTGGACTCAACCCCTGGACTTCCTCTTAGGGAGCCTGGTCTGAGGCCTGCAGCTTCCTGGGCCAGCCCTGCTCACTGCTGGTCCTCTGCTCCAGGGTCTCCACAGCAGCCCTGCTTCATCTCTCAGCTCCAGGCCTCACCCTGCCAGGGCTGCCAGCAGGACTCTGACCCTGACACCCCATCAGTACTCCCTGGCCTTCCTTCAAGTCCTAGTGGAACCTGTGTGACCCTGACCCTCTTGCCCTCTGCCTGCAAAGCCAGCATGGGGAGGCTGATGACAAGGTGGCCTCAGCAGGGAGCAGGTCTTGGCCTCCCTTGAGCCATGACTGGGGACCTCTGAGCACCTTGCTGGCTGAACAGGGGAGACCATGCCTGGCAATGCAGGGCCAGGCACCCCAGGGCTCTCTCCCACATGCCCTGCCCTGGGTGTCTACAACATTTTCATCTCTGCCTCTGAGCTGGTGAAGCTGGGCCTTGCTGATTCCTGGTATCCCAAGACCACCTTCCATCCTCTGGGTGCAAAGCCCTGGGCTGCCCTCTGTGGAGCTGCTGGCCACACCCTCCTGCTACAGCTCCTGGGCAGCACCACAAACGTGCTGCCTCCTGGACAAACTGCAGAGCCCCAGCTCTCCTGCACTGCTCTTTCTGCCCTCCCTGTCCTGCACATGGCTGACATCAGTCAGGAGTTCACAGGCCAGGGCATCCCTGTGCCCTTGAGAGAGTCCCCACCCACAGTCTGCTCCAGCATGAGTGAGCCCAGCTCCACCAAGTGTGGGGTCATGCACACCATGTGCTCTGACAATGTCACAAGGAGTGTCCACCTGGGATTGGGAGGAGGGTCAGAAGAGCAGACATGTCCAACATGAGAGCAAAACCCAAAAACTCAGTCACCCTGGTGAGACAAGCGATTGAACACAGGAGCCACCACTCATGATTCTGCGTGTAGAGTTAATGCTCATATGGCCGTTGTGATTTTGTGCACATGTGAAATGAACTAACTGATGATGAATGCAAAAAAAACAAACAGACATGGGATCAAACAAGTGAGAATTGTAGTACAACATTTCAAAGTCTCTGGGACAGGATGAGGGCGGCCCTGAGAGGCAATTCTATAGCACTGAGTTCATACATCAAAGGAATAGAAAGACATCCAATAAATATCCACACAACACACCACAAGACCCTAGGAAAACAACAACAACAAAAAAAAAAACGGATTTTCAAGATGGCAGACAGAGAGGGTGACTGCATCTCCTTTCGCTGCAGAACTCAGGATTCAAGAAGGGGAGTTATAGAGAGACTAGGACCAAATCAGAGACGCTGGGTAAGTCACTCCCACTGGGTGAAGCTTGACCCGGGCAGCAGGCCCTGTCCACAGCCAGCTTCTCGGAGCAGACCTGTCTGGTGAGAGGCTTTCGAGCACACTCATCCCCCAGTTCTGCACCCAGCTGCGGGCACGAGGCGGCTTCCTGGTGGAGCTCTGCATTATCAAGTTCCTCCGGGACTCCAGGCTACTGAGGGCTGGGAGGTGATACACTGGAAACCTGCAGGGACACTATGAGCCAATAGAGGATCTGCAACATCTCAGAGTTCCACTGACATCTGACCAATATGAGAAAACAAGGGGAGAAAATGTGCCAAACAAACCTAGATACTACATCAATAAAACCCAATGACCGCACAGCAGAAGAAATGTCAGAAAGGGAGTTCAGAATGTACATAATTAAAACAACCAGGGAAGCAAACGAAGAGATGAAAGAGCAAATGCAGGCATTGAATGATCGCACCAATCAACAGTTAAAAAAGCAAATACAGGAAGCAAAAGATTATTTCAATAAACAGTTGGAGATACTATGAAAAAAAAAAAACCAAACAGAAATACTTGAGATGGAGGAAACAATAAACCAAATTAAAAACTCCATAGAAAGCATAACCAAGAGGAGAGAACACCTGGAAGACAGAACCTCAGATGTTGAAGAAAAAATATTTAATCTTGAAAACAAAGTTGACCAAACAGAGAAGATGGTAAGAAATCATGAACAAAATCTACAAGAATTATGGGATATCATGAAAAGGGAAATTTTAAGAATTATTGGGATAGAGGAAGGCACAGAGAAACAAACTAAAGTAATGAACAATCTATTCAATGAAATAATTTCAGAAAATTTCCCAAAACTGAAGAATGAAATGAAAAATCAAGTACAAGAGGCTTATAGGACTCCAAATACACAAAATTACAATAGACCCACACCAAGGCACATTATTAAGAAAATACATAACATACAAAATAAAGACAGAATTTTAAAGGCTGAGAGAGAAAAGAATCAAATTAAATTCAGGGGGAAACCAATACGGATATCAGCAGATTTTTCAATCCAGAACCTAAAAGCTAGAAGGGCCTGGAACAACATTTACCAAGACCTGAAAGAAAACGGATGCCAACCAAGAATCTTATACTCAGCAAAACTTACCTTCAGATTTGATGACGAAATAAAATCCTTCCATGATAAACAAAAGCTAAAAGAATTTACAAAAAAGAAAGCCAGCAATACAGAACATTCTCAGCAAAATATTCCACGAAGAACAGATGAAAATACAATGATGCAAATCAGCAAAGGAAGGAACTACCCTAAAGGAATAGCCAAATAAAGGAGAAATCACGTTGTGTCAAAAAAATGAGTCAAATGACCAGGAATACAAATCATATCTCAATAATAACCCTGAATGTTAATGGCCTGAACTCATCAATCAAAAGACATAGACTGGCAGGTTGGATTAAAAAGAAAAATCAAACAATATGCTGCCTGAAAGAGACTCATCTCATAGAAAGAGATACCGATAGACTAAAGGTGAAAGTCTGGGGAAAAAACATACCATGCACACGGACACAGCAAAAAAGCCGGAGTATCCATCCTCATATCAGATAGTGTGGACTTCAAGCCAAAGTTAGTCAGAAGGGATAAAGAAGGACATTTCATACTGCTTAAGGGAAGCATAAATCAGCAAGATATAACAATCATAAACATCTATGCCCCAAACAGTGGCTCATCCATGTATGTCAAACAAATCCTTCTCAATTCCAGAAATCAAATAGACCACAACACAATAATACTAGGTGATTTTAACATACCTCTCTCACCACTGGATCGATCTTCCAAACAAAAATTGAATAAAGAAACCATATATCTCAATAACACAATCAATAATTTAGACTTAATGGACATATATAGAATATACCATCCAACAAAGAGCAAATATACCAGCACATGGATTCTTCTCTAAAGTAGACCATATTTTATGCCACAAAGATACTGTTAGCAAATACAAGAAGATAGAGACACTACCTTGTATTCTATCAGATCATAATGGATTGAAATTAGAAAAAAAATGACAGGATAAAAAACAGAAACTACTCCAATACCTGGAGATTAAATAATAAGCCATTGAGTGATGAATGGATAACAGAAGACATCAGGAGGGAAATAAAAAAATTCTTAGAGGTAAATGAGAACAAAGATACATCATATCAAAATCCCTGGGACACTATGAAAGCGGTACTTAGAGGAAGATTTATTTCATGGAGTGCACTCAATAAAAGAAGAAAAAAATCAACAAATAAACGACCTAACACTACAGCTCAAAGTCCTAGAAAAAGAAGCACAGACCAACACCAAAAGTAGTAGAAGACAGGAAATACTTAAAATCAGAGCTGAAATCAATGAAATTGAAACAAAAGAAAAAAAATTGACAAAATAAATAGTTGGTTCTTTGAAAAAATAAAGAAAATTGATAAACCCTTAGCCACACTAAAAAAACAGAAGAAGAGAGAAAACCCAAATTACTAAAATTCAGAATGAACAAGGAAATATCACAACAAACACGAGTGAAATACAAAACATAATTAGAAGCTATTTTGAAAATTTATACTCCAACAAAATAGAAAACCTCGAAGACATCAACAGGTTTCTACAGACATATGAATTGCCTAAACTGAACGAGGAGGACATACACAACTTTAATAGATCAATTTCAAGTAATGAAATAGAAGAAGTCAACAAAAGCCTACCAACAAAGAAAACTCGGGGACATAGATGGGTTCTTAGCCGAGTTCTACAAAACCTTTAAAGAAGAGCTCATTCCAATACTCCTCAAAGTATTCAATGAAACAGAAGAGGAGGGAACCCTCCCAAACTCATTCTATGAAGCCAATATCACCCTGATACCTAAACCAGACAGAGACACATTGAGGAAAGAAAATTTCAGACCAATATCCTTAATGAACATCGATGCAAAAATTCTCAACAAAATCTTAGCAAATCTCATTTAAAAATATATTAAAAAGATAGTGCTCCACAATCAAGTGGGTTTTATCCCAGGGATGCAAGGTTGGTTCAACATTCAGAAGTCAATAAACATAATTCATCATATCTACAGACTTAAAGTCAAGAGTCACATGATTATTTTGATAGATGCAGAAAAAGCATTCGATAAAATACAGTATCCCTTCATGCTCAAAACACTAGAAAAAAATAGGGATAGTGGGAACATTCCTTAACATTGTAAAGGCCATCTATGCTAAGCCCATGGTCGATATCATTCTAAATGGTGAAAAACTGAAAGCATTACCCCTAAAAACTGGAACAAGGCAGGGATGCCCTCTTTCACCACTTCTTTTCAAAATTTTTCTCGAAACTCTAGCCAGAGCAATTGGACAGACCAAAGAAATTAAAGGGATACAAATAGGAAAAGAAGGACTCAAACTATTCCTGTTTGCTGATGACATGATTCTAGATTTAGAGGAACCCAGAAATTCCACCAGAAAACTTTTAGAACTCATAAGTGAATTCAGTAAAGTAGCAGGTTATTACATCAATGCTCATAAATACAATGCTTTTTTTTTTTTTTTTTTTTTTTTTTTTTGCGGTGCTGGGGATCAAACGCAGGGCCTTGTGCTTGCAAGGCAAGCACTCTACCGACTGAGCTATCTCCCCAGCCCCAATTCAATGCATTTTTATACATAAGTGATGAATCTTCAGAAAGAGAAGTTAGGAAAACTATCCCATTCACAGTAGCTTCAAAAAAAATAAAATACTTGGGAATCAATCTCACAAAAGAGGTGAAAGACTTCTACAATGAGAACTACAGAACACTAAAGAAAGATATTAAAGAAACCTTAGAAAATGGAAAGATCTCCCATGTTCCTGGACAGACAGGCAGAATTAATATTGTCAAAATGGCCATACTACCAAAAGTGCTATACAGATTCAGTGCAATTCCAATTAAAATCCCAATGACTTACCTCACAGAAATAGAGCAAGCAATCATGAAATTCATCTGGAAGAATAAGAAACCCAGAATAGATGAAGCAATCCTTAACAGGAAGAATGAAACAGGGGGTATCGCAATACCAGAACTTCAACTATACTACAAAGCAATAGTAACAAAAACGGCATGGTATTGGTACCAAAATAGACAGGTAGATCAATGGTACAGAATAGAGGGCATGGACACAAACCCAAATAAATACAATTTTCTCATACTAGACAAAGGTGCCAAAAATATGCAATGGAGAAAAGATAGCCTCTTCAACAAATGGTACTGGGAAAACTGGAAATCCATATGCAACAGAATGAAACTAAATCCCTATCTCTCACCCTGCACAAAACTCAACTATAAGTGAATCAAAGACCTCGGAATTAGACCAGAAACACTGCACCTAATAGAAGAAAATGTGGATCCGAATCTTCATCATGTCAGTTTAGGACTTGACTTCCTTAACAAAACTCCTAAAGCACAAGAAATAAAATCAAGAATCCCGTGCAGCTGTGCCCAGGTGCCCTGAACTAGGCCTGACAAGAAAAGGGCTCCCTTGACAAAGACCCAGACAGGAAAGGAGTCTGCTCTGCACGGATATGGGAGCTGCAGATCAGCTCTGCCAGGAGCCTCAGGACCCTGAAGATACGCTGTGCCCAGGACCATGATCCTCATGTTGCTCTGCACTCGCCTGAGAGGCCAGAGTCTAGGGAGGCAGCTGGACCCTGCCTGGGTTTCCAGGCCCTGTGACTGGATTGCAGGATCACAGTTAGGGATGCCCTGGGCTCTGTTCCTGCTCACAAAGTGACCATCCTGCCCCAAGTGTCCCTGCTTCAGTCTGGGTGATCGTGAGCATCAGTCATTTTCAAATTCTAATTTTTTCTTAAGTTACTCTTTTTTTTTGCATGAAATTAAACCAACATGTACTTTTTAAATGACTTGTTGAGCGATCGGTTGCTGTAATGTTGGTTATGGTCATCAAATTTGCAGGAGTCAACGGGCTAGATGGTGCATGTCTGCCATCCCAGTGGCTTGGAGACTGAGGCAGGAGCATCGCCAGTTCAAAGTCAGCCTCAGCAAAAGTGAGGTGCTAAGCAACTCAGTGAGACCTCGTCTCCCAATAAAATATGAAGTAGGGCTGGGAACGTGGCTCGTGATCGCGTGCCCCTGAGTTCAATCCCCAGCAACACCCCCGAAAAGCTGGATTAGGCACCATCCACATTGCTGTGTGAGACTTTTAGGCTGAGACAGGAGAACTGCATTAGGGCCGGCCTGAGTGACTCAGTGGAAGCCTGTACAGAATGAAAATAGTAGGTGCTGAGGGTGAGGCTATGTGTGCAGTGCTCACGTTCAGTAATAGTAGGTACTGAGGATATGGTTATGTGTGCAGTGCTCACGTTCAGTAATAGTAGGTACTGAGGATATGGTTATGTGTGCAGTGCTCACGTTCAGTAATAGTAGGTACTGAGGATATGGTTATGTGTGCAGTGCTCACGTTCAGTAATAGTAGGTACTGAGGATATGGTTATGTGTGCAGTGCTCACGTTCAGTAATAGTAGGTACTGAGGATATGGCTATGTGTGCAGTGCTCACGTTCAGTAATAGTAGGTACTGAGGGTGTGGCTATGTGTGCAGTGCTCACGTTCAGTAATAGTAGGTACTGAGGATATCGTTATGTGTGCAGTGCTCACGTTCAGTAATAGTAGGTGCTGAGGGTGTGGTTATGTGTGCAGTGCTCACGTTCAGTAATAGTAGGTGCTGAGGGTGTGGTTATGTGTGCAGTGCTCACGTTCAGTAATAGTAGGTACTGAGGATGTGGTTATGTGTGCAGTGCTCACGTTCAGTAATAGTAGGTACGGAGGATATGGTTATGTGTGCAGTGCTCACGTTCAGTAATAGTAGGTACTGAGGATATGGTTATGTGTGCAGTGCTCACGTTCAGTAATAGTAGGTGCTGAGGGTGTGGTTATGTGTGCAGTGCTCACGTTCAGTAATAGTAGGTGCTGAGGGTGTGGTTATGTGTGCAGTGCTCATGTTCAGTAATAGTAGGTACTGAGGATATGGTTATGTGTGCAGTGCTCACATTCAGTAATAGTAGGTACTGAGGATATGGTTATGTGTGCAGTGCTCACGTTCAGTAATAGTAGGTACTGAGGATATGGTTATGTGTGCAGTGCTCACGTTCAGTAATAGTAGGTACTGAGGATATGGCTATGTGTGCAGTGCTCACATTCAGTAATAGTAGGTACTGAGGATATGGCTATGTGTACAGTGCTCATGTTCAGTAATAGTAGGTACCAAGGGTGTGGCTATGTGTGCAGTGCTCACGTTCAGTAATAGTAGGTGCCGAGGGTGCGGCTATGTGTACAGTGCTCACGTTCAGTAATAGTACGTGCCGAGGGTGCGGCTATGTGTGCAGTGCGCACGTTCAGTAATAGTAGGTAGTGAGGATATGGCTATGTGTGCAGTGCTCACATTCAGTAATAGTAGGTACTGAGGATATGGTTATGTGTGCAGTGCTCACGTTCAGTAATAGTAGGTGCCTAGGGTGCGGCTATGTGTGCAGTGCTCACGTTCAGTAATAGTAGGTACTGAGGATATGGCTATGTGTGCAGTGCTCACGTTCAGTAATAGTAGGTGCCTAGGGTGCGGCTATGTGTGCAGTGCTCACGTTCAGTAATAGTAGGTACTGAGGATATGGCTATGTGTGCAGTGCTCACATTCAGTAATAGTAGGTACTGAGGATATGGCTATGTGTACAGTGCTCATGTTCAGTAATAGTAGGTACCAAGGGTGTGGCTATGTGTGCAGTGCTCACGTTCAGTAATAGTAGGTGCCGAGGGTGCGGCTATGTGTGCAGTGCTCACGTTCAGTAATAGTAGGTGCCGAGGGTGCGGCTATGTGTGCAGTGCTCACGTTCAGTAATAGTAGGTACTGAGGATATGGTTATGTGTGCAGTGCTCACGTTCAGTAATAGTAGGTACTGAGGATATGGCTATGTGTGCAGTGCTCACGTTCAGTAATAGTAGGTGCCTAGGGTGCGGCTATGTGTGCAGTGCTCACGTTCAGTAATAGTAGGTGCCGAGGGTAAGGCTATGTGCGCAGTGCTCACGTTCAGTAATAGTAGGTACTGAGGATATGGTTATGTGTGCAGTGCTCACGTTCAGTAATAGTAGGTGCCAAGGGTGAGGCTATGTGTGCAGTGCTCACGTTCAGTAATAGTAGGTACTGAGGATATGGTTATGTGTGCAGTGCTCACGTTCAGTAATAGTAGGTACTGAGGATATGGTTATGTGTGCAGTGCTCACGTTCAGTAATAGTAGGTGCTGAGGGTGTGGTTATGTGTGCAGTGCTCACGTTCAGTAATAGTAGGTGCTGAGGGTGTGGTTATGTGTGCAGTGCTCATGTTCAGTAATAGTAGGTACTGAGGATTTGGTTATGTGTGCAGTGCTCACATTCAGTAATAGTAGGTACTGAGGATATGGTTATGTGTGCAGTGCTCACATTCAGTAATAGTAGGTACTGAGGATATGGTTATGTGTGCAGTGCTCACGTTCAGTAATAGTAGGTACTGAGGATATGGCTATGTGTGCAGTGCTCACATTCAGTAATAGTAGGTACTGAGGATATGGCTATGTGTACAGTGCTCATGTTCAGTAATAGTAGGTACCAAGGGTGTGGCTATGTGTGCAGTGCTCACGTTCAGTAATAGTAGGTGCCAAGGGTGAGGCTATGTGTGCAGTGCTCACGTTCAGTAATAGTAGGTACTGAGGATATGGTTATGTGTGCAGTACTCACATTCAGTAATAGTAGGTACTGAGGATATGGTTATGTGTGCAGTGCTCATGTTCAGTAATAGTAGGTGCCGAGGGTGTGGCTATGTGTGCAGTGCTCACGTACAGTAATAGTAGGTGCCGAGGGTGCGGCTATGTATGCAGTGCTCACGTTCCGTAATAATAGGTGCCGAGGGTGAGGCTATGTGTGCAGTGCTCACGTTCAGTAATAGTAGGTACTGAGGATATGGTTATGTGTGCAGTGCTCACGTTTAGTAATAGTAGGTGCCGAGGGTGAGGCTATGTGTGCAGTGCTCACGTTCAGTAATAGTAGGTACCGAGGGTGTGGTTATGTGTGCGGTGCTCACGTTCAGTAATAGTAGGTACCGAGGGTGTGGTTATGTGTGCAGTGATCACGTTCACTAATTGTAGGTACCGAGGGTGCGGCTATGTGTGCAGTGCTCACTTTCAGCAATAGTAAGTGCCGAGGGTGTGGCTATGTGTGCGGTGCTCACGTTCAGTAATAGTAGGTACCGAGGGTGTGGTTATGTGTGCAGTCCTCACGTTCAGTAATAGTAAGTGCCGAGGGTGTGGCTATGTGTACAGTGCTCACGTTCAGTAATAATAGGTACTGAGGATATGGCTATGTGTGCAGTGCTCACGTTCAGTAATAGTAGGTACCGAGGGTGTGGTTATGTGTGCAGTGCTTACGTTCAGTAATAGTAAGTGCCGAGGGTATGGCTATGTGTACAGTGCTCACGTTCAGTAATAGTAGGTACCAAGGGTGTGGCTATGTGTGCAGTGCTCACGTTCAGTAATAGTAAGTTCCGTGGGTATGGTTATGTGTGCAGTGCTCACGTTCAGTGATAGTAAGTGCCGAGGGTGCGGCTATGTGTGCAGTGCTCGCGTTCAGTAATAGTAAGTGCTGAGGGTGCGGCTATGTGTGCGGTGCTCACGTTCAATAATCGTAAGTGCCGAGGGTGCGGTATATGTGCAGCGCTCACGTTCAGCAATAGTAAGTGTCGACGGTGCGGTATGTGTGCAGTGCTCACGTTCAGTGATAGTAAGTGCCGAGGGTGCAGCTATGTGTGCGGTGCTCACGTTCAACAATAATAGGTGCCGAGGGTGCGGTATATGTGCAGCGCTCACGTTCAGCAATAGTAAGTGTCGACGGTGCGGTGTGTGTGCAGTGCTCACGTTCAGTGATAGTAAGTGCCGAGGGTGCAGCTATGTGTGCAGTGCTCACGTTCAGTAATAGTAGGTACTGAGGGTGTGGCTATGTGTGCAGTCCTCACGTTCAGTAATAGTAAGTGCCGAGGGTGTGGATATGTGTGCAGTGCTCACGTTCAGTAATAGTAGGTACTGAGGTGTGGCTATGTGTGCAGTCCTCATGTTCAGCAATAGTAAGTGTCGACGGTGCGGTATGTGTGCAGTGCTCACGTTCAGTGATAGTAAGTGCCGAGGGTGAGGCTATGTGTGCAGTGCTCACATTCAGTAATAGTAGGTACCGAGCGTGTGGTTATGTGTGCAGTGCTCACGTTCAGTAATAGTAGGTACTGAGGGTGTGGCTATGTGTGCAGTCCTCACGTTCAGCAATAGTAAGTGTCGACGGTGCGGTATGTGTGCAGTGCTCACGTTCAGTGATAGTAAGTGCCGAGGGTGCAGCTATGTGTGTGGTGCTCACGTTCAACAATAATAGGTACCAAGGGTGCGGTATGTGTGCAGTGCTCACGTTCAGTGATAGTAAGTGCCGAGGGTGCAGCTATGTGTGCAGTGCTCACGTTCAGTAATAGTAGGTACTGAGGGTGTGGCTATGTGTGCAGTCCTCACGTTCAGTAATAGTAAGTGCTGAGGGTGTGTTTATGTGTGCAGTGCTCACGTTCAGTGATAGTAAGTGCCGAGGGTGAGGCTATGTGTGCAGTGCTCACATTCAGTAATAGTAGGTACCGAGCGTGTGGTTATGTGTGCAGTGTTCACGTTTAGTGATAGTAAGTGTATAGGGTGAGGCTATGTGTGCAGTGCTTACGTTCAGTAATTTTAGGTACTGAGGGTGCAGCTATGTGTGCAGTGCTCACGTTCAGCAATAGTAAGTGCCGAGGGTGCGGTATGTGTGCAGTGCTCACGTTAAGTGATAGTAAGTGCTGAGGGTGCGGCTATGTGTGCAGTGCTCACCTTCAGTAATAGTAGGTGCCGAGGGTGCGGCTATGTGTACAGTGCTCACGTTTAGCAATAGTAAGTGCCGAGGGTGAAGCTATGTGTGCAGTGCTCACGTTCAGTGATAGTAAGTTCCGAGGATGTGGTTATGTGTGCAGTGCTCACGTTCAGTGATAGTAAGTGCTGAGGGTGAGGCTATGTGTGCAGTGCTCACGTTCAGTAATAGTAGGTACTGAAGGTGTGGTTATGTGTGCAGTTCTCACGTTCAGTAATAGTAGGTACCGTGCATGCGGCTATGTGTGCAGTGCTCACATTCAGTGATAGTAAGTGCATAGGGTGAGGCTATGTGTGCGGTGCTCACGTTCAGTAATAGTAAGTGCCAAGGGTGTGGCTATGTGTGCAGTGCTCACGTTCAGTGATAGTAAGTGCCGAGTGTGTGGTTATATGTGCAGTGATCACGTTCACTAATTGTAGGTACCGAGTGTGCGGCTATGTGTGCAGTGCTCACGTTCAGTAATAGTAAGTGCCGAGGGTGTGGCTATGTGTGCAGTGCTCACGTTCATTTATAGGAAGTGCCGAGGGTGTGGTTATGTGTGCAGTGCTCACGTTCAGTTCCCTCCGCAAAATCAAAGAAAAACAAGCGAGAACAGAACTCATGCTCCTTGTTTTATGTCAATAACCGAGTTCATCAGAGCAGAGAAAGTGCTTCTCAGACAGCTGCGTCTGTGTCCTCTGGATGAGCTCTCTTGCTTTCCATTCTACCAAACATTTTCCTTCCCATGACATATACACACACTCTTGTCCCTTGTCTCAGCTCTCTGTCAGGCTGAAAGTATCTTCTCTTAATTCCTTAATCACATTTGTGACTTGGGATTGAAACCAGGGGCACAGTAACACTGCCACAGATCCTGAGGCCCCTGGCGAGTGATTTTGCTTTTGAGAAACTGTCGTGCCAAGAAGTCCAGGCGGGCCTCCAACATGCAATCCTCCTGCCTCAGCCTCCTGAATAGCTATGATCAGAGGAGGCCAACCATATGTGGGTGGCCTGGGCAGGCGTGGACTGGAGTCCGGAGCGTGGTGGTTGCGTGTCCATATCTGAGAGACGTTTGTGTGCCAGACCACTCCGAGTGGCTAGGAAGGTGTGGCCCAGTGGTCTCGGGACCTGTGCTCCAGACCTGAGTCCAGGGGAGGCTCAGGCAGGGCACCATCGCTGCCTGGAGCGGCTCAGGTCCCAGCCTGCTTCTCAGGCGTGGCAGGCATGGCACGGTGAATCTGCGGTGCTGGCAAGGCGACCATCAGTGAGGTCACGGGCAGAACTGCGGCAGGCGTGAGTTGTGCGAGCCGTGCAGGGACAGGAGTGGAGAGCGGAGACAGGATGGGAGAGCAGAGACTGGGCAGGGGCTCTCTGAGGCCCTCATGCCTGTGGCCTGCGGTGCCTGGCGATGTCCCGGGCACAGGAAGCTCAGCTGCTGTGGCAGTGCCCTGCATGAGGGGGCTGCACACCGGTCCTGCCAGCTCCGACCTCGATCTCAGGCACACGCTCCCGGAAGGAAGGAGCTCGTATGCGAGACGGCCACAGGTTCCACCAGCTTCGCTTCCCAGGTCCCTGCCCGCCACAGAGGAACCTTGAACGATGGGCTTTCTTGAGAGCTGCACAGGGCTCCTGACCTTGCACTCTGCAACTGTGGATTTCAACTGCAGAGGAAGTGCGTCGATGCCCCAGTTTCTCTGACTTTCCTGAATGGAAAGAGTCAAGGCCGCATAGTCTTTAACCTGATGAGGAGACCTGTATAACAGATTGCTGGGTAACTCTGTAGAGCTGCATCTCCGTCAGAGAGCAGGCTCCGCCTGATCGCAGCCCCATCTTCAAAATCTGTCTGTGAACCTTTACTTTCCGCTCCCCATTCGCCCCTCGCCGACCCGAGACTTGGTCATGCTGGCCACAGCAACAGGGTGCGCACCAGGTCCTGTACACGGCCCCACGGAGCAGGGGCCTCTCCATGGCACGGGTCCGTGCGCCACGGCACGGGAGGCACCAGGGTTGGCAGGCCCATCGGTACTGACGTGCTGCGTGAAGCCGGACAGCACAGTGAGGCCGGTGAGCGAGTGTGCGGGTCAGCCCCGGGCCGTGGCTGCGTGCCCAGCCGAGTGGGCGGGCAGTGTGGCCCCGGGGTGAGCACCGTCCCTTCAGTGAGGGGGCAGGTGGTCCCCAGCAGCTTGCTGACGGCACGCGGCTGGCGAGGTGGCAGTCTCCGGCAGTGCCCCCAGCTTCCATGCAATGCCGAGGTTTCCGGGGCCTCCCCCCTGCTTTCCCTTTCGTGGGAAGGCTTCCTGGGTGCAGCCGCTTGCTGGGACGAGGGGCCATCGGTGCTGGCCTTGGAGCGGGTCCACCAGGCAGCCTCCACTCTGGGTGCCTCGCCTCTCCGTCCGTCGCCAGGGCAGGGCTGCTCACAGGGCCGTGGTCTGGCTGCTCGTTCCTCATCAGCGTCTTCTTCTTGTGGCCTGGAGAACCTGCCTTTCCACTTACTGTGAACCAGGTGCCGGCGTGGCACACTGGCACATCTTTCCCCGATCTGGGGAGGTACCGTTCTCCTCTGATCCTCAGGGACCTGGATGCCGGTACGCGGGGACAGTCCTCCTGGCCGGCAGCCTTCACGTGTGCTTGCTCTTCTGGCCTGTGAGGCCCAGGCTGAGCGTGCTCCGCCGACCGAGCCTGCACTGCCTTCCGGAACCCGCTGCTTGCTCGCTGCTGTGAGGACCCGCCCTCCGTCTTTGAAGCTCATGTACCTTGGGTCAGTCTTCGGTGCTTTGATTCTTGCTGCAGTGACTTTACCTCCCTGAACGTGGAGATTCGTGTCCTTCTCCGCGAGCCTAAAATGTCACATGACTTCCGAGTGAGCTCTTCGCCCTTTATCTTTCTGTTCTTGAACCCCCGTGTCCAGCGCCTGTCCTCAGAGTCCAGGCCGCTCCCTCCCTCTCACCTGCCTCTCCTCTTTGCTTCTGAAACGTGGGTCCTTGGTCCCACTCTGCGGGTGGTCCCCCACTGCCAGCTCCCGTCCTGTCTTGTGCTTCAGCTCCAGGATTCCTGGGCTCCTTGCCTGACTTCGGTCTCTCTGTTAGGTTCACACCCTGGTCGTGTGTCATTGTCCACATTTGATGAACTGCTTCTCTGCATTTTCATGACGTTCACTGAGCTATTTTGATTGCTTTGTCCGGCAGCCTGTGTGTCTCCTTTCTTTGGTCCCCATCGCTGTTCTTGCTGGTCCCCCTTGGTGACACCGTGTCCCCAATCATCCTTAATCCCTGGGGTGGTGCATCTATGTCTGCATACTTGAAGTTGATGGTGATTCCAGTCCTTAAAGACTTGGCTGTCCTTCTGGGAAAGCTGTTTGACAGTCGTCTTTCCAGAGACTCGGCACTACATCTGCAGTGGTCCACGGGCAGACCTGCTGCTGGCGCTCTTTGAACCGGCACATCTGGTACTGAGTCGTGTGTGGTGGCCTGCAGTCCAGATCTACCTGCTGAACCTGTCCACTGGATCCTCTGGGTTGGTCCTAAAGCCTCTATCTCCAAAGATCCGCCTATGGAAATTCTAAGAATTTTTACTATGACATTGCCTTCTTATGAGGATCACATCGACTCCGTAGATCTGCTTGGTTATTATGATCATTTTAGCAATATTAGTCTTTCCAACCCATGAACAAGGGATACGTTTCCACTGATGTGTGCCACTCTCAATTTCCTTCATCACTGTTGTATAATTTTCAGTAAACAAATCTTCTGCTGTGTTGTCTAAACTTACTCCTGAGTATATTTCATGCTACTGCACATGAAATCGTGTTCCTAATTCCATTTTGGGGATATTTTGTCATTAATGCCTATTTTTTGTATGTTCAAATTGTACCCTGAAATTTTACTGGATTTTACTTAGTTAGAAGCATTTTTGGTGGAATCCCTAGGGTTTCCTATGTATAAGAATCTATCATTACCATACAGAGACAGTCTCACTGTTCATGTGTGTTTTGCTTCATTTTCTTCCTAGTTGCTCTGACTAGGATTTCAGTACCAGGTTGAATAGGAGAGGTGAGCGTGGACATGCTTGACGTAGTCTGACTTTTAGAGAAAAAGACATCTAACTTACATCCAACAGGTGAAACATTAGATGTGTGCTTCTCATTGTGGCACGTATCATGTTGAGGCACATTTCTTCTACCCTCCATTTGTCATGATTTTTCTCATCATGAAATGATGCTGGATCTTCACATGCCCTTTATGCAGTTGCTGAAGGGATTCTTACACTTCATTCTGTTACCACAATGAATCACATTACCTATTTTCAGGTGTTCGACATTCTTCTACCCTTGATCATGGTGAGTGATCCCTTCAAAATGCTGCTGAATTAAGTCGGCAATGCTTCCTTGAGGACTTTGGCCTCAGAGCTCACTAGAGGTGTTGGCCTATGATTTTCTTTTCTTGTAGTCTCTGGTTAGCTCTGGCATCAAGGTTGCATTGACCCCTTCAGATGAGTTTGGGAGTATCCATCGTTTTTGATTTTTAGGAAGAGCTTAAGAGGGCCTGGTAGATATTCCACAAACGTTTGGTAGAGTTCAGCAGTAAGACATCTCTTCCCTGACTTCTTCTGTGAGACACTTCATCATTGATTCTATTTTCTCTGTATTAGTCTGTTCAGATGCTAGGATTCGGATTTTAAATCACGCTTCTGGGAATTCATACTTCTAGGTGATTCCTTGGTTGCCATATGACTGTTCACGGTAGTCACTCATGACCCTCCTGTTAGCTGGTCCTGTTGAATCGTCTTCTGGTTCACTTCTGGTTTTGTTTGTGTTCTTCTCTCTTTTGCATTTAGTAGTCTAATTAAAAGTATTCTTTGTTTATCTTTTCAAAAGCCAATGTTGATGTTAAAACATCTTGTTGTACGTGATGAATGTAACCTAATCTGTCAGTTAAAGTAAACATGATTAAAAATGCAATTTTCAATTTCATTCTCTTTGTATTTTTATTCTAAGAGTATTATTTCTCCTCTAAATTATCATTTCCTTCCTTCTCTATGTTTGAACTTAATTTGTCCTACTTTGTCTGATTCTCTGAGGCACAATGCTCCTTGTTTATCTGAGATCTTTCTTCCACTTGGATATTGATGTTCATAGTCACAAATAGCCCTCTGAGGAAGACTCTTTCTACCTATCATCAATATATTATGATAATTATCATCAATAAATTATGTTTCCATCTTTCTTTGCCTCAAGGTTTTTCAAATGATCCTTTTAATTTCTTCTTTGACCAGTGATTTTTAGGAGTGTGTGGTTCAGTCCCCACATATTTGAACATTTCGCTCGTGTCTGTCTTTTATTGTCCTCCAGCTCCATTCTGTGTTTACAAAAACAGCTGGAATGACTTCGCTCCTTGTAAGTGTGTGCAGACCATCTCTGTGGGGTGACATTTGAACTGCCCTGGTGAAGGTCCACGTGCACGTTAGGAGAATGTGTATTCTGATGTTGTTCAAGGAATGGTCTGTGTATGTTTGGTCTAAAGTGCAGTTCAAGTCCAGGGTTTCCCTACCGCTTTCTTTCTAGAACAGGAAGCCACTGCTGAAATTGGGTTTTTGAGATCCCTTGCTATTATATTGAAGATTTACCATCACAGTAATGATGACGGATGTGACCTCCCTCCTGCCGTTTGTGCATTTCCATCGACTGGAGAACCGCCACACCTCCATTTCTGTCTGGCTGTCCCCTTCACCACCTGAGGGTCATCTGCAGTGCCCGACTTGTTCAGTTGGTGCTCTGTCGCCTACTAAGGCTTTTACCTCGTGGCCGTCATACGCTGACTTAAAACGTCTTGGACTTCAGAAGGCCTGTTTTAGGTTGGTAACACATTATCTCTGATCGTTTACACAGACTGTACACACTCGTCCGTGTTCTATGGTTTTGATGTTTCGTTTTACATCTTTATCCAACTGGTATCCTTGGGAGATCATCGCCCTTACAGCCACCTTGTCTTTGAACCTTCCCGTGAGGGATCTCATTGGTCTCCACACACCGTTAGAGTCTCAGGACATCCTAAGTCTGACCACATCCTCAGTTTCCCAGGGTTTCTCCGTCTTGCGTTCCCAGGTTATGAGGCAGCGCATCTCCATCGGCCTGCAGCAGGCTTCTCTGATCCATGACGAGGCTCGTCTGTGGCGATGGGTTCTGTTGTGCTTCACACGCCGACTTGTCCACGTCCCTTCTGTGTGTTCTTAAGTAGACAGGTTCTTCTTTTATTTTAGAAGTTCACAGTTGGAGGGAATTTACCTTTAGTCCCGGATGAGACTTTGAATGTGAATCCTGAGGGGTGCTGGGCTGCTTTATGATTTTGGCACTGCAGGGATAGAATAGACACATTTGCTGGCTTTCATCCTGTGTGTTTCCGCCATCTAAAGGGAGCCAGGAGCGATGGCGCTAGGACAGGAAGACCTGCGGGTTCCAGCTGAGCGCTGCCAGGTTCGCCTCAGCTTGCCATGCTGGCTCCGTGTGCACCTGCCACAACATCTCCTGTTCTGGTGAGACAAAGGAGGTTCTTCTAAAAACGCTTACAGGATTCTCTGCCCTCAAATCTCATAACTGTGGGAACTGACTCCTGACGTGGCTTGTGGGAGGACCGAGGGGTCGGTTCACGTAGACCGCTCACGCTCCGGTGCAGGCAGGCCACGAGGGGCTCCTCTGGGCTCTGGTCAGTCTTGCCAGACGCTGATGGAAGCAGACCGCCCTGAACAACTAGGCCAGACTGGACTTTTGATCCACCCCAGCGAAGGCACATCTTGCCTCATTGTAGCTTTGAGAATGTGATATCATCTAGAAAACGTTCTCCAGTTACACTCGTTACGATTTTTAATTTTTACCAACCTTTTATTAAGGACAAAAGAGTAAAATCACATGGACGATAGAGGTGAAATCTGCTCTTCCGCACTGAGTGCACGAGACCATCACGCCCAAGCCTTGGCTTGGCACTTGAAGCCTCTGCGTCTGCGGACGTAAGAACACTCTGGATTCTGGAAAGATAAGCACCATGGTCTCCAGGAAGCCTGGACCAGTGAGAGGCAGAGAGGTGGGCAGCACGCACGCAGTAGACGTGGCCACCACCTCTCAGGTCACAGGGAGAGTGCGGGAGCTGCCACCCCTGTCATCAAACAGGAGAAGCTAGAGAACGGAAACTGACCCGTTGCTGGGACCCTTCTGGAAACAGCTTGCAGAGCAGACCACAGTGCTGACAGACACGCGGGACCAAGACGCAGCGGAGAGCCCTGCGGCAAGAGAAGCCAGCGGTCCTGAGTCCTGACCCCGGGCGAGCGCGGTGGTAGGTCCCTGCCGGAGAGGTGGACCAGCAGCAGGAACTACCTCAGGGAGACAGTCGCAGGGTTCTGCACGCTCACAGCACTCGTCTTGCAAAGCCAATGATGTTTCCTGCTGGAAAGCCAAAGGCGCTGCCCCAGAACACGAGGGAAAGGAGAGACGCTGAGTGGCATGCAGTGCAACAGAGACGGCTCCGTGCCAAAGCCCACTCTCCAGAAGGCAGCGTGCCGCACAGGCTCCACGGGTGAACCCCGGGACAGGATTCCCGTCCACCCCACAGGGCAACGGTGACCAGCTCCTGCAGGGAGCTCTCGGCACAGGCTCTGGGTGGACAGAGGTTTCTCCTAAGACTAAGATAAGCTGCGCCGACCCTTTCCCTAGCGCCTGCCCAGCAGAGCTCCCATGCTGGCCTGGACCAGCGGTGAAGAGCTGCAGAGTTGGACTCGCTCTCAGGAGGGTTTCCTAGGGAAGACCGACACACAGGGAAGACACTTGCACACGGACGGAACGTTGGTCCTGTTGGAACCTGCGAGCACAGGGAAGGTCAGACACATCCTGCTCCCACCCAGAGAACAGCCCCTCTCACTGGGCCCCGTTTGCCTCTGTTCCCATGATGGACTTGTGGTGAGTGGCTTTCAACACAAAACTGAAATGTGCACTGAAGGCCAGGGAAACACGGGCCCAGAGCGAGAGTTAATGACGGTGGCCACCTGGGAGGCCAGAGATGGACAAGGGTCAAATAGTCCAGAAGGTTGTTAGTACTGGAAGCCACGGAGACTCTGCAGGCCAGAGGAGAAGCTGGAGGCCAAAACCCTGGAGGAGGAGTGAGGAGTCCTTCAGCTCCCGTCAGTTGGCTTCCCGTGGCCAAGGCAGGAACCAACAGGAGACCCAGGTCAGATTCATGACAGGCCCGAGCCGCACAGCAGCGAGCTCAGAGGAGAGAAAAGGAGTCGTCCTGCTTCCCGTCACTGTGACACGTGCAGGGAGATCAACTTACAAAACGGACAGGTTTGCTCTGGCTGCTCTTTCAGACTTCTCTCCGCGGCCTGTTGGCCCTGTGGCTTTGGGCCCCTGGTGACCAGCACACCAGAGTGGGGCGCACAGACGAGGAGCCAAGCTCAGCCTACAGCAGCAGGGAAGGAGAGGGACAGAGGCGGGGCTGGAGTCCCCCTGTGCCCTGCCAGGGCCCAGCCCCAGGCTCCAGCACTGCCCAGCAGCACTGTGGGCTGGCCAGCAACCTGTGGCCTGGAGGCCACTGGAGAAGAGGTCACATCCCAAATGCGGCAGTTACCAAAATCTGACTGAGGTGTGTCTCCTCAGATTGGAGGAACACCAGACATAAGGGAAGCACCTGCAAATGGTGACGGGGAGGGACAGCACTGTGACCAGTGCAGACAGATGCCACCCGTCCTGAAAGCTGCAGCGGCCCTGGCCGTGTGCTCTTTGGGGAGAACAGGCAGGTAAGTCAGACAGCTGCCGTGTCCAGAAATGAACCCCACACAGCCCGTGTGTCTTTGACGAAGGAGCAAGCACAGTGGCAGAGTTTAGGTCTAGAATGTTCCCCGAAGACTCCTGGGCTTTGGCCTGGTCCCCAGCTGCTGGGCTCCTGGAAGGTGGTGTGACTCCAGGAGACGGCCTAGCTGGAGGTGCTTTACTCAGCTTGTGCGCTGCCGTGAGCAGAACACCCAGCCAGGGGACCTGGACAGGAAGAGTTTACTTGGGAATTGCAGCTTCAGAGGTCTGATCCCTGGGTGGCCAACTCCTCGGCTTCAGGCCCAAGTGAGGCAGAGCCTCTTGGGGAAGGGCCACCTGAGGCTTCACCCAGCCAGGCCAAGGATGCGCTGCTGCACGAGCCTTTTGAGATCACTTCTCAAGGCCAAGAACCCCACATGCCAGGAGTGGAGTCCCAGGACCTGTCTGCCAAGCTGGCTGGCTGTCTGGCTTCGACCCCGTCCCTTCTTTATACGCCCCTGCTCCTCCATCGAGGGATGGGAATGTTGACTCTGTGCCCTGGTGTGTTGCACTGATGTAACTCGCTTTTGATGTTTGCAGGACTCACAGCCAAAGAGCCTCAGAGGTGACTTTGGAGGTGGACTTTTGAGTCATGCTGACAACTATTAAGACTATGGAAACCTTTGGAGATGGACTGAGTGCATTTTGCATTATGAGATGGATGTGAGCTCTTATGGCCCAGGGATCCTATATCATGATTTGCATATGAGTTGAGCCCAAAATCTCATCTAAGACAATACAGGAATGTCCAGAGCTGAAATCATTACATTGTCAGCATTGTAAGCTCATCAGCACATTGACCAGTTTGATGGATTAATAATCGAATCGATTACTGGGTGGTAACTTCATGCTGGGGGGCATGGCTAGGGGAAGTAGGTCATGAAGAAAAAATTTTCCTCCTCTAAGTTATCCGTGTCCATTATTTTGGTTATAATGACAAATAACCATCTAATAAAATGTACCGACAAACCTATCACCAGTCCCCATCTATGCACCTCTATTTGTTTTATCTCCTCCAGGAGGTGATAGATGCACTGGATCACCACAATGGCACAGCAAGCAGCCCCAAGTCCTTGTGCCCCACAGAAACTTCAAAAGACAATTAAAAACTCTCATGACCAAGTTTCCCGGAACGCTGGCACCTAGGAGAAAGGGTGCTGTGTGAGTTGCAATGCCAAGTTGCAATGCTGTCCAAGACGGGCGCTGGTGGGCAGCAGTTTGAAGCCGCAGCAGCTGTTTCTCAGAACAGGACCTGGGTGCCTGGTTTTGGGGAGCAGAGTAGACTTGTTCACAATTTATGTGACCCACCTGCCCCTAGCCGTCGGGAGGTACCTGCAGTCTGAAAAGCAGCACTCTTCTCTTTTTCACCTGACTTCAACTCAGGGCGGACACAGGAATGATTTATTTAATAATATGGGAAGTTGAGCTGGCAAACTGCAGCCTGCTGGTTGCAAACTGGAATGGTCTAGACACACCGTAATCCACCCAAGGCCTCGAGTGAAGTGCTGGGAGAAGCCTCGTGGAGAAATCAGGACATTCAAATCACCCATCACAGCTAGCGCAGGAGCCAAGGAGATGCTCAGACAGACAAACTCACAAGTGGCCCAAGTAGGGTGAGGCCTTCACTGGGGCTGGTTCTAGGCTCAGCATCGACCTGGGAAGCGCTGAATCAGGGCCCCAGGCAGAGCCACCCTGCGGTGGCTGACCATGGTGTCTACTGTCTTCTCATTTGTGCCTTCAGTCTGACGCCGACCTGGGGTGCCCGCTTGTGATCTTGAGGTCAGTGGGACCCAAGGCCCCAGCTGAGGGTCCTTATGCCTCTGATCTCCCCAGATGTGTCTTTCAGCTGCCTGGACTGACAGCCTCAGAAAACCTTGATCTGCTGGACACAGAAGCACCATCCCAGCTGCTGGCAGGCTGAGACAGGAGGGGCACAAGTTCAAGGTCAGCCTGGGCCTTGTTTCGACATAAAATAAAAAGGGCTGGGTCTGTGGGACTTACCTGCCACACAGGGCCTTGTGTCCATTGCAAGCACCTCAAAAAGAAAGGGACAGAGCGAGGACCCAGGCCCACCCGCCCAGGAGCTTCGGTGAGGACCCAGGCCCATCTGCAACACCCAAGTGCTGCGGCTCCCCGCCTTCCACCACCTTCAGAAGCCTCTGAAGCCATCTTGGATTATCCCTGAAGTGGAATCCGCCATCTTTAGGTGGGGCAACCCTCTCCTGAGAAGCCTGCTGAAGACTAGCAGCTCATTGTCAGGTAGCTCTCAGGCATCAGGCTGCTGAAGACTTGAGGTTTGACTAGAATATGACAGTTGTGTGGTAGGGTGTTTTAGTTTTTGATTTTTATTTTTTCTTTTTCTCAATTCTTTATTTTCCTCTTATCCCCCTGTTTCCTCGGAGTCTGTTTCTCCTTTCCTCATGCTAACAGCCAGCTTCCTTTGATCCTGATTTCACCTTCCCTATGAACTAGTGCCTCTAACACCCACTTGTAATCCCATTAATATCACATCCTACGCCCCTCCCCATCCTCTTTGTCCACCATTAGAAATGGTAGACCTCATTGCGAACCTATTGGATATACTGTAGATAATGATCAAACTCATCCTCTCTGTTTATTACAACTCGACTGTTAACGTCTTCATAGGGCCTATTTGGTTTAAGGATGCATATTGTTTACATTGGGTGCTGCTAATATTTTTCTCCCCCTTAAAGGTGAGGCGTTGGAAACCTGCAGGACACTATAAACCTCTGGGGGAAAACTGTAAATACCCCAGATCTGCACTGCTAGAGGGGAAGACACACAAACAACATGAGAAAAACGAGGGAAGAAAGTACCCCAAATAAACCAAGATTTTAAATTAATCTTAATTTAAATTTTAAAATTTAATTTTAAAATTTAAAATCTTAATTTAAAATTAAGATTTTAAATTAATCTGCTGACATCACGGTAGAAAAAATGTCAGAAAAGGAATTCAGAATGTACAGAATTAAAATGATCTGGGAAGCAAAGGATGATAAAACAGAGCAAGTGCAGGCAATGAATGTTCACTTCAATAAACAGTTAAAAGAGCAACTGCAGGAAGCAAAAGATCATTTCAACAAAGAGATAGAAATGCTGGGTGGGGGGAAGAAATCCATGAAATGAAGGAATCAATAAACCAAATTGAAAACTCAATAGAAATGGTCACCAGCAAACTAGATCACTTGGAATATGGAAACTCAGACAATGAATACAAAGTATTTAATCTTCAAAATAAAGTTGAGCCAGCAGAGAATATGGTAAGAAATCACAAACAAAACCTCGAAGAACAATGGGATATCATGAAAAGACCAAATTTAAGAATTATTGAGATTGAGGAAAGCACAGAGATACAAACCAAATGGAATGAATAACCTAGTCAATGAAATAATATCAGAAAATTTCCCAAACCTGAAGAATGAAATGGAAAATCAACTTCAAGAGGCTTACAGAACACCAACTGCTCAAAATGACCACAGATCCACACCAAGGCACATTATAATGAAAATTCCCAACATACAAAATAAAGATAGAATTTTAAAGACTGTGAGAGAAAAGCATCAGGTTAAATATAGGGGGAAACCAATACAGATATCAGCAAATTTCTCAGACCCCAAAAGGGCCTGGAGCAACATATTTCAAGCTCTGAAAGAACATGGTTGCCAACCAAGAATCTTATACCCAGCAAGACTAACTTTCAGATTTGAGGACAAAATAAAATCCTTCCATGATAAACAAAAGTTCAAAGAATTTACAACTAGAAAGTCTGTGCTGGAGAACATTCTCAGCAAAATATTCCATGAGGAGGAAATGAAAAACAACAATGTAAGTCAACAAAGGGAGGAACTACCCTAAAGATAAAACCAATCAAAGGAGAAACCAAGTCAAGTTAAAAACTAAAAATCAGCCCAAATGACCGGGAATACAAATCATATATCAATAATAACCCTGAATGTCAATGGCCTAGACTCATCAATCAAAAGATATAAACTGGCAGTTTGGATTTAAAAAAAAAACAACAACAATATGCTGCCTTCAAGAGACTCACCTCCTAGGCAAGACATCCACAGACTGAAGGTGAAAGGTTGGGAAAAATCATATCACTCATATGGACTGTGCAAACAAGCAGGGGTTTCCATCCTTATATCAGACAAAGTGGAATTCAAGCCGATGTTAGTCGGAAGGGATGAAGAAGGACATTTCATACTTCCTAAGGGAACCATAAGTCAGGAAGATATGGACAATCATAAATATTTATGCCCCAAACAATGGCACATCCATGTATGTCAAACAAATCCTTCTCAATTCCAGGAATCAAATAGACCATAACGCAGTAATTCTGGGTGACTTTAACACATTGCTGTCACCACTGGACAGATCTTCTGAACAAAGACTGAACAAGAATACCACAGAACTCAGGAATACAAGCTGTAACTTAATAGACATATACAGAATTGTCCATCCATCACGAGCAAATACACTTTTTTCTTCTCAGCAGCACGTGGATCCTTCTCTAAAATTGACCGTATGTTATGCCACAAAACTACTCTTAGAAAATGCAAAAATATAGAGATACTACTTTGTATTTCATCATATCATAATTGAATGAAATTAGAAATTCATGACAAAATAAAAAACAGAAGCTACTCCAACAACTGGAGGCTAAATAATATGCTACTGAAGGATGCACGGATAGCAGAAGACATCAGGGAGGAGATAAAAGAAATCTTAGAGGTAAATGAGAACAATGATACAGCATATCAAAATCTCTGGGACACTATGAAAGCGGTACTAAGAGGGAAATTCATTGCATGGAGCACATTCTGTAAAAGAATAAAAAGTCAACAACTAAATGACCTAACATTACTTCTCAAAGTCCTAGAGAAAGAAGAACAGATCAACACCAAAATTAGTAGAAGACAGGAAATAATTAAAATCAGAACTGAAATCAATGAAATTGAAACAAAAGAAAGAATTCAAAAAATTGACAAAACAAAAAGTTGCTTCTATGAAAATGTTAACAAAATTGCTAAACCCTTAGCCACAGTAACGAAAAGAAAGAGAGAGAAAACTCAAATTACTGGAATTTGTGATGAGAAAGGAAATATTGCAACAGACACCACTGAAATACATAACATAATTAGAAGCTATTTTGAAAATCTATACTCCCACAGAATAAAAAATGTCAAAGACACTGACAAATTTCTAGAGACATATGATCCACCCAAACTGAATCAGGAGGACGCACACTATTTAAACAGATCAATATCAAGCAATGAAACAGAAGAAGCCATCAAAAGCTTACCAACCAAGAAAAGTCCAGGACCAGATGGATTCTCAGCCCAGTTCTACAAGACCTTCAAATGAGAATTCATTCCAATACTCCTCAAAGTATTCCATGAAATAGAAAAGGAGGGAACCCTTCCAAACTCTTTCTATGAGGCTAGTATCACATTGATACCAAAAGCAGACAAAGATGCATCAAGGAAAGAAAACTTCAGACCAATAACACTGATGAACGCAAACCCAAAAATCGTTAACAGAATTCTGGAAAACCCCTTATAAAAAGATATTAAAAAGATAATTCACCATGACCAAGTGGGATTTATCCTAGGGATGCAAGATTGCTTCAACATCCAGAAATCAATAAATGAAATTCATCACATCAATAGACTTAAGGTTAAGAATCATATGATTATTTCAATAGATGTAGAGAAAACATTTGATAAAATACCACACCCCATCATGCTCAAAACACTAGAAAACTAGAGGTAGTAGGAACATACCTCAACCCTGTAAGGGCCATCTATGCTAAGCCCATGGCCAATATCATTCTAAATGGTGAAAAACTGAAAGCATTCCCCCTTAAAACTGGAACAAAGCAGGGATGCCCTCTTTCACCACTTCTATTCAACATAGTCCTTGAAACTCTAGCCAGAGCAATCAGACAAGAGAAAGAAATTAAAAGGATATGAATAGCAAAAGACCTCCTCAAGCTATCACTATTTGCCAATGACATGATTCTATATAGAGAGGATCCAAAAAACTCCACCAGAAAACTTCTGGAACTCATAAATGAGTTCAGCAAAGTAGCAGGATATAAAATCAACACACATAAATCTCATGCATTTCTATTCATAAGTGATGAATCCTGTGAAAGAGAAATTAGGAAAAGTACTCCACTCACAATAGCCTCAAAAAAAATACTTGAGAATCAATCTAATAAAAGAGGTGAAAGACCTCTACAATGAGAACTACAGAACACTAAAGAAAGAAATTAAAGAAAAACTTAGAAGATGGAAAGGTCTCCCATGTTCTTGGATAGGCAGAATTAATATTGTCAAAATGGCCATACTACCTAAAGTGCTATACAGATTCAATGCAATTCCAATTAAAAGCCCAATGATGTACCTTACAGAAATTGAGCAAGCAATCATGAAATTCATCTGGAAGAATAAGAAACCCAGAATAGCCAAGGCGCTCCCTAGCAAGAGGATTGAAGCAGGAGGTATGACGATACCAAGACTTAATCTAGACTATAGAGCAATAGTAGCAAAAACAGCATGGTATTGGCACCAAAATAGACAGATAGATGAATGGAACAGAATAGAGGACACAGAGATAAACCCACATAAGTACAGTTATCTCATACTAGACTGAGGTGCCAAAGACATACAATGGAGAAAAGATAGCCTCTTCAACAAATGGTGCTGGTGAAACTGGAAATCCATATGCAGCAGAATGAAACTAAACCCCTATCTCTCACCCTGCACAAAACTCAACTCAAAATGGATCAAGGATATAGGAATTAGACCTGAGATCCTTCCCGAAATAGAAGAAAAAGTAGGCCCGAATCTCCATCATGTTGGTTTAGGACCAGATTCCTTAACAAGACCCCTAGAGCGCAAGGAATAAAAGCAAGAATCAATAAGTGGGTTGGATTCGAACTAAAACATTTTTTATCAGCAAAGGAAACAATCCATGTTGTGAAAAGAGAGCCCACAGAGTGGGAGTAAATCTTTACCACACACACTTCAGAGAGAGCATTGATCTCCAGAATTTATAAAGAACTTAAACATTTTACACCAAAAATACAAAGAACCCAATCAGTAAATGGGCTAAGGAACTGAGCACACACTTTACAGAAGAAGCTATGGGATCAATCAACAAATAGATGAAAAAGTGCTCATCATCTTTAGTAACTAGAGAAATGCAAATTAAAATCACCCTAAGAGTTCATCTAACTCCAATTGGAATGTCTATTATCAAGAACAGAAGCAATAATAAGTGTTGGCGAGGATGTGGGGAAAAAGGCACACTTGTACATTGCTGGCGGAGTTGCAAATTGGTGCAGCCGCTCTGGAAAGCAGTATGGAGATTCCTCAGAAAGTTTGGAATAGACCCACCATTTGACCCAGCTATCCCAGTCCTTGGCCTATACCCAAAGGACTTAAAATCAGCATATTACAGAGATACAGCCACATCAATGTTCATAGCTGCTCAATTCACAATAGCTGGATTGTGGAGCCAATGTAGATGCCCTTCAATAGATGAATGGATAAAGAAACTGAGGTATATATATATACAATGGAATACTACTCAGCCATAAAGAAGAATAAAATTATGGCACTTGCAGGTAATTGGATGGAGCTGGAGACTATCATGCTAAGTGAAATAAGTCAATTCCTAAAATCCAGAGCCCAAATCCTTTTCTCTGATAAGCAGATGCTGATACACAATGGTGCGGGGGCTTGGGGGTAAGGGAAGAACGGAGGAACGCTGGATTGTGTAGAGGGAAATGAGGGGAGGGGGAGGCGTGGGGAAGGAAAGATGGTGGAACGAGGCAGACACACTCCCTGTGAGCAGGTATGATCACCAAACGAAGTGACTACGTCGTGTGCAAGCAGAGAAATGAAAAGTCGCACCGCATTTGTGTACAGTGGGCCAAAATGCAGTCTGTAAAAATAAAAATGAGTGAGATTTTAAAGAGGAAAGAGGAGCGGAGCATAGCCCACGCCCCACCTCTGGCTCTGGCTCTGGGCAGCCCACAGGCCTCTAGGGTCCTGTCCAACCAGTGATTTTCAGACCCCTCATGTGGCTACAGCTCTGAGGTGCCTAAAAGGCCTCAGCACCTTAAAGCAGTCCAGAGGAACTGGGCTGACCCTGGAGAGGCCCAGCCCTGGCCCTGCACGAGGACAGCGCCATGGCTTCTGCTGCTCACCCCGGGGCAAGGACTGACGTCGACCCCGAGGGGACGGGGCAGCTGGGCTGTGGGACGTGGAAGGTCGGAGGATCCCCGTGCAGGGTGGGAGGGGCTTGCCTGCTTCCTAGGGTGGGTCTGCAGCCGTCACCCCCTTTCCCTGGACTCCAGCCAAGACAGACTCTCAGGCAGGGTCAGCTCTGCCTCAGACCATCACTGCCTTTTGGCAGCAAATTGAAAACATTCACCACCCAAGCAGGTGGCAAAGTGGGCACTGCCTAAACAGCCCCCGCTCTGGGATGCCGCAGAGTCCAGAGCAGCAAACCGTCCGTTTCTGTCTTCTGCAGCCCTGCGTGAACCTCCTGCAGGCTCATCTTCCCCTGCCGTCTCAGCAGCCAGGGGAGTCCAAGGAGCCAGTGCTGGAAGTTCCCTGGCATGGCTCTCGGGGGTCTGCTCTAGAGCGGCAGCCAGACCCGTCCCCAGCAGGACAGGTTCTGCCCTCGCCCCTTGCCAGTGGGGTTCTCAAAGTCCTCACAGCTGCTCCTAAGAGGGCAGGACTGAGAAGACCGCTGGGGGACTCTGCAGGATTCACTGATCCAGGTCGCCTGTGTAGAAACAGGGACTCTGTGTGTGTGTTGCTGAGTGTCGCCGTCTGACCAGACCCCTGGTAAGTCCCTGGCTTTGTGCGGGAAGTGGGTCACAGAGCAGAGGCTCCTTCCACGCCTGCCACACCACCTCAGAAGACCTGGGGGTGAGGGCAGGTGCACGGCAGGTTGAGGAGATGCGTGGGAGGAGTCGCGGGGCTCGAGGGTGCTGTGTGCTGGCTGGAATCGCATTTATGTACCTGGAATGCTGAACGCGAGACGGCACTTACCATCACACAGGGCCAAAGCCTCGGAGATCGGCCTCCTGGACTGGAGAGCCTGCCTTATCACCGTTACAGAAAATCAGCTCTTTCTTTTTCTATTCCTGAGAAAAGCAAAGCCCGGGTGAAGCGGGGAAAGTACTGGAATAAAGTAACCATGTCTGCCGAGGTTGGGGAGGAGGATGGCTACAGGAGTCTCGGCCTGGCCTGGCTGAGGAAGCGGCCCTGCAGGCCTCCTGTCTGCACGTCCCCAGAGTCCGAGGGGCCGAGCGGGAGGCACGTGTGGGAACAGGGTGGAGGGCCCCGCCCTTCTTGCTCAGCACACCCCTGCTCCACAGGGCAGAAGCCAGGCAGAAGTCCAGCAGGTGGCAGAGACACGGGACAAGCCCCTCCAGCTTTGCAGGGACGCTGCCCACATCCTGGCTGCCGGATGCTTCTTGTGTGTGACTTTCCCCAGCACTTGCAAAAGGGGATTTGTGGGTGGTCACCGTGCCCAGAGCAGAAGGCTTGGGGGAGCCAACACCACGCACCGCGCAAGCCCCTCAGACGGACCCTCCCAGGCCCTGGCGTTCCCCAGGGCTCCTCTCGCCTCCCAAGGGCCGTGCTCCTGCGTGCTGGGCTTCCTGCTGGGACTCAAGTCCCAGCCCTGCCTGCCTTGCCTCCACTGTGCCGGAGGAACTCGCCCTTGCCGCAGCGCTTGAGGAGGGGCTCCCGTTCACACGGTTCCTGAAGGCAGTCCCGCAGGCAGGCTCACACAGGAGTGTCTGGGACGGAAGATCCCGAGGGAGCGCCCCCACCCCCCGGGTGTCCATTGGAGGAAGTGGACTTCCCGGCCTCCGGAGGGATGAAGCCACGTAGGTCCTGGGAAGGCTGCGCCCTGTGGTCAGAGAAGTGGGACCAGAACAGGAATCACGGCCCCTCCACCAACCTGGGCTGAGTCAGGACCTGAGGCAGCAAGGGAATGCCTGGGTGAGGAGGGGCTCCTGCCTGCAGGGCCGGTGCCTCACAAAGAGCTCCATGGTCTTCGCGGGCATCTTGTTCTCCAGTGGCAGACCCGCCGTGCCAGGGTGCAGGATGGAGAGAGTCGCGGAGAACAGCCGGGGCAGCAGACTCCCTGCCACCAGCGTCCTGGTGTGTCAAGCTCCAGGAGGGGCACGGAAACCTCCACCATGAAGGGGACAGCGGCAGCACAGAAGGCCAGCCTCCCTGAACAGGCCCAGCGGGGACTTCAGGAACGGAGCTCGGAACAGCTGCAGCCACAGGAGACTCGACCGAGCAGAGCGGGTGCGGCTGGCTGGAAGCCCGTGCCCGGGACAGATGTAGCGTGAGGCGCAAGAGGACGTGGAGTCCCTGGGCACCAGGAGGGAGTGCCCCAAAGGGAAGAGGGGTGTTGGGAAGCAGCAGAGTGGAGGCCGCAGCCTGCTCGCCCGGCGAGTCCGCAGCCCACAGTGCCGACCGCAGCCGGGCCTCCTGCCCCAGGTTACCTGTCCCTCCCAGGCCAGGGCTGTCCTCGAGGCTGGCCCCATGGCTGTCCCTCACTGCAGACTCCAGAGTCCTAAGCCCATGGGCTTCACGTCCACACCACAGACCTGGTGCCCTTGCCCCACAGAACCTCCTTCCTTGAGGTCCAGGTCCACTGCCCTGCAGCCTGAGTGCTCCTCCCTGCAGCCTGAGTGCTCCTCCCTGCAGCCTGAGTGCTCCTCCCTGCAGCCTGAGTGCTCCTCCCTGAGGCACCAGAACACAGCCAGAGCCACGGGCGCTGGGGCTGCCCGCTGCATGCACAGGTCTCCTGAGCGCGCTGCCCGCCATGGCAGAGGTCTGTCTGGGCAGCCTCCACCTGGGGCTGGGCTCTTGTCCCCACTTGGCCTCCCTGATGCGCTTGATGCAGCCAGCACCGCTGTGATGTTCACACGGGATTTGCTCAAGAAGCCCGAACCACCGACACCACCTCTTCAACCGAATCCTGAATCCGCCTTCCCTCTGTCCACACAGCTCCCCGTCTCCTGAGCCGTGCCCTCCAGCCCTGGTCTCTGCAAGGTGAGGGACAAGGGACGCTGTGGCAGAGGCCATGGGACTTGCAAAGTGTGGGGGCGGCTCCAGGGTGTGCTGGGCAGGGCCTGGAGAGAGGGGAGGCGGTCACCGGGATGCTGGAGGCTGGCCGAGGAAGGCGTCAGGCAGGCTGCAGCTGCCCAGTGCAGAACACCACATCCAGAGGACCTGCTGCAGGGGAGGCCCGACTCCTGGCCTCCACTCAGCCTTCCCACTCATCCTCCCTGATGGAACCATAACACATGCAGGGAGAGGCACAGAAATGGGCAGGAAGAGCCCTCTATGAAGGCCAAGGGGGCAGACAGGGAAGAAAGCGCGGGGCGGCGTGCGCAGGTGCTGGGGAAGGGAGGACCCCCCAACAGCCGTGGGAGCAGGGCCGTTTCACACCTGCCTGACGTGGAGGCTCTCTGGACAAGCACGTCGCCTGGGACCGGAGCTGGCTTCTGCGGGAGGCTTGCCTGGGGACTTGCTGGGGATCCCTCCATGCAGCGAAGCCCTCGGTGCATGGAGCCCTCGGCGGGACCCAGGTCCCCCTAAGACGAGGCCGCACTCTGCTCACCCACGCTGGTGGTCCGTCTAAAGCCTGCTGCCCGGGAGCCCACCGCACCAGCCAGGAGCTGGCACTGCTGCTCGGAGGCGCTCGGCCACCTGCACCCGAGTTCCTGGGATGTGGACGCAGCATGGCAGGGAGGAGTGAGCTGGGCAGCACCCCATGGACACCAGAGGCCTTGCTGCACCCCGCCCTGGCCTTTCTGGTGTTCTCCCTGGGATGCAGAGTTCCCCCGGGGTCTGTTTTCCACCAAGGGCAATCTGCACTCAGTGTGGGCTTGGTGGGCTCGAAGCCCACGTCCCTGTCTCCCTCAGCCCCCAGCCGGCCCCCACGGCCAGTGTGGAACAGGCAGCCTTGGCTGGAGGCAGGCCTCGGTTCCCGCCTCCCTTAGGGTTTGGAGGAGGAGAGATCGCCTACAGTCGGTGCTCAGCAGAGGAAGAGTTGGAATACTGGGGACGTGCTCTTGAAACACCTGGTGATTTGGAATACCTCCGCTGGCCCCAGGACCAGCCACCTCAGGCCACGGCCCCGCTGCCAGCCCAGGTCTCCCCCTGCAGCCGGAGGCTCAGGCTCAGCTGGAGGCCTGACCCCTACCCAGAGTCGTGGGGCAGACAGGATGTGGCTGTGAAGCTTTTATTTCAGTGATGGTCAGTGCCCTCTCAAGGGCAGCTCGTGCCAGGGGCTGAGGCCTCCTGCTGCCCTGGTGCAGAGGAGGACTGTGTCCTCACTGCCTCCTCTTCGGGGATGTGTCTCCGCGTGCTCTGCGCTGCCCGGGTCGGGAGGCTGGTGGGCGCTCATCACGAAGCTGCCTCTGCCTCCACTTTGACAGTCTTGATGGTCTTCAGGTTGATGGCGTACGCAAAGAGCAGCGCCACCACGAGGAGGTAGATGCGGCCGTAGAGCAGCCGCAGGTATATTATCATCTCTGGGTTTCGGCCCACCTCTCGAAACTGACTTGGATGCGGCCCGCTCTCCAAGCTCCCGCCGTTGCCCTGCCGGTCACAGGTGGGGGGCCTCCAGCCTGCGTGGCAGTGGCAGCTTCCCCGGTTGTTGCAGACGCCTTTGAAGTTGCACCTCTCGGGGACGCAGTCGTAGCCCAGCGAGGTCAGCGGCGCGCTGCACTGCCTGTTCATGCACATCTTATCGCTGCTGCACGGGGTGCCCTGCCTCACGTGCCCCACGTCCACGGATCTCGTGGCACGGTGTTCGTCCAGCCCGAAGCAGTTGGACCCGTCGATCAGGGAGTGGTGGAAGGACACGTGGTCCTGCAACAGGGGGAGGCGAGTGACGTTGCGACACTGCAGCCTTCCACACATCTTGTCACCTCCCTCGCAACCTTTGTACACCAGCCTGTGCGCCTCTCTGGAACAGTGTCCGAATCGGAACCGCGCAAAATTGATGTTATAGCAAGCCTCCTCCGCGTTCTCGGCGTCTCCACCGAAGATCTCCTTGCAGTGCATCGAGCGGTCGGTGCAGTTGCCAAAGAAGCAGTAGCTCTCTTCACTGCACGGGGTCCCGTCCTGCAGGTACGTGTCCTCAGGGCAACGGTTGTTCCCGCCAGTGCAGAACTCGGGCAGGTCGCACACGTTCAGGACAGTCCTGCAGAGCGTCCCGCTGGCGCTGAAGGTGCAGTTGGTGCAGCACTGCCCTCGGTCACAGGTGCTGCCCGAGGTGAACTTGCACTTGGTGTCGCAGCACTGGTTGAAGTAGCACTCCTTCAAGGTCCCACAGTCACACTGCTCCTCCTTTTGGTCCACTTCATAGTCTCCACAGCGGAAATCCTTGTGGGTTCTGTTATAAATCTCGTACAGTTCACGGAAATAGCACATAGGGAATCCCCGGTTGCTCACGATATGCTGCACGTGTACAAAGGAACAGTTGCTGAATGTGTCTGTTATCCCAGGCCACCTGTACATCACGCAGGTGGCCCTCCGCTGGCAGATGCAGGTGCTTGAGTCGTAGTACAAACCAATCATTCTCCCTTGCTGATTGGCAGCTACAACGGCCAGTAATAACGGAGGTCTGTCGAGTTCACCGAGAAACATCATCCCCTGCCTGGTGCATGTAGAATACACAATTGGATCCAACTCAGATTCATGTGGTTTTTCTCTGATTACTAGCGTGCCGCTTGCAGGTTTGTATGTTCCAAAGAAGGTTTCGTAGTAATAGGTGTGTATTGCCTGTCCTGACGTTTGGAATTTATTAGGCAGGGAGACTGGATCGCCATGGTTGTATATCACCACCATAGACAAATAGAACCTAAACTGAATATGATGAAGGAAACTGTCAACCACTTGATATATGCGTACCAGTAACCCTGAACAGCCGGTGACATTATATTTATTATATAACGAGTGAGAACACATGAGGATCCCTTTCAAGGTAGCAGCATGGCCACTGAACAACTTACTGGACAACCGAGGATCCATGCTAGAGTTCCCTTCAGGCAGGGTGGGGACCTCCTGGTGGTCCCGACTGTATGTGGGTCCTATGGCGTCCGGGTCGGCCACTAAGTGGGAAACGACGTGCTCAAACCCGTTTGACTCCCTGAGAGGTGAGATTTCGTAAGCAAAGTCATCCAACATCATGACGCCTTCCAGGCCCCCAGAACACGTATTGACGGTGACCATGGACAGAGGGACGTCCTCCAGGTAGCCGAGGAAGTAACAGTCCTCAGGGAAGTAGGGGTAATCTATCTGCAGGGCTCCCTGGTCGTCCTGAGTCACCAGCGCGACCTGTCTGGGCCACATCAGGTACTTCCTCCACAGGTGCATGACATGCCTCTGGCCCCCGAAGCGCAGGCTGTAGGAGAGCTTGCCTGGTATGTGCAGGTTCTTGCTGCGCTGTACCTCCTTCTTAGGGACCACCACCTCCGACGAGCTGTAGCGCCACGAGGGGCGACCCCGCACGCACAGGGCCGGAGCCCAGAGGGCCCCGATCCCGAGCAGCACAAGGGTGGCCCTGACGGGGACAGGTCCCTTCCCCATCCTCATGACCAGCAGCTGCACGTCTGGGGAGTGGAGAAGGGACGTGTCCTCGTGCCAGCAGGTCTGAGCCCTCTGCTGGGCACTTCCCCCAGAGAAGCAGGACGGAGAACAATGGTCTCTGGGGGTTTCCTGGACAACCCAAGGGGCCAGGCCAGAGTCACAGGGCGTGGTGGGGCCTGGATGTGCCAGCTGGGCTGAGGTGGACAGGCAGGGCCACGTGCGGGAAGGCTTGCCTGGCGGGGGGAGGCCGAGCAGAGGCGTTGGGTCTTCTCCTGCGTTTTGGGTCCGCGCAGCGTCCTCGGGCTGGCGTCTGGCCGAGCCCCCACCTCCCTCTGCCAGCTTCCATAGGCCACGTGCCTTCACTGGGCCACAGTTGAGTCACTTGGCAGCTGGAGGGAGGCAGCTTGCCATCCTGAAAGGTGCTGAGGTTCTCTTCTCTTCTTTTACATAGAAACGTCTCCTTCAGGTTTGTGGTCCAGGCACTTTTAGACCATCTGATGCTCTGGTTTTTGTTTGGAGGTTTGCTTGGTGTCTCCAAATCAGCGCTGGTCCCATCAGTTCTTCCCCGGGCCGCGTAAGACCCTTCCCTGAGCTTTGTCTGAAGAGCCCCGAACCATGGGATTCTTTCCCCTCCTGCTCTTGGGAGCCGCATCGACTCCCAACCCCATCTGAGCGCCAGCGTGGTCCCTGTGAATCTGGGTGTGCTCCTGTCCAGGCCCCAGGCTCCTTTCCTCGCGGTGCCTTCTGACCGTTCAGAGCAGAAGGCCGCAGACGGGTTCTGCTGGAGAGCGTCTCGGGACAAACGTCTCATCCTGTTCACTTGGGGAGCGAGAGTTCACAGTCCGGTCGTGACTACAAGCACAACCTCCTCGTCTTCCAGACTGAACCCCTCTCTATTGCGGACCTGCTTTGCCCTCGTGGCCTTCTGCGTGAACGTGAAGGGGTCGCCGCGCAAGTCCCTGCCGGTGCCTGCCATCCTGTGCTTCTCCCTGAGGAGCAGACAGCTTGTGCCGGGACTCTCATGCTGGCTGCTTCCAAGGACCCCGCTGAGAACTTCTCCCAACAGGTTCCCCATGGAAGGGAGACTCTGATGCACAACACCGGCTGTGGCAGAGCCGCGGCCAGCCAGCCGCGGGGAGCTTGACGCCTTCTCCTCTGACAGCACAGCCCCACTCTGAGCCGAGAAGTGTCACAAAGCACACCTCGTGGACCTTCCCCTCGTGCCCCATCAGGCCATCTGCGGCGCTCTCCAGGTGCGGTCCCGTGTGGGGTCCTGCACAGATCAGGCCCCCAGGAAGCCAGACGTCACGGTGGGATCCAGGCGTGCATTGACGTGGGGTGGCTTCCTGGAGCCTTGGTTGGGACCAGCGTGCCACCCTCGAGCCCAGCGTGACCCGCAACAGCTCCCAGGTGTGGGGAGAGCGGCGTCACTGCCTCGCCCAGGGCCTGCACGGCGAGGAGCCATCTTCACAGCAGAGACAGGCACTGGAGAGGAAGCCTCTGTGAGGAACGGGGCTGGCGCCCTGGCCTGGCTCCTTCCCGTGCTCCGCAGCCGCGCGACGCAGCGCCTGTCGTCTGATCCCGTCCCAGCACGTCCCCGCTCCTCCTCCCTCCCCGCTGCCACCCTCTGGATCTTTCTGCTGTCCACGTCCTGTTTGGTGGCTGTTCTTTGATCCGTGCCCTGTGGATGCACAGAGGGTGGACTCACATGGGGGGTCTCTTGGCCACGTCCTGCATGGATGAGAAAAGGGTCACCTGCCGGAGGAGGACGTTGGCTCCTGATCAGCCGGTCACCCACAAACACAGCTCCTGTAACGGAGCGCGGAGCAGCCGGCTCTGGATCACAGGCACACGGGTGAGGGGCCACGCCCGCAGGAGCTCTTCTGTGATGGACGGGCGGGTGGAGTGGGGGAGCCCCGCAGGGAGCCGGCGAGTTCCGCGGGATGCAGCCAGCTTCCCACACTTCGGTCACCGTGATGCCTTCAGGGGCCCTGGGAGCGTGAGCTGAGGCCTCTCCACGGTTCGCCCCTTTCCCATCCCTTCATCTTCCTCCTCAGTCCCCTCCATCTGCTCACTCATCTTTCCTCTCCTGGGATGAGAGTCTCTCTCCTTTTTTCCCTCTCTCGCTCCCCACCTTCTTGCTCTCTCTCCTCTCTCTCTTTCTCTGGTTTCTTTCATCCCCTGCACTTATTTTGGACCTACTGGACTAGCTTCTGCTGCTCAGAGAACCTCTGGCTCTGTCTGGTTCTGGCTGACTTCGCTCAGCACGACGTCCCGGTTCCGCCCACGTGCCAGCAATGCCCTGACGCCAGTCTTCTCTCTGACCGAGGAACGTGCCATGGCCTGTGTGTGCCCTGCTTTCTTCATCCCACCATCTGTGGGAGGCCACCGGGCTGGCTCCACAGGGCAGCTGTCCTGGCTCTGCTGCTGGAGCCTGTGTGGCTGCATCGCTGCAGGATGCCGTGGTGAGAGCCTTTGGACACGCCAAGGAGTGGGGTTGCTGGGTCACGGGGCGATTTCATCCCAGTTTTTTGAGGAATCTCCATACTGTCCTTTACTGACTAGGCTATGTGCGTGTTTGCAGTGTTGTCTTTTGAGTTCTTTGTATATTCTGGATGTTAATTCCCTACCTGGGGAGCAGGTGGCAGATACCTCCTATTCTCACTCTTATCCGTCTCCTTTGCTGTGCAGAAGCTTCCGGACTTGGTGCCATCCCGCTTATTGATGCTTTGCTTCACTCGCTGTGCGTGAGGAGTCCTGTTGAGGAGGTCGGTTCCTGTGCTGCCGTGCTGGGGAGTTGGGCCTACACTTCCTTCCAGCCATTGAAGGGGTCCTGGGCTCATTCCCAGGTCTCTGATCCACTTGGATTTGACTTTTGTGCAAGCCGAGAGATAAGGGTTGAACTTGATCCTTTTGCATGTGGATGGCCAGTTTCCCAGCACCATTGGTGAAGAGGCCCTATTTTCTCCAGTGTGTGTTCAGGCACCTTGTCTGGTGTGAGACCCCGGATTTATGTGGGTTTGTCTCTGTATCTTCTATTCTATTCCATTGGTCTTTTTTTTACACTTTGTTATTGTTATTTTTATTATTATTATTTTAGAAGTCTGGGTCTCTCTTTTGTATTTTTGTTTTTGAAGTGATTTTATTTGTTCTAATTAGCTATGCAGAAGAGTAGACTGCATTCTGATACATCATATATAATCTCATTCTTCTGGTTTTACACAATGTAGAATCACACTGGTTGTGTAATCATACATGTACATAGAGTAATAATGACTGATTATTCTATTATGCTTCCTACCCCCATACCCACTGTCCTTTCTTCACTCCTGTCTGAAAGTAACTCTATTTTTCCCCTAGCCCCTGGCCCTATTGTGAATTAGCATTTGCTTCTCAGGGAAAACATTTGACCTTTGGTTCTTTGGGATAGGCTTATTTCACTTGGCATGGTATTCTCTGGCTCCATTCATTTACCAGCAAATGCCATAACTTCATTCTTCTTTATGGCTGAGTAATATTCCATTGTGTATATGTACCACATTTTCTTTATCCATCCATTCGTTGAAGGGCATCTAGGTCGCTTCCATAGTTTAGCTATTGTGAGTTAAGCTGCTATAAACATTGATGTGGCTGCATCACTGGAATATGCTGATTTTAAGTCCTTTGGGTACAAAAAGAGGAATGGGACAGCTGGGTCAAATGGTGGTTCCATTCCAGGTTTTCTGAGAAATCTCCGTACTGATTTCCAATCTGCTGTCCCATCAGCAAGGTATCAGTGTACCTTTTCCCCCACATCCTCGCCAACATTTATTGTTGTTTGTATCCTTTAAATTGCCATTCGGACTGGAGTGAGATGAAATCTTAACTGGTAGAACTAATAAAGGAATTCAGCAAAGGAGTAGTATAAAATCAACACTCCAAAATCAAATGTGTTCCTATGCATCAATGATGAATCCACTGAAAGAGAATTTAGGAAAACTACTCCTTCACAATAGCCTCAAACAAATAAAATATTTGGGAATCAATCTAACAAAAGAGGTGGAAGACCTCTATAATAAAAACGACAGAACACTAAAGAAAGAAAATGGAGAAGACCTTAGAACATGGAAAGATCTCCCGTGCTCTTGAATAGACAGAATTATATTGTCAAAATGGCCATACTTCCAAAACTGTTATACAGATTTGATGCAATTCCCATTAAAATCCCAATAACATTCTTTATAGAAATACAGAAAACAATCCTGAAATTCATCTGAAAAATAAGGGACCCAGAATAGCCAAAGCAATCCCTAGCAAGGAAAGTAAAGCAGGAGGCAACACAGTACCAGACCTCAAACTATACTACAGAGGTATAGTAATAAAAACTGCATGGTATTGGCACCAAAAGAGACACATAGGCCAATGGTACAGAATAGAAGGCACAGAGACAAACTCACATAAATTCAGGTTTCTCATACTAGACATAGGTGCCAAAAACATTCACTGGAGAAAAGATAGCCTTTTCCATAAATGGTGCTGGAAAAACTGGAAATCCATATGCAGCAAAATGAAATTAAACTCCTATCTCTCACCTTGCATGGAATTCAACTCAAAGTAGATAAAGGACCTAGGAATTAGATCAGAGACCCTGCACCAAAGAGAAGAAAAAGTGGGCCCAAATCTTCATCTTGTCAGCTTAGGAACTGACTAGACTCCTTTACTAGACTCCCAAAGTGCAAGAAGTAAAATCAAGAATCAATAAATGGGATGGATTTAAACTAAAGAACTTTTTCTCAGCAAAGGAAACGATCAATAATGTGAAGAGTGAGCCTCCAGAGTGGGAAAGTATTTTCACCACAGGAACCATGGATACAGCATTAATCTCCAGGATATATAAAGAAATCAAAAGACTCAACACCAAAAAAAAAAAAAAAAAACAAATAACCTAATCAATAAATGGGCTAAGGAACTGAACAAACACTTTATAGAAGAAGAAATACAATTGATCAACAAACACTTGGAAAATGTTCATCATCTCTATCAATTAGAGGAAAATAAATTCAGTCATTGATGTATGAAATATTCTATAGATGTCTGTTAGATCCATATTATTGATTTTGTGTTTTAGTTCTGTAGAATCTTTAGTTTGTGTCTGGATGATCTATCCAGTGGCAAGAGAGCCAGTTAAAGTCATCCAGTATTATTATATTGTGGTCTGTCTGATTCTTTATAGTGAGAAGGGATTTTTTTTAATGCACCCAGATATTCTACTGTTTGCAGCATGAACACTTAGGATCATTATATCCTGTTGATGTATGATTCCCTTAAGCAATATAAAGTGACCTTCTTCTTCTCTTTTGATTAACTTTAGCTTCAAGTCCACATTATCTAATACAAGAATAGCTACCCCTGCTTCTTTACAAGTCCCATTTGGATGGTCGATCAATTCCCATCCTTCCACCTCCAGTCTGTGGTTATCTTTTCCTGTGAGGTGAGTCTGGCAGATAGCATATTATTGAGCCCTGTTTAGTAGTCCAACCTGCCAACCTATGTCTTTTGATTGAAGAGTTTAGACCATTTACATTGAATGTTGTTTTTAAGAGATGATTTTTATTTCCTGCCATTTTAATTAATTTCTAATGTTTAAATCAGACTAGATTCCCCTTTAATTGGCTAATATTCTAGTGTATTTCCTCCATATGCTGGTATTTCTTTGTATTTTTCATTTCTTCTTCATGAAATATTTCACTCAGTATGTTTTGTAGTGCAGGCTTTCTGGTTATGAATTCTTTTAGCTCCTGTTTATCATGGAAGGTTTTTATTTCATCTCAATTCTTAAACTATTTTTGCTAGATATAGTATTCTTGTTTGGTGTCCATTTTCTTTCAAAGCTTGTTATACATCATTCCAATCCCTCCTGGTTGTTAGGGTCCAGAGAAATCAGTTGATATCTGAATGGGTTTACCTCTAAATGTGACCAATCTTTTTTCTCTCACACCTTTTAAAATTCCAACCTAATTCTATAGGTTAGGCATATTCATTATAATGTGTCTTGGAGTGTGTCTGTTGTGATTTTCTATATTAGGAGTCCTATATGGCTCTTTCATCTGTTTTCCATCTCATTCTTTTTTTTTTTCCTTAACAGACTGCATTTTGATTCATCTCATTCTTAAGAACTGGAAATTTTTCTAGTATTATTTCATTGAAAAGATTGTGTATTCTTTAAGCTTGTAGTTTACAGCCTTCATCTACTCCAGTGATTCTTAAATTGAGCCTCTTGATGCTCTCCAGATCCTGTTCATGGTCTCTTAGCATCTTTTCTTTATGGTTGCCTTTATTTCCAAGACTGTATGCTTTGTCTTTGAGTTCTAGAAAATCTACCTTCAAAGATTCTAATCTGTTGGTGATGCTTTCCACTGAATTTTTAATTTGGTTTACTGATTCTTTCAATTCAAGGATTTCTGTTTTATTCTTTTTCAGAATCTCTATTTTTCACTTCCTGTATTTTCTCTCTGATTTTACTTCTTACATCTTCTTTCAGCTCATAGAACAATTTAACTGTGAACTTTTTTTATTGTAAACAAATGGGATTCAATATTGTAAACAAATGTTGTTTCTGTTTATACATGGCGTAAAGGCATACCATTTGTGTAATCATAAATTTACATAGGGTAATGTTGTTTGATGCATTCTGTTATTTTTTCCCTTCCCCCCACCCCTCCCTCCCCTCTTTTCCCTCTATACAGTCCTTCCTTCCTCCATTCTTGCCCCCCTCCCTAACCCTAACTATAACCCTAACACTAACCCCTCCCACCCCCCCATAATGTGTCTTCATCCACTTATTAGCAATATCATTCATCCTTTGGTTTTCTGAGATTGACTTATCTCACTTAGCATGATATTCTCCAATTTCATCCATTTGCCTGCAAATGCCATGATTTTATCATTCTTTATGGCTGAGTAATATTCTATTGTGTGTATATATATATATATATATATATATATATATATATATATCACAGTTTCTTTATCCATTCATCAATTGAAGGACATGTAGGTTGGTTCCACAATCTGGCTATTGTGAATTGAGCAGCTGTGAACATTGATGTGGCTGTATCTCTGTAGTATGCTGATTTTAAGTCCTTTGGGTATAGGCCAAGGAGTGGGATAGCTGGGTCAAATTGTGGTTCCATTCCAAGTTTTCTAAGGAAACTCCACACTGCTTTCCAGAGTGGCTGCACTAATTTGCAGCCCCACCAGCAATGTATGAGTGTACCTTTCTCCCCACATCCTTGCCAACACCTGTTGTTGCTTGTATTCTTGATAATCGCCATTCTAATTGGGGTGAGATGGAATCTTAGTGTGGTTTTGATTTGCATTTCTTATTACTAAAGATGTTGAACATTTTTCATATGTTTTTTGATTGCTTGTAGATCTGTGAAGCATCTGTTCATTTCCTGAGCCCATTTGTTGATTGGGTTATTTGCATTCTTGGTGTAGACTTTTTTGAGTTCTTTATATATTCTGGAAATTGCACTCTATCTGAAATATGAATGGCAAAGATTTTCTCCCACTCTGTAGGCTCTCTCTTCACATCGCTGATAGTTTCCTTTGCTGAGAGAAAGCTTTTTAGTTTGAATCTATCCCAGTTATTGATTCTTGCTTTTATTTCTTGTGCTATGGGAGTCCTGTTGAGGAAATCTGGTCCTAACTGTGAACTTTTAAAATTCCTTCTCTGACATTTTGTCCATTGTGGTGTTGACGAAGTCAGTAGTCTAAGTAACACAGGGCTTCTGGGATGGTTTCAGCCTTGCCTTTTTATATTGTCCGTGTGCCTACCAATCTAGTGGGCTAGTTCTCACTTCTCCTTTTGTGTGAGGGACTACTTTGCAAGCTCCTCTCTCTTAAGAATCCTGGGTTGGGTGAATATCCAGATATTGGTAGTTTAAATCAATGTGTGACTTCTCCCGATTCCAATCATCAGTGCCACCTTGAGAGATGCCACTAGACTCTATGTACTGTAATCACTTCAGAGCCAAGCCTCCTATTACTCAACTGACTGAGAAACAAAAATCCGTCGCCATGGCTCTCCGTGGCACCTCAAACCCAGGTGTAGACTTGTGATGAGGTTCTCTCACGTCTACTTTTCCTTTGCTGCCTCCTTGCTGTGCTGTGATCAGAGGGGGACTCACTGCTTGGTTCCTTCCCCCCTTCCATTCCCTCACCCTCAATTTTTAATGCTTTGAAGAAAAAGCGAACTTCCTCAGAGCACATCATTAGCTCCTCCCTGAGACAGTCAACCTTACCCAAGTGACAGGCAAACGATTTCTGCAAACTCACCAAACTGCTTTGGCCTTCTAGGGTGCAGGCTGCTCCCCGACACACCACGGTCCCAGCCTGCCAGCACCCAACTACACAGAGTAGAAGCCCAAGGTGGTCCTGGTCACATGGCATGACCCAGGTCAGACTGAGGCGGTCCAGATCATATCCCCCTTGCTCTGGTTGCACAATTCTTCCTGTCGGGATGGAAATTCTGTTTCCAATTGAACCGTGTGGACACGCATGCATGTCTCCTCACGGGGAATTCACTGCCGTGTTGAAGTGTGGGATCTGCTTTCCCAGAAAAGAACTCAGGAGGATGTTGTCCATCATGTGTTTTCTTTGCGCCTTCTCAATAGAGAATCAAATATCTTGCTTGTGTTGCAACCAAATGTGGCACTAAAACTTAGACTTTATGCAAAAATACCCAGTTCTAGGCATGTGTACATTTGCGATAGGAATCTGCATGAAATTTATGGCAGCACCCAGGAGCACCAGAGTGTGTGGGACTATTGACACAGGCTGGCACTAGGGTCAGGGAGGGTGTGGTGACCAGAGGAGACCTTGGTCTGTTTCCCGAACATTTTTGCTTCCCTGAATCACAGGATGTTCTTCTTGTGCCTCTCCACTTCTGACTTCTCTGAGGACACAGGCTCAGAGAGGAAGGAAGCCCTGGCTCTACTTGGCTTTGTAGGTCTACTCAGAAGAAGCTTCCCAAGGGCCCTGGCAGACCCACACCCTTTGTTTGAAGAGGCCATCATGAAAGTCGCGGGCCAAGTGCCTTGGAGAGTCTCTGGAGAAGTTTGCAGCCAATGCCAGAGAGAGAAAGTCCAGACCCACCCTCTGAGCTTGACTCTGCTGAACCTTTGGAGAGGTTCCAACTGCTTAGTGCTAAGATGAACGTCCTTGGAAGGGAGCTTCCGTGTTTTCATCACCTTCACTGTGCATACGGTTCAAACCTGAGCAGTTCTGGATGGACAACCTCAACAGGGGCAGGGCAGGAAGACGTGACATGCTACTGCTCAGACCACAAAGGTGAGGGACCCACTCTGTACGTGCACAGATACACTGATCCACAGCAGGTTCACGGCTGAGCCTGGCTCCACCAGGCTTCACCACAGCTGCCACCTAGCGAGCACCCTGCCCTGCCCTCCACCCCGCAGCCAGTGCAGGGTGTGTTGCTGTGGCTTACCGCTGCCCCTTTCTTGTCAGACTCCAGGGCATTCTCCCCACCACCACTGACTCACACATTTTGCAAAGTTCTCAAGACATCAGCTTAGGGAATTCTCCACCTTATGTAGGAAAGGAAAGACCTAAGTTTCTTTTGCATTATTGAAAAGAAGCAAGTTGAATCAGTACATGTATAGGTGAATTCATTCTGCATGGTACACAAACGTAGCGCATCAACACGTGAACATACACAGGCACACATGAGGATAACAACCAAACGTGTCCCTCATCTGGGTTGTCTGTTTCTCTCCCTGTAGTACCAGATTCTTCACAGACGGGGGACTCCAGAGACTGTTTCAGAACAAGGAGAATGGTGTTCAGAGCCTCCTGGTGCACCAGCAGTCATCGGGAAATCAAGATCAAGATCACAACACCATACCTCAGGATCTTTGGGATGACTGTCATCAAAACTTTAAGTTAATGAAGATTGACGAGGATGCATACAGTTGGCAATCCTGCGCCTTGTTGGTGGAATACAAAATGGTGCAGCCACCATGGAAAAACAGCTCGTGCTTCCTCAGAAAGTTAAACATATTATTGCCATATGACCCCCCGAACTTCACTTCTAGTATGTACACAAAGAAATCCGAAGCAGGCCAATCCCTCTCTCAAAGAGGAAAGGGGGCCTCGTCCTGGGAACAGCATGATCCTATCAGCAAGTGGTGCTGGATCGACAGCAAGCATGTGCACATAACAGGCACCGCCTGCAGGAGCCCCTCCAGAATCAGCCCCAAACGCATCACAGACCTAGTGCAGAATGCACATCTCTACATGTTGCAGAGAAAATGAAGGAGGAAGAAAATCTAGGTTCCCTGTGGTGGTCTTTAAGATTCAGATCTAACCACAATGGGCAATTCACAGAGGAAAAGGAAGTCTGATCAGGGAAACTTTATTAGAATTAAAATCTTTGGTCTGCAAGTCTGTTGTGGAAGTGGAAAGACAGGAGGGGCCCTGCCCGGCAAAGCGCCTGTGTTCAAAGCTGCAAATGGCTCTTGAAAATCCATAGTAAGAAATCAAACAACCCAAACGGAAGGTAGGCAGAACGTCTGAAGGACACCCTGCCAAAGAAGACACGTGACAGATGAGCCTGCAGAAATGCGCTTCCCACCTGGGTCACCCAGGAACCGACACCTGAAGGACAGCGAGGACCCACGAAGCCTGGGGGCTACTGCGCGCTGGGCTGGGCGGTGGCAGGACGGGCGCCCTGTCTGGTCTCGAGCAGCCGGGAGGAGCGACTTGGCACTGCTCTCCACAGGGAGACGACGCGCACTCCGGGATGGGGGCGTGTCCGCCTGGGTCAGACCTGCGCAGCGCACGCAGGGCTGGAGCATCGCAGGGCGCCCTGCGCACACGTGCGACTTTTAGGTGTTTCCTGTCCTTAGAAGCAGATCAAACACAAAAGTGACACGTACCAGCAGAGACCTTCACGAGAGACCTTGTGTCCACCCCATCCATGACCCGCAGTCCTGCCGGCAAGCCGGGCCGCGCAGGCCGTCCAGACCGCGGCCACGCAGGCCAGCAGGCTTCCTCGCCGCTTCTTGTCTCCACAACAAAACAAAGGCGGGTGTCTTCCTGCTCTCGGGAACTTCCCCTTGCCGTTCTCCGCTCTGCTGGAGAGGCGCGGGTGGCCCTCTTGCTTTGGGTACCAAGCTGCTCCTTCTCACGGAGTGGCTGACACTTTTGCTCTGAGAAAATGGCTGCAGGCGGGTTGGTTCCTGTCCTCTCTGCCCCTGCCAGTTTCCTTGTCTTTCTTCTGCTCTTCGGAGCTGGTTTTGGGGGCTTCCCCAGAGTCTGACCGGTGGTGTGTTCACAGCGAGGAGCGAGGAGCAGGTCACAGAGCAGAGGCAGGGTCAGTGTGGTGCTGGCCCTTCAGCTGTGGAGACTCCCTGAAGCACGGGGCAGGCGCAGCCGTGGCTTCTGGTTCCCAGATCAGTCCGTTTGAATAGCGTCTGCTTTCCATTTCTTGCCTGGCCAGGGCTGGTCTGCACCTCCTGGGCTCTCTGTGGGCAGCAGAGTGGGAGCTGTACTGTCCTGCGTCTGGAGTCATGGCCACCCTCCTGCTTGCGCCAGTCCTTCAGCCTTCAGCAGAACCTCACCAACACCAACCCAAGCCCCATGCCTGCACCCTGGACCCCTCCCAGACCTGGCATGTCTGTGACCACGGCCCTGCTAAGATGAGGCCATTTTCCTGTATCAGTGCCGCGGTGCTCTCCCCTTCTGTAGATGGAGACGCTGGTCAGGAAATCATTTAGAGTCTTTCCCAAGACCAGATCTGATTAGGATGGACCACAAAGTCCCAGGCTGTGGGCCAAGGTCTGGAGCCTGCACCAGTGCCCTAAACCCCACCTGCACAGAGAGTACTTCCAGAAATTGCATTTTCAGGCACAACCTGAGAGCTTGACATAACAAACCTGAGGGGAGCCTCGCATGCTTTAGGTACATGCTCACGGACCACAGCACTGTTCTGTCCAAAGGCAGAAGAACAGAGAACCGCTCAGTCAGGGTCGACGCCCCGCACCAGGGCCAGGCTCAGCAGCTTCCACACTGCAGCACCAGCTTACCCAGGGACGGTCACCTGGCTTAACCTCTCGTACCCAGAAGGGCACACGCTTACATCCCGCTGGACACTGACAGAAGAAGTCCCCGTCACAGGCCGGACCTCTGTGGGCACCTTCGCCATGCATGCACCAGGCTGGTGCTATAGACCCTCCTCTACTGAGGCTGCTGGCCTGGGTGAAGGTTCAGGCGTTTGCAGGGTCCTGGGTGTGGAATTCCTGGACAGACCTACCATGGCTCTGCAGGAGTTGGGCCCAGCTCTGGCCATGCCCTCCTAGAGTCTGTCCCTCACTGACCGATCTCCAGAGCCTCAGTCATCAGCAGGAAGTACCATCAGATCCGTCAGCACCCGGGGAAATACTGCCATGGGTGGGGTTCTGAACAGGGCCCAAGACAGAGTGTGACTCTCCAGGGCCACTTCTGCCTCCCTGCCACATGTCCGAGAACCAGTTCCTCTGCAACTGAGCTGTGTGACCACTGGAGCACTGTGCGTCACTATGTGGGAGACCCTGCGAGGGACGTGAACGGCAGAGTGTGCCTAGACACGCGCCTCCCTGCAGGGTGTCTAGGGCCAGCAGAGGCCGCCCAGGCCAAGGAGGGGGCGCTCAGAACAGAGGGAGGTGCTCGGGACCCCGCGCCCAGGGTGTGGCCCAGGCATGGGGCAGAGTGCAGCTAAGGTGCCCTTTCGGAGACGGCGACTGCCCTCCCCACCCATCAGGTCTCCTGCTCCGTGGTTGGGTTGGTCAGCTTTGCACTGTTTGGACCAAAGGCCTAACATGAACAACCTACAGGAGGAATTTCTGTTTTGACTGGCAGTTTTAGGGATCTCATTCCACGGTCAGCTCACCCCATGGCTCTGGGCCTGAGATGAGGCAGAACAAGGTGGGAAGGAGTGGCAGAGAAGAGCTGCTCAGCTCATGGCACCAGGAGGCAGAGAGAGGGAGAGAATGGGTCAGGGGCGGGGACAGCTGTCATTCCCAAGGCCACGTCCCGGGACCTGCCTTCTCCAGCCACACCCCACTGCCTCGAGGTAGAGTGATCAGCTAGTAGTCCACTCGAATTGTTGACCCACCAAAGGATCAGCCCACCGACTGGTTGTAGCCCTCGTGGCCCATGATCTCCTAAACGCCCCACCTCTGAGCTTTGCTGCCTCGGGACCACGCTTCCCACAGTGGAGACTTGTGGAGGCTTTCCAGAGCCAAACCATGATATTCTACCGCTGGCCTCACAGATACCACACACGTGTTACAGTGTGAAATATTTTCTCTTCATCCTAAGCGTCTCCCTGAGTCTTGACAATCCCAGCATTGCTCAGAAGTCCAGGCCCAAAGTCTCCAAGACTCAAGTCCTGATAAAACTCATAAATCAAGTTACGTGCTTTCCATGGACAATTGCACAGAGTAAACATTCCTTCTCCAACAGAGAGGAATAGGGTGTAGAAAGAAGAAACGGAACCAAGACAAGACCCAAACCCAGCGGGGCAAACATTAAGGCCCATAGGTCTACGTCCTGCATCCTGGACATGTTGCTGAGATGTTAGCCCCAAGGGGCGCGACAGCCTCAGCCCTGTGGCTCTGCCTGCTGTGGCTCAGGTGGCCTCTCTCAGGCTGGCTCTGCTAGACTCCTGCAGCTTCTCCCAGCAGATGTCCCACGTTCCTGCCTCTCTTACTTCTGGGCTCTCCACTGATGTCAGCTCCGTCTCGCAGCTTTGTGCCTCGCTCTCTCAGAGGCTGCCTGGGTTCTGGCCACGCTGCACCTTGCCTGGCCTCCTAGGCTTTCCTTTGAAAGCTCAGTGGAAGTTTCTGCGGCCATAACCTCAACGGTTTTCATTCCTGCCTGCAAAACCAGCACCGCATGCACGGTGCCAAGACCTGCTGCCAGCAGAGTCAGTAGCCAGGCCTCTTGGACCGTGGCTGTGGTGGCCTGGTCAGCTGAGTAGGGGGAAACGAACCATGGGGAATCAGCATCCCAGGTGGGCTTCTGCAAACAGGGTGCCCAGATGAGTTTTCACTTTTATACCCTGGAGCCTGCACTGCAGGGGCCTTGCTGATTGCTGAGGTGCCACGCCATCTTTCCTGTTGTCTCCATGCAGAGTACTTGATCTCTCTCTTGTGGCTCTAACCTCTGCAGTGACCCTAGCTTCCCTGCTCAGGGATGTCCATGTGCTTTTCAGCCGGCCTTTGAGCTTCTTCACTCTCTCCTCTCTGCTCTCTGCTTCTGATTGTCATGGTAAACCCAGGCAACGTTCCACCACCTGAATGCTGTGCTGTCTTGGCATTTCTTCCACCTAATCAATTAGTTCCTCCCCTGTCACTTTAGCCTCACCCGAAGTCACAGGGCAAGGATGAAAGGCAGACAAGTCCCTTTCCAGAGTGTAGCACGAGTTTCCTCTGACGCCACACCCTGCAGGGCCTGTCCCCTCGGAACCACGGCAAATGCATTCTTTACGCTCTGCACTTCCACCAGAACCTGTCTTCTGAGGTCCCACTACAACTTCCCTTTGTAAGTTCTGCTTACAACACGATAATGCTTCTCTAGCCTGCATCTCCAGAATTTTCCAAACTCCTCCTCAAACCGGCTCAGGAGACTTCTGCACCGATGGGTCAGGATAGCCACAGTGACAACCCACTTTGAATTCCACGCTCGGTGTCAGTCAGCTATGCATCACTGGGACCAAGACACCTAACAAGTTCAGCTGGGAGCAGGAGAAGTCTGTTTTGGCTCATAGCGTCAGAGGTCCCAGTCTGGGGTCAGTAGACCCCATTTTTTGGGGCCTGGGGTGAGGCAGAACAACAAGGTGGGAAGGCCTGGCAGATGGAGGCTGCTCGGCTTGCACAGGGCCATGAGGGAGGAGCAGCAGGAAGGAGCCGGGCGTGAACACATCCGCCATTTGCCGCACAAGAAACAGGTCCTGGAGGAACAGCTCCTCCCCTCCTCGTAGCCCCACCTCCTGCACCCTCCTTGGTCTAAAGACAAGACAGGCAGCGCTGCCTCCCCAGGGCTGTGCAGTGAGACTCCTCTGTCAGGCTGCTCCTGACCCCAGGGGCCACCTGTCTTCTGCAGCCTGTGCCTCCTCCTCCGCCTCCAAGGCGCCTCGCTCTGATTGCTGCTCTAGTCCTCACGTCACCTTCTCCAGCTCTGCATCTCCTTCCCACTTTCAAGGATGCTCAGCCTTCTCCTGGGTCTGCCCAGAGTCCAGGAGAATGCCCTCTCTTCTCAAGATGGCTGATTCAGTATTTTGTACAGGTTCCTGTTGCCAGGTAAGGTCTCGGAGACACTGCTCCTGGGCCAGAACGTGGACAGGTGGGGAAGCCTGACCCCGCAGCCCAGGTCCTGGCTCCCACTTGGCCTCACTCCTTCCAGCCGGTCAGTGTCAGGCCTGTGTGCGAAGCACGTGCTCATCATCTGCCTCACCAAGAATGTGTGCGCACTGTCCTGCTGCATGTCTGCCTTGAATCCTCTGCCCTTACTTTTGCCCTCAGTGCAGAGTGAAAACCATCAAACAGGATGTATTTTCTTTTTCCTGGAGCCCTTTGAAAACCTGTCCAGTACTGTTACGACTTGGATATGATGTGTCCCCCAAAAGCTTCTGTTAATGTGGGAATGTTCAGAGGTGACACGAGTCAGGCGATGGGAGCTGTACCTGGTCAGTGGATTAATCCTTCCGATGGACTAATAATTTGAAAGGGCTACTGGACTGGGAGGTGACTGTAGGCAGGGGGGGCGTGGCCGTGCAGGCGGTGCCCGCGGGCAGGTCTGGAGTTACGATTTGGATGTGAGGTGTCCCCCGAAAGCTCACGTGTGAGACAGTGCAGGAGGGTTCAGAGGAGGAGGACCCTGAGAGTCTCCACCCAGTCAGTGAGCGAATCCCTGACGGACTGACAGGGTGGGTGAGGCCAGAGGAGGCGGGGATGGGGCTTGGCGTTGGGGTAGATATCTGGTATCTGGACAGAGGAGCCTCTCTCTGCTTCCTGATCACCCCATGGGCCGCTTCCCTCTGCCAACCTCTCCCACCATGGTGTGCAGCCTCACATGGAGCCCCGAGGGCAGGAGCCAGCCTTCTGTGGACTAGGACCTATGAGACCCTCAGCCCTCAGATGAACCTTTCCTCCTCTACAGCTGTGCTGGTCAGACCATTTAGGCACGGCAACACAGGAGCTGACACAGACATCTGAGAAATGTATATTCAGCCGATCAATCGCCCCTGTCTATCGCTGTCTTCTTCCTGGAAACCACTGGGTGAACAACTGCCCACCATGATGCTCTGCCTCACCTCAGGTCCAGAGCAGTGGACCCTGGACTGAGCTAAGAATAAGCCTTTCCCCAGGGGAGTGGCTCTGCTCCCTGTCAAGCTGGGTAGCTAAGAGCCTACGAAGGCCTTGCCCCCTCCCTCCCTGGATGGCTAAGAGTCTACAAAGGCCTTGCCTGCTCCCTCGCTGGGTGGATAAGGACTGATGCAGGCCTTGCCCGCTCCCTCCCTGGGTGCATAAGGGCTGACTCAGGCCTTGCCTGCTCCCTCCCTGGGTGGATAAGGGCTGACTCAGGCCTTGCCTGCTCCCTCCCTGGGTGGATAAGGACTGATGCAGGCCTTGCCTGCTCCCTCCCTGGGTGCAAGGGCTGACTCAGGCCTTGCCCGTTCCCTCCCTGGGTGGACAAGGGCTGACTCAGCCTTGTCTGCTCCCTCCCTGGGTGGATAAGGACTGACGCAGGCCTTGCCTGCTCCCTCCCTGGGTGCATAAGGGCTGCTCAGGCCTTGCCTGCTCCCTCCCTGGGTGGATAAGGGCTGATGCAGGCCTTGCCTGCTCCTCCCTGGGTGGATAAGGCTGATGCAGGCCTTGCCTGCTCCCTCCCTGGGTGGATAAGGGCTGACTCAGGCCTTGCCTGCTCCCTCCCTGGGTGGACAAGGGCTGACTCAGGCCTTGCCTGCTCCCTCCCTGGGTGGATAAGGGCTGACTCAGGCCTTGCCTGCTCCCTACCTGGGTGGATAAGGGCTGACGCAGGCCTTGCCTGCTCCCTCCCTGGGTGGATAAGGGCTGATGCAGGCCTTGCTCGCTCCCTCCCTGGGTGTAAAAGGGCTAACTCAGGCCTTGCCTGCTCCCTCCCTGGGTGGATAAGGGCTGACGCAGGCCTTGCCTGCTCCCTCCCTGGGTGGATAAGGGCTGACTCAGGCCTTTCTTGCTCCCTCCCTGGGTGGATAAGGGCTGATGCAGGCCTTGCCTGCTCCCTCCCTGGGTGGATAAGGGCTGATGCAGGCCTTGCCTGCTCCCTCCCTGGGTGGATAAGGGCTGACTCAGGCCTTGCCTGCTCCCTCCCTGGGTGGATAAGGGCTGACTCAAGCCTTGACTGCTCCCTCCCTGGGTGGATAAGGGCTGATGCAGGCCTTGCCTGCTCCCTCCCTGGGTGGATAAGGGCTGACTCAGGCCTTGCCTGCTCCCTCCATGGGTGGATAAGGGCTGACTCAGGCCTTGCCCGCTCCCTCCCTGGGTGGATAAGGGCTGATGCAGGCTTTGCCTGTGCCCTCCCTGGGTGGATAAGGGCTGATGCAGGCCTTGCCTGCTCCCTCCCTGGGTGGCTAAGGGCTGATGCAGGCCTTGCTCGCTCCCTCCCTGGTGTAAAAGGGCTAACTCAGGCCTTGCCTGCTCCCTCCCTGGGTGGATAAGGGCTGACTCAGGCCTTGCCTGCTCCCTCCATGGGTGGATAAGGGCTGACTCAGGCCTTGCCTGCTCCCTCCATGGGTGGATAAGGGCTGACTCAGGCCTTGCCCGCTCCCTCCCTGGGTGGATAAGGGCTGATGCAGGCTTTGCCTGCGCCCTCCCTGTGTGGATAAGGGCTGATGCAGGCCTTGCCTGCTCCCTCCCTGGGTGGCTAAGGGCTGATGCAGGCCTTGCTCGCTCCCTCCCTGGGTGTAAAAGGGCTAACTCAGGCCTTGCCTGCTCCCTCCCTGGGTGGATAAGGGCTGACTCAGGCCTTGCCTGCTCCCTCCCTGGGTGGATAAGGGCTGACTCAGGCCTTGCCTGCTCCCTCCCTGGGTGGATAAGGGCTGACTCAGCCTTGCCTGCTCCCTCCCTGGGTGGATAAGGGCTGACTCAGCCTTGTCTGCTCCCTCCCTGGGTGGATAAGGGCTGACTCAGGCCTTGCCTGCTCCCTCCCTGGGTGGATAAGGGCTTTCTCAGGCCTTGCCTGCTCCCTCCTGGGTGGATAAGGGCTGATGCAGGCCTTGCCTGCACCCTCCCTGGGTGGATAAGGGCTGATGCAGGCCTTGCCTGCTCCCTCCCTGGGTGGCTAAGGGCTGATGCAGGCCTTGCACCCTCCCTCCCTGGGTGGATAAGGGCTGACTCAGGCCTTGCCCGCTCCCTCGCTGGGTGGATAAGGGCTGATGCAGGCCTTGCCTGCTCCCTCCCTCAGAGGATAAGGGCTGATGCAGGCATTGCCTGCTCCCTCCCTGGGTGGCTAAGGGCTGATGCAGGCCTTGCTCGCTCCCTCCCTGGGTGTAAAAGGGCTAACTCAGGCCTTGCCTGCTCCCTCCCTGGGTGGATAAGGGCTGACGCAGGCCTTGCCTGCTCCCTCCCTGGGTGGACAAGGGCTGACTCAGGCCTTGCCTGCTCCCTCCCTGGGTGGATAAGGGCTGACTCAGCCTTGCCTGCTCCCTCCCTGGGTGGATAAGGGCTGACTCAGCCTTGTCTGCTCCCTCCCTGGGTGGATAAGGGCTGACTCAGGCCTTGCTTGCTCCCTCCCTGGGTGGATAAGGGCTGACTCAGGCCTTGCCTGCTCCCTCCTGGGTGGATAAGGGCTGATGCAGGCCTTGCCTGCTCCCTCCCTGGGTGGATAAGGGCTGACTCAGCCTTGTCTGCTCCCTCCCTGGGTGGATAAGGGCTGACTCAGGCCTTGCCTGCTCCCTCCCTGGGTGGATAGGGCTTTCTCAGGCCTTGCCTGCTCCCTCCTGGGTGGATAAGGGCTGATGCAGGCCTTGCCTGCACCCTCCCTGGGTGGATAAGGGCTGATGCAGGCCTTGCCTGCTCCCTCCCTGGGTGGCTAAGGGCTGATGCAGGCCTTGCACCCTCCCTCCCTGGGTGGATAAGGGCTGACTCAGGCCTTGCCCGCTCCCTTGCTGGGTGGATAAGGGCTGATGCAGGCCTTGCCTGCTCCCTCCCTCAGAGGATAAGGGCTGATGCAGGCATTGCCTGCTCCCTCCCTGGGTGGCTAAGGGCTGATGCAGGCCTTGCTCGCTCCCTCCCTGGGTGTAAAAGGGCTAACTCAGGCCTTGCCTGCTCCCTCCCTGGTGGATAAGGGCTGACGCAGGCCTTGCCTGCTCCCTCCCTGGGTGGACAAGGGCTGACTCAGGCCTTGCCTGCTCCCTCCCTGGGTGGATAAGGGCTGACTCAGCCTTGCCTGCTCCCTCCCTGGTGGATAAGGGCTGACTCAGCCTTGTCTGCTCCCTCCCTGGGTGGATAAGGGCTGACTCAGGCCTTGCTTGCTCCTCCCTGGGTGGATAAGGGCTGACTCAGGCCTTGCCTGCTCCCTCCTGGGTGGATAAGGGCTGATGCAGGCCTTGCCTGCTCCCTCCCTGGGTGGATAAGGGCTGATGCAGGCCTTGCCTGCTCCCTCCTGGGTGGATAAGGGCTGATGCAGGCCTTGCCTGCCCCCTCCCTGGGTGGATAAGGGCTGATGCAGGCCTTGCCCCCTCCCTCCCTGGGTGGATAAGGGCTGACTCAGGCCTTGCCCGCTCACTCCCTGGGTGGATAAGGGCTGATGCAGGCTTTGCCTGCGCCCTCCCTGGGTGGATAAGGGCTGATGCAGGCCTTGCCTGCTCCCTCCCTGGGTGGCTAAGGGCTGATGCAGGCCTTGCTCGCTCCCTCCCTGGGTGTAAAAGGGCTAACTCAGGGCCTTGCCTGCTCCCTCCCTGGGTGGATAAGGGCTGACTCAGGCCTTGCCTGCTCCCTCCCTGGGTGATAAGAGCTGACTCAGGCCTTGCCTGCTCCCTCCCTGGGTGGATAAGGGCTGACTCAGGCCTTGCCTGCTCCCTCCCTGGGTGGATAAGGGCTGACTCAGCCTTGTCTGCTCCCTCCCTGGGTGGATAAGGGCTGACTCAGGCCTTGCCTGCTCCCTCCCTGGGTGGATAAGGGCTTTCTCAGGCCTTGCCTGCTCCCTTCCTGGGTGGATAAGGGCTGATGCAGGCCTTGCCTGCTCCCTCCCTGGGTGGATAAGGGCTGATGCAGGCCTTGCCTGCTCCCTCCTGGGTGGATAAGGGCTGATGCAGGCCTTGCCTGCCCCCTCCCTGGGTGGATAAGGGCTGATGCAGGCCTTGCCCCCTCCCTCCCTGGGTGGATAAGGGCTGACTCAGGCCTTGCCCGCTCACTCCCTGGGTGGATAAGGGCTGACTCAGGCCTTGCCTGCTCCCTCCCTGGGTGGCTAAGGGTTGGCACAGGCCTTGCCCACTCCCTCCCTGGGTGGATAAGGGCTGATGCAGGCCTTGCCTGCTCCCTCCCTGGGTGGCTAAGGGCTGACGCAGGCCTTGCCTGCTCCCTCCCTGGGCGGCTAAGGGTCGGCACAGGCCTTGCCCACTCCCTCTGGGAGTCAAGCAGGTGTGGACCGTGGTGATAACTCGGGTGCCCAGGCCCCAGTGAGGGTGAGGCTCCCTGGTCCTGTCACACAGCAGACAGTTCTGCCTTCTTGTAACACTTTCTTCCTGAAACTTCCTTTCTTTTCTAGCTCTTCTGTTATTGTGGCTCTGTGTGTGGCTTTGGGAAGTTCAGGAGGACGCTGATGCTGAGGGGTCTGCCCCTCCTGTCTTCCCTGGCCCTCCCTCTGTGCTGGGCTTGTTTTCAGTCTGTCCTGTGTGCTTGGTTTTCTTGGGCTCTCTGCTGCCTCTTGCTGTCCTCTCTCTGCTCCCCTCTCCTTTCCCTGCGGCACCCACGGGTCCTGGAGGCCTCTCTCTCCTGTTCGTCCCACTCTTTGCCTCCCTGCACCTTCGCCTTGGTGTCTTCCTTCCTCTCCGGGGTCTTCCTTTCCGCCGCTTCTCTTCTGCTTTCTCTCTTCTCGCAGTCTGACTATTCTGTGACCCTCCTTTTGCTCTCCTGTCCCACTTTCCTTCTCTTAGTGACTGCAGTTCTAACATCTCTTAAATCCTCTAGCTCATCCCTCTGGGGAGTGGACGAGGAGGCCCAGACGTACCACAGTCTCAGAGCAAACCCCACGGGTGAATGCAACCAGCGATTCCGCAGCAGCCAGCAGATCCCAGAAGTGACAGACACTTGTGCTGAGGCTGGTACTGGGGTTCGCGAGGAGGGCCAGCTGTCCCTGGACTGGGGAGCTGAGACTGTCTGCAGTGTGACAGAATCTGCTGATCCCTGAGTCATTATTCCCACATTCCGACACAGCCGGAGGAGAGGCCGGAACATCCCACACACGACCGTCCCCAAAGCCCAGGGTCCGAGGCTCTCAGGAGGCCTGTGACCAAGCTGTTCAGGCAAGGAAAGAGGGGAGCTCGTATAGAGTCCCCTGACAGGTTGACCACGACATCTGAAACCCCAGGAAGAAAGGACTGGATCTCAAAAGCTCCAGCAAGAACAACAAACAAAGAGACTGGCACTCAGAAGGTGGAGGAGGGACGGGCAGAAACCCTGCCCTCTTTCACAGACCATCTGCAGCAGCCTCAGCACCACTGCCTGGAGGGCCAGTGTGGCTTCAGAGGAGTCCTGCTTCCCACTGCCCGACTCCTCGACCTGCTCAGGAGCAGCTCTCCGCCTCCCACTGGAGCAGTGGGTGTCGGCAGAACCTCTCAATGAGTCGTTCAAGTCCGTCGGTGCGAGTCCTGAAGTGGTCGTCGGACCGAGGCTTCGTGTCTGCTCTCAGAGAGGTGCTGGAGGCCGACGGGGGCTGGCATTGGATGGGAGCATCCACCCTTCGGCCTCCATCCAAGGCACTTAGAAGGAGACGGCATTCCACTGAGAGTCCCTTGTGGAACAGGAGGAGAGAGTGACACCCCAGCAGGTGGGTGTGGAAGCCAGCACCGTGAAAGGGCAAGGGCATGAACTGTCCCCAGGTTCACAGCAGGTCAACACCTGGTGCTGTTGACACCACCGCTGAGGAAATAGCAGATGAAAAATTTAGAAAGTATATGGTTAAAGCAATCAACCAACTAAAAGAAGATCTAAGAAAGGAACTAAGAAAGAAAACACAGGAAGAGAAAGAACACTTCAATAAAGATTTAGAAATTCTGAAGAAGAACCGAGCCAAAATCAGGGATCTTAAAAACGTAATGTATCATTAAAATTCACATAAAAGCATCACCAATAGATTAGATAGAAAACAGGTATCAGAACTTGAAGACAAAGTATATAAATTTGAAAAAAACAGCAATAAAGAAAAGATAAGAGACTATGAAGAGAATATTCAGGAAATCTAAACATTAGGAGACCCAATTTGAGGGTCCCTGGTATGGACAGATGTACCAAACTACAAACTAAGGGCTTGCATAACTATTTAAAGAGATAATATCACAAAAATTTCCAAACTTGGGAAATAAGAAACCCAGATAGAGAAAGAATTTGGAACCCAGGATAGACAACATCAAAAAAGATCCTCTTCGTGACACAATTATACTTTAAGGGTCTAATATACAGAATAATTATAGAATCTTAAAAGTCTCAAGAGAAAAGTAGCAGGTCTTCTTTAGAGGTAAGCCAATCCAAATCACTCCTGATTTCTGATTTCTGATACAGACTTGGACCATGAATGCAAAGTGCTGAGAGAAATCAATTGCCAGTCAAGATTGCAATATTCAGCAAAGCCATCCTTCAGAATCAAAGAAGAAACAAAACTTTCCACTATAAGCATAAACTAAAAGAATTCATGACTAAGTGAGCACTACAGAATATACTTAAATAAATAGTTCAACAGAAAAAAATAAGCACCACATAGTCAGTGAATGAATGAATCTCAATAGAAGAGTACCTAATGTCAAGAATCGAAATAATGAACACGGACACCTGGGAGCATTGGAGAGGAGGCCGCTCAGCACAACGCTTGGACTCGGAGCAACCCACCGGGGCTCTGGGGGGCTGCCCAGGGAGGAGCTGCACGGCGAGCTGTTTGGACTCAGAGCGACCCCTCCTGAACACCGGGGGGCTGCCCGGAGGAGGAGGAGGAGTGCGGCAGGTTGCTTGGACTCGGAGTGACTGCACCAGGGCTACGGGCGGTTGGCAGGAGGAGAAGGTGTGAAGTGAGTTGCTTGGACTCCTAGCGACCACACTGGAACACCGGGTGGCTGCCCAGAGGAAGAACGTGTGGCGGGTCGCTGGATGCGGAGTGACTGTACGGGGCTCCAAGTGGCGGTTCAGAGGAGGGGCTGCATAGCAGGGATTAGGTGCAGAGCAGGGTCCCAGGACCTAGGCAGCTTCTTGGTGGAAGAGCCACACAGAGACAAGCTGAGGGGCAGAGCGAAGTTTCCAGGAATGTGGGCAGAATCTCTGAGGAGAGGCAGCCCATGGAGACTCATCTGCGAAGGGTGAGGCTCCCAGGCCCAGGAGATAAGTCCGGGCCCCTGGGAACGTTGCAGAGGAAGGCAGCCCAGCCCAGGCGGTAGTCATAGATTGAGGGGAACCTCTAGGAGGGGAACTGACCAGCAAGACCTCCCCACCGGGTGAGTCTTCCCTGCCAGGTGAGGTTTTCCCACAAGGACGGTAAAACCAGAGACACAGGCCAAACAGGCCTTGCCTCAGCCCGCAGCCTAGTTCCCATTTGATGACCATTGATCAACAATTGGAGGCACCGCTGCCCACTATCAGGGAATATACCCCACCTGAGTGTCACCACCCCTAGAGAGGCAGCTTCCTGGTGGAGCACCACATTATCAACTTCCTCCAAGACTGCAGGCTACTGAAGGATAAGAGGCTATATACTAGCAATCTTCAGGGACAATATAAGTCAATAGAGGAAATCTGCAATATCTTAATGACCCACTGATTCCTGAACAATATGAGAAAACAAGGGAAGAAAATGCCCCAAACAAATCTAGATGTTACATCAATAAAATCCAATGACAGCATGGCAGAAGAAATGACAGAAAGGGAGTTCAGAATGTACACAACTAAAATGATCAGGGAAGCAAACGATGAGATGAAAGAGCAAATGCAGGCATTGAATGATGAGATGAACGAGCAAATGCAGGCATTGAATGATCGCACCAATCGACAGTTAAAAGAGCAAATACAGGAAGCAAAAGATCATTTCAATAGTTAGAGATATTGAAAAAAAAAACAAACAGAAATCCTTGAAATGAAGGAAACAATAAACCAAATTAAGAACTCCATAGAAAGCACAACCGATAGGATAGAACACCTGGAAGACAGAACCTCAGATATTGAAGACAAAATATCTAATCTTGAAAACGAAGTTGAACAAACAGAGAAGATGGTAAGAAATCATGAACAGAATCTCCAAGAGCTATGGGATATCATGAAAAGGCCAAATTTAAGAATTACTGGAATTGAGGAAGACTTAGAGAAACAAACCAAAGGAATGAACAATCTATTCAATGAAATAATATCAGAAAATTTCCCAAAACTGAAGAATGAAATGGAAAATCAAGTACGAGAGGCTTATAGGACTCCAAATACACAAAATTACAACAGACCCACACCAAGGCACATTATAATGAAAATACCTAACATACAAAATAAAGACAGAATTTTAAAGACTGTGAGAGAAAAGAACCAAATTACATTCAGGGGAAACCAATACGGATATCAGCAGATTTTTCAATCCAGACCCTAAAAGCTAGAAGGGCCTGGAACAACATTTTTCAAGCCCTGAAAGAAAATGGATGCCAACCAAGAATCTTATTCCCAGAAAAACTTACCTTCAAATTTGACGATGAAATAAAATCCTTCCACGATAAACAAAAGCTAAAAGAATTTACAAAAAGAAAGCCAGCATTACAGAACATTCTCAGCAAAATATTCCATGAGGAAGAGGTAAAAAAACAAAGAATCAAATCAACAAAGGGAGGAATTATTCTAAAGGAATTGGTAAATAAAGGAGGAACCAAGTTGTGTCAAAAAAAAAAAAAAAAAAAAAAAGGAAAATGAGCCAAATAACCGGGAATACAAATCATATCTCAATAATACCCCTGAAAGTTAATGGCCTGAATTCATCAATCAAAAGATATAGACTGGCAGAATGGATTAAAAAGAAAGATCCAACAATATGTTGCCTGCAAGAGACTCACCTCATAGAAAGAGATACCCATAGACTAAAGGTGAAAGGATGGGGAAAAACATACCATGCCCATGGACCCAGCAAAAAAGCTGGAGTATCCATCCTCATTTCAGATAATGTGGACTTCAAGCCAAAGTTAGTCAGAAGGGATAAAGAAGGACATTTCATACTACTTAAGGGAAGCATAAATCAGCAAGATATAACAATCATAAATATCTATGCCCCGAACATTGGCTCATCCATGTATGTCAAACAAATCCTTCTCAATTGTAGAAACCAAATAGACCATAATACAATAATACTAGGTGATTTTAACACGCCTCTCTCACCACTGGATAGATCTTCCAAACAAATGTTGAACAAAGAAACCATAGATCTCAATAACACAATCAATAATTTAGACTTAACAGACATTTATAGAATATACCATCCAACCAAGAGTGAATACACTTTCTTCTCAGCAGCACATGGATCCTTCTCTAAAATAGACCATATTTTATGCCATAAAGCTACTGTTAGCAAATACAAGAAGATAGAGACACTACCTTGTATTCTATCAGATCATAATGGATTGAAATTAGACATACATGAAAGAGTAAAAAACAGAAACTACTCCAACACCTGGAGATTAAACAATATGCTGTTAAATGATGAAGGGATAACAGAAGATATTAGGGAGGAAATTAAAAAATTCTTAGAGGTAAATGAGAACAAATAAACATCATATCAAAATCTCTGGGACACTATGAAAGCAGTACTTAGAGGAAAATTTATTTCATGGAGTGCATTCAAGAAAAGAAGTAAAACTCAACAAATAAACGACCTAACACTACAGCTCAAAGCCCTAGAAAAAGAAGAACAGACCAACACCAAAAGTAGTAGAAGACAGGAAAAAGTTAAACTCAGAGCTGAAATCAACGAAATTGAAAGAAAAGGAACAATATAAAAAATTGACAAAATAAATAGTTGGTTCTTCGAAAACAATAGACAAAATTGATAAACACTTAGCCACACTAACAAAGAGAAGACAAGAGAAAACCCAAATCACCAAAATTCAGAATGAACAAGGATATATCACAACAGACACGATTGAAATACAAAACATAATTAGAAACTATTTTGAAAATCTATACTCCAACAAAATAGAAAATTTCGAAGACATCAACAGGTTTCTAGAGACACATGAATTACCTAAACTGAACAAGGAGGACATACACAATTTAAATAGACCAATTTTAAGTAATGAAATAGAAGAAGTCATCAAAAGCCTACCAACAAAGAAAAGTCCAGGACCAGATGGGTTCTCAGCTGAGTTCTACAAAACCTTTAAAGAAGAGCTCATTCCAATACTTCTCAAAGTATTCCAGAAAATAGAAGAGGAGGGAACCCTCCCAAACTCATTCTATGAAGCCAATGTTACCCTGATACCCAAACCAGACAGAGACAGATTGAGGAAAGAAAATTTTAGCAAATCACATACAAAAACGTATTAAAAAGATAGTGCACCATGATCAAGTGGGTTTCATCCCAGGGATGCAAGGTTGGTTCAACATCAGGAAATCAATAAATGTCATTCACCATATCAATAGATTTAAAGTCAAGAAGCACATTATTATTTCAATAGATGCTGAAAAAGAATTTGATAAAATACAGCATCCCTTCATGCTCAAAACACTAGAAAAAATAGGGATAGTGTGAACATTCCTTAACATTGTAAAGGTCATCTACGCTAAGCCCATGGCCAATATCATTCTAAATGGTGAAAAACTGAAAGCATTCCCCCTAAAAACTGGAACAAGGCAGGGATGCCCTCTTTCACCACTTCTATTTAATATCGTCCTTGAGACTCTAGCCAGAGCAATTAGACAGACGATAGAAATTAAAGGGATATGAATAGGAAAATAAGAACTCAAACTATCCCTATTTGCTGATGATATGATTATATACTTAGAGGAACCAGGAAATTCCCCCAGAAAACTTTGAGAACTCATAAGTGAATTCAGTAAAGTAGCAGGTTACAAGATCAATGCTCATAAATCCAATGCATTTTTACACATAAGGGATGAATCTTCAGAAAGAAAAGTTAGGAAAACTACCCCATTCACAATAGCCTTGAAAAAAATAAAATACTTGGGAATCAATCTCACAAAAGAGCTCAAAGAACTCTACAATGAGAACTACAGAACACTAAAAAAGAAATTAAAGAAAATCTTAGAAGATGGAAAGATCTCCCATGTTCTTGGATAGGAAGAATTAATATTGTCAAATGGCCATACTACCAAAAGTGCTATACAGATTCAATGCAATTCCAATTAAAATCCCAATGACGTACCTTACAGAAATAGAGAAAGCAATTATGAAATTCATCTGGAAGAATAAGAAACCCAGAATAGCTAAAGCAATCCTTAGCAGGAAGAGTGAAGCAGGGGGTATCGCAATACCAGATCTTCAACTCTACTACAAAGCAATAGTAACACAAACGGCATGGTATTGGTACCAAAATAGACAAATAGGTCAATGGTACAGAATAGAGGACATGGACACAAACCCAAATAAATACAATTTTCTCATACTAGACAAAGGGGCCAAAAATATGCAATGGAGAAAAGATAGCCTCTTCAACAAATAGTGCTGGAGAATTGAAAATCCATATGAAATGGAACGAAATTAAACCCATATCTCTCACCGTGCATGAAACTAAACTCAAAATGGATTAAGGATCTCGGAATCAGACCAGAAATCGGGCAGATTATAGAAGAAAAAGTAGGTTCAAATCTTCAACATGTCGTCTTAGGACCAGACTTCCTCAACAGGACTCCCATAGCACAAGAAATAAAAGCAAGAATCAATAACTGGGATAGATTCAAACTAAAAAACTTTCTCTCAGCAAAGGAAACTATCAGCAATGGGAAGAGAGAGCCTACAGAGTGGGAGAAAATCTTTTCCAATCATACTTCAGATAGAGCACTAATCTCCATAATCTTTAAAGAACTCGAAAAAGTCTACACCAAGAATGCAAATAATCCAATCAACAAATGGGCTAAGGAAATGAATAGACACTTCACAGAAGAAGATCTACAAGCAATCAACAAACATATGGAAAAATGTTCAACATCTCTAGTAATAAGAGAAATGTAAATCAAAACCACCCTAAGATTCCATTTCACACCAATTAGAATGGCGATTATCCAGAATACAAGCAACAGCAGATGTTGGTGAGGATGTGGGGGAAAAGGTACACTCATACATTGCTGGTGGTGTTGCAAATTAGTGCAGCCACTCTGGAAAGCAGTGTGGAGATTCCTTAGAAAACATGGAATGGACCCACCATTTGACCCAGCTATCCCACTCCTCGGCCTATACCCAAAGGACTTAAAATCAGCATGCTATAGAGATACAGCCACATCAATGTTCATAGCTGCTCAATTCACAATAGCCAGACTGTGGAACCAACCTAGATGCCCTTCAATTGATGAATGGATAAAGAAACTGTGGTAAATATATACAATGGAATATTACTCAGCCATAAAGAATGATAAAATCATGGCATTTGCAGGCAAATGGATGAAATTGGAGAATATCATGGTAAGTGAGATAAGCCAATCTCAAAAAACCAAAGGACGAATGATCTTGCTGATAAGTGGATGAAGACACATGATGGGGCGTGGGAGGTGTTAGTGTTAGGGTTAGAGTTAGGGTTAAGGAGGGGGTCAAGAATGGAGGAAGGACGGACTGTATAGATGGAAAAGAGGAGTGGGAGGGGTGGGGGAGAAGGGAAAAAATAACAGAATGAATCAAACAACATTACCCTATGTAAATATATGATTACACAAATGGTATGCCTTTACTCCATGTACAAACAGAAACAACATGTATCCCATTTGTTTACAATAAAAAAAAACTGAAAAAAAAATAAAAAGAAAAAAAAGAATCGAAATAATTCAAAATGATTGGAAATGATAATCATCTCTCCATAATAACACTAAATGTAACAGGTCTGAACTCTCCATTTAAAAGACATAAGCTAGCAAAGTGGTTTAAAAAATAAAATCCAGCTAAATGTTGTTTATCAGAGACTCACCTTACCAACAAATATCCACAGGCTGCGACTAAGTGTGCAGCAATAGGTAGCTCACACCCAATGACGCAGAATTCAAGCTAAGATTAATCAGAAGAGACAAAGAGGATCACTTCCTATTGGCAAAGTATTCAACAAGAAGGTATAATGATTTTTCTTAAAAAGAATAAGGTATATTGATTGTATTTATCCCCAAATGTGGGTGCACCGACTTCCAGGAAACAAACATTACCAAAGCAATACCAGTCCTCCTCATGTTATTCTCTGAAACTGGAAATCAGAACATTCCAAAATTTGTGCCATGGAATCAGTAACATACTAATGCCAAATGTAGATAAGGACAGGAAAACTAGAGACCAATATTCCTGATGGGATCCATGGAAGAATTCTTAATAAAACTTGAGTGATTCACATTCAGAGACACTTTAAGGAGAAGATCGTACATCATAATCAATTCGTGTCATTTTGATGAGGATGCAAGGTTGGTTCACATAAGCAAATCAATAAGCTTGAGTAATCACATAAATAGAATCAGGGACAAAACCACATGATCATATTGTATTTGTGGAAAAAGGCTCAGACAACACAGCACTGGTGTTAAAAAGAGCAAAGACATCCATGGTAGAAGGAACTTCCTGCAGCGTCATGAAGGCTAGGTGTGAGGACTTCATCCTGAACGGAAACCCAAAAGCATCGCCTCTCTCATCACCTCTACTCCATACTGGCCTTGACATTGTAGCCAGAGCAATTACCTAAGATAAGGAAGACTGAAAGAGATATTGATGGAGAAAGAAGAAGTCACATTACCTCTGTTGAAGATGATACTCACTCTGCCAAGAGACTTCTAGAGTTGAGAAATAAAGAGCAAAGTAGGAGGACATGAAATCAATATGTAAAAAATAATATCTTTGGCCAGTCACAGTGGTGCACCCCTGTAATCCCAGCACCTTGGGAGGCTGAAGCAGGAGGATCACAACTTCAAAGCCAGCCTCAGTGACTGGAAGAGTCCCTAAACCACTCAGCGAGACCCTGTCTCTAGGTAAAATATAAAAAGGACTGGGAATGTTGCTCAGTGGTTAGTGCCCCTGGGTTCAATCCCCAGTACCAAAATAAAATAAAATAAAATAAATATGTTTAAAAAATCACGTGATATATGTGTGTGTATCTCACTCACGGAATTTCACCTTTATGTATAAGTAAAAATAACCAGTCAGGAGTAAAGCAATGGATAATGGAGGACCAGTGGAGGAGGGGAGCTGGAGGAGCTCATGATCTGGAATAAATTCCACACATGAATGCTTTGTCAGGATGAACCCAACCATTACGAGTGATTATAATGCTCTATAGTAACAAGGAGAGTAGTCACTCTCCATACCCTGAAAATTAATCTACTGAAAAGAATCCATGCACCATAGCCTCAAGAATATTAAATGCCTGGGCGGGGGGAGCCTAAGCAAGAATGTGGAAGACCTCTACAGTGAAAAGCATAGAATACTAAAGAGAGAAATTAAAGAAGATATTGGAAGATGGAAAGAGTCCCCATATTATAATAGGAAGCATTCATATTGTTAAAAGGACCCTATTATGAAAAGCAATCTATAGATTAAGTGAAATTCCCATAAAAATTTCAATGACATTTTTCACATAAGAAGAAAAAATAGCCCTAAAATACATATGGAAGACTAAAGACCCAGAAAGGGCCAAAAACAATACTGAGCAATAAAACGAAGGCTGGAAACATCACAGTACCTGATCTCGACCTGTACTGAGAGCTACAGTAACAAGCAGGAGGCTCTGGAAGACAGAGGCCAGTGGAAGAGAAGAGGAGACACGGGGCAAACAGCAGCCACACGCCACCTGATCCTGGACAACATGCTACAAACGGCTGGAGAAAACAGCATTTCTAAGGAATGGTGCTGAGTGAATTGAATATCCATAAGTGGAGAGGGAATTATATCCCTACGGCTCGCCCTGCGCAAAAGCCAACCCAAAAAGTATCGAAGACCCACAGATTGGACCAGAAACCTTGCAACTGTGACAGGAAAACACAGACCCGATGCTCCAAATGTAGATGGGTATCAGCTTTCTTATTAGATTCTGAAAGTTCAGGAAATAAAGCCAAGAATCAACAGACGGATAACATCAAATTAAAAAACTTCTGCACCACAAACAATTCAGAGCATGAAGAAATAGAGAGAGAGAGAGAGAGAGAGAGAGGGAGAGAGAGAGAGAGAGAGAGAGAGGGAGAGAGAGAGAGGAGAGAGAGAGGGAGAGAGAGGAGAGGAGAGAGGAGAGAGAGGGAGAGAGAGAGGGAGAGAGAGGAGAGAGGAGAGGAGAGAGAGAGAGAGAGAGGAGAGAGAGAGAGAGAGAGGGAGAGAGAGAGAGAGGAGAGAGAGAGGGAGAGAGAGAGGAGAGAGAGAGAGAGAGGGAGAGAGAGAGGAGAGAGAGAGGGAGAGAGAGAGAGGCCTACATAATGGGAGATGACCTCAGAATACATAAAGAACTCAAAAATTGAACACCAAAAACCAAGTGACCCAATCACTAAATTGGCAAATGACCTAAACAGACATTTCTCAAAAAAAAAAAAATACAAATGACCTACAATATATGACAAAATTTTTAACATCGTTAGCAATCAGGGAAATGCAAATTAAGAGGACACTGAGATTTTATCTCGCCCAGTTAGAACAGAGATCAACAAGAATATAGTTGATAACTGCTGACGAGGATGTGATGTGCGCACGTTGCCGGGACTTCAGATTAGAGCCAGCATTGTGGACATCAGTGCAGAGAGTCCTCCTGCCGCAGCAGTGGACCCACCCTGACCCAGGCAGTTCACGCGGCGGCTTTTGTTCAGATGAACGACAGTCGGCACACCATAGTGACAGATGCATCCAATGCTGATAGCAGCAAAGTCACAGCAGCCAAGTTATGGAATCAGCCTGGGCGTCTGTCGACAGACGAGTGGATGAAGAAAATGTGGTGTAGACACAACGATGTTCGATTCAGCCATGAAGAGGAAGGAGATTACTGCATTTCTGGTAAGTGGATGGAACTGGAGACCGTCATGCTAAGGTGAAATAAGCCAGACTCAGAAATATATGGAAGCTCAGAGAAAAGAGGAATTCAAAGAAATGTGTAAATGCATCCTACTGTCATGTAACTAATTAGGACAAATTTTAAAAATTAATAAAAAAGTAAAATAAAATAAATAAAAAAATAAATAAAATAAAATAAAATAAAAATGCTCTCTCAAGAATAGAGGTTTTATAAGCCAGGTGGACAAAGGGGAGTGATGGGAATGAGGGAAGGCAAGAGGAGGGCCGAAGAGCAGCCGGCCAGAGCACGTTCTGCACAAGCATAAAAATGTGGCCGCAAATCCCGCTTTTGCGCATAATCAGAATGCACCAAAGGAAATAAATAAATAAAAAGGAGACTTTTTTTAAAAAGACAACTTGGAAAACAAAGAGAACACTACCACCTTCAACAATGAAAAACAGCAAATCCTGGAGAAGCACAAAGAATAAAGGAAAGTCAGTGGCGAGTAAGGAACGGGAGGCCACGGGGGGACCTGAGCTCGCTTCATGGAATTCATGCCGAGGGTCTGAATTCCAGTCTTCAACAAGGAGAAATCACAGGCACGGAAAGACACGGGAGAGTGTGAACCTTCCTTAAGCAAAAGGAGTTCACAGACGCGATCCTTGCGGGAGCCCAGACGCTAGGTTGATTAAATACAGAAACGTTGAAAGAACTGTTTGTATCCACAAGACACTGAGAGAAACAAAAGTCAACAGCAGAAAGATCAGTAGAGGTGGAAAAACAGGGGGAGGGAGGCAGGGGAAGCCCTGGGGGCTGAATCAGAGCAAATTATATCCACACTTTTATAATTATGTCAAATGCATCATAATGTGATAAATGACTAAAAAAGAAAGTTAAAAATAAAAGAAACTGTCGTGTGGTTGTGTGTGCACATGTGTGTGCATGTGTGTGCATGACCGTGTGAGTGAATGCATGTGTGTTCATCTGTGTGTATGTGTGAATGTGTGTACATGTGCATGCATGTGCACATGAGTGTGAGAATGTGTATCTGAGTGTCTGCGTGTGTGTGCATAAGTGTGTGTGACAGTGTATGAGTGTGTCCATGTGTTTGCATCAATGTGTGTATGAGTGTGTGTCATGAGTGTGTGTGTCTGTGTGTATCTTTTATGTATGCCTGTTTTTTTTATGACTCAAAGCACCAAAGCAAAACATAAGCAAAGATTTAAGGAAAATCATGAAATCCATAAGTTCACAAAATGATAATATGAATAAAAAGAGGGAATAATGCAAGAAACCAAACAGAAATTCTTCAGCTGAAAAGTAGCATAACTGAAATAAGCATTTTACTGGTGGGATCCACAGCAGACATGAATAAGCAGAAGAATCAGGAAATGAAGGAGAAGGGTCTAGAACCATGGAGCAAGATGGCCAAACATCTTGCCCGACAGGAAGGACAGCCCACGACTGAGCTGTGATCAGACAGAGTGCCCGACAGGAAGGACAGCCCACGACTGAGCTGTGATCAGACAGAGTGCCCGACAGGAAGGACAGCCCACGACTGAGCTGTGATCAGACAGAGTGCCCGACAGGAAGGACAGCCCACGACTGAGCTGTGATCAGACAGAGTGCCCGACAGGAAGGACAGCCCAGGACTGAGCTGTGATCAGACAGAGTGCCCGACAGGAAGGACAGCCCGCGACTGAGCTGTGATCAGACAGAGTGCCCGACAGGAAGGACAGCCCGCGACTGAGCTGTGATCAGACAGAGTGCCCGACAGGAAGGACAGCCCACGACTGAGCTGTGATCAGACAGAGTGCCCGACAGGAAGGACAGCCCACGACTGAGCTGTGATCAGACAGAGTGCCCGACAGGAAGGACAGCCCACGACTGAGCTGTGATCAGACAGAGTGCCCGACAGGAAGGACAGCCCAGGACTGAGCTGTGATCAGACAGAGTGCCCGACAGGAAGGACAGCCCACGACTGAGCTGTGATCAGACAGAGTGCCCGACAGGAAGTACAGCCCAGGACTGAGCTGTGATCAGACAGAGTGCCCGACAGGAAGGACAGCCCAGGACTGAGCTGTGATCAGACAGAGTGCCCGACAGGAAGGACAGCCCAGGACTGAGCTGTGATCAGACAGAGTGCCCGACAGGAAGTACAGCCCAGGACTGAGCTGTGATCAGACAGAGTGCCCGACAGGAAGGACAGCCCACGACTGAGCTGTGATCAGACAGAGTGCCCGACAGGAAGGACAGCCCAGGACTGAGCTGTCAGAGTGCCTGAGGAAGCACTCTGGGCAGGAGCGGGAAGCCTCAGTGCTCCCAGAGGAGCCGGGCAGGAGAGCGCCATGGAGAGGCAGCCAGGCACCTGCTTCCCACACCACCTGCCACCTGCCTGGGCCAAGCCAGGACCCTGGAGGTGCCCCTGCCACAGCAGGTGACTGCTCAGCCGCTCCCACAGGCCCGTGGGTGCTGCAGTTTGGAGAGCTGCCTAGGTTTCCTGTGCTGGCCTCGCCCCCGAGAGGCAGCCCGTGTCCTGCCCACCCCCCAGTGACCTAAACTGCTGACACTCAGCACCAGTGGACACTGGACACGCTGCAGAGTGCTCTGCCGGGGCTGGTGGCCACCCAGGGCCTCCATTCCTGCAGGACCCTGGATGTGAAGGGCCCGGCCCAGCAGGGAGGCTGAGAACCTGGCTTCCCAACCAACAGGTGCCCTTCCCTGGGGCCAGGAGGACTGTGATCCCGGACTTATTGGTGATGGGGACCAAGTTGTGTCCCAGGGATTTGAAGAATGAGCAGCCAAGGCCAGCAAGCGTGGCCAAGTTTATTTAAGAAAGTGACAGAGACAGAGTCCCCGAAGAGGAGGGGCGTCGGGAGCCAGAGGCCCAGGCTGGAAGCAGCTGCTTTCCACAGCCCTCGGGACTTCTCCTCTTCCGCCCTTCCTGTAGGTGTGCCCCGGAGAACCTGCACCAGCTCTCTGAAAATCCACCGCAGCGATTCTGTCCTGGGAAAACGTTGTCACCCTCTTGCTCCTCAGTGCTGCCCATCTTCACTGCCTGGGTTGAAAGACGCTCATCAGCCAATCTTCTCCACGTCTCAGGACCAGACCCTCTTCATTCTTTTTAAGTTGTTTTAGATTTTCAACCTGTTCTAACTGGTTGGTCATCCATGAGAGCAGAATGCACTCTGACGCACTGTAGGCAGACGGGCGCGACCGCTCGCCCTCTGGCTGGACGTGGTGCCGAGTCCCGCCAGGAGTGTCGGCACACGTGTACCAGGGTGATAATGTCCGTCACATTCCACATCCTCCCCCACCGCCCACCCCTCCCTCACTCCCCTCTGCACAGTCCAAAGTTCCTTCTTCTTCCCTACCACCCCCACTATGGATCAGCATCTGCTTGTCAGAGAAAACATTCGGCCTTTGGTTTTGAGATTGGCTTATCTCACTCAGTGTGATAGTCTCCAGTTCCATCCTTTTACCTGCAAATGCCGTAATGCCATTCTTCTTGAAGGCTGAGTAATGTTCCATTGTGTATTTATACCACATTTCCTCTACACATTCGCCTGGTGAAGGCCACTTAGGTTGGTTCCATAGCTTGCCCGTTGTGAGTTGAGCTGCTAAGATATTGATGTGGCTGTGTCACTGTAGTCTGCTGATTTTAAGTCCTTTGGGTATAAACTGAGGAGTGGGATAGCTGGGTCAAATGGTGGGTCCATTCCAAGCTTTCTGAGGAATCTCCACACTGCTTTCCAGAGTGGCTGCACCAATTTGCAATTCCTCCAGCAACGTACGAGTGTGCCTTTCCCCACATCCTCGCCAACACCTGTGTTGCTTGTGTTCTTGATGATTGCCATTCTGACTGGAGGGAGATGCAATCTTAGAGTAGTTTTGGTTTGCATTTCTCTAACTGCAAGAGGTGATGAACATTTTTTCGTATGTTTGTTATTTCCATTATCACAGAGTACTGGGGACTCGAACCCGGGCCTCCAGCATGAGAGGCAGGCATTCTATGAGATGGGCTACATGGCCTGCTCGTATGTTTGTTGATCGATGTGCTTTCGTCTTTGTGAAGTGTCTGTTCAGTTCCTTAGCCCGTTTATTGATTGGGTTACTTGTTTTTTGGTGCTAAGTGTTTTGAGTTCTTTACAGGTCCTAGAGATTGGTGCTCCATCTGAGGTGCGTGTGGTGAAGATTTCTCCCGCTCTGTAAGCTCTCTCTTCATGTTATTAATTGTTTCCTTTGCTGAAATGAAGCTTTTCAGTTTGAATCCGTCTCATTTACTGATTCTTCTGAGGAACAGGGCAGAGACTCGAACCAGGGTCCTCCTGATTACTAGGCGAGCGCTCTCCAAGAGGAGCCAAAGCCTCAGCCCTTCATTTACTGATTCTTGATTTTACTCCTTGCAGTTCAGGAGTCTTGTTAAGGACGTCAGGTCCTAAGCCGACATGGTGAAGATCTGGACCTACTTTTTCTTCTCTTCGGCGCAGGTCTGTGTTCTAGTGCCGGAGTCCTTGATCCACTTTGAGCTGAGTCTTGGGTGACTCTCATCCTTCTCGGCCAGCTGACTCCCTGACCTTTTCCCTGTCTCACTTGCACAGAGAAGAAGCCCACACGTAGTAGGTAGCACCTGTGTGCCTGGCCAGGCCTGCCAATCCATCAGACTTTGGTCGCATGTCCCCAGAGCACTGACTGCCCAGCCAGCCAGGCTACAGCAGTGTCCACATGCACACAGGCCCAGCTTGATGCTGGCCGGGTGATGAGCTCAGGACCCCTCTGAGCCCCCACGCGGTCGGCTGGCCTTCAGTACCCATGTGCACCTGGACACAGCCCAGCAGCCCAGCAGCCAACAGCCACGTGCAACAGAGAGCTGGGCCCAGCACAGTGCAGACGCTGGGACCCAGCCGACAGCCACTCACATGGGGCCCTGCGGCCACACGCCCCGGGCCTAGAGGCCACACGCCCCACTCCACCCGGAATCCAAGCTGATCACTGCATTCAACACACAGGTTGGCTCCCTCCCAGGAAACATCTCTCCAGGAGGACAACAATGGGCAGAGGGCGACCGCCACACTGCAGACACAGACACCCAGCGGGAACAGACACACACAACAGAGCCACCGGGCAGCCAGGGAGCACAGCACTTCTCCCGGACGGCCCTCTGCAAAATGCCAAAAAGAAAATCAGTCACGGCCTCAAGGAAGGTCAGCAAGACCCAAGAGACACAGACAAATGAGTCTGTGAGATCGGGAAGAGATTTGTGGCCCAAGGGAGAAAACCAGCAAGGACACTGACGTCAGAAAGAAGAATCCAACAGTGCTACCCACGAAGAACTCAGTGAATGAGATCCAAAGGTGCAGTGGAAAGGCACCAGACAGACCAGCGAGGCAGGAGAAGAGTCCCTGCACCTGAAGACACGTCTCCTGAATCCACCCAGTAAGCAAGGGGGAATGAAGGAATGAAAGGGACCGCGGACCCGCCGAGACCCGTGGGACGTCATCGGGGCAGCGGACGCCCACAGCGTGGAGACCCAGAGCAAGCAGCGAGGAAGGAAAGCCCGGGCAGCGTGCTGAGTGAAGCAGCAGCTGAGGTGGCCCCGGTCCTCGGAGACACGCGAACCTCAAGATCCTCAAAGCTCAAAACCCAGTGAGACTCAATTCAAAGTGGTCTTTTCAGAAACACGTCATGATCAAGCTGTAGAAAGTCAGAGGCGGAGAGAGGAGTCTAAAAGCAGCAAGAGAGAAATGCTTGAGTTTACGTACGCCAGGCTCCAAAGGCTTATCTGCAATTTTTTTATACCAGGGATTGAAGCCAGGTGGGTACTTAGCCATCCCAGCCCTTTTTATTTTGTATGTAGGGACAGGGTCTCACTAAATTGCTTAGGACCTCACTAGGTTGCCGAGGCTGGCCTCGAACTTGTGATCCTCCTGCCACAGCCTCCTGAGGCACTCGGATTACAGGCATGGTCCACCACACCCACTAAGTGCAGATTTCTAAGCAGAAATTTTGCAAGCCAGGAGAGCATAAGATACTATTTTTAGAGAGTTGAAAGGAAAAAAAAAATGCCAACCAACAATGCTGCACCCAGCCAAGCTGCCCCGAGGTGAAGGAGAAATGAAGTCTTCTTCAGACAAGCCAGAGCAGGAGCTCCACACCAGACCGGCCTGCAGGCGGGCAGGCGGGCAGAGAGCCAGACCGAGGAGCCGCGCCGAGCGCAGCGAAGGAACAGGGCCCACAAAGGCCGCGCAGGCCGCGGCGCCGTCTTCATCTTTAGGCGCAGGTGACGGTGGGCGTGCAGGCGCCTTATGGTGCGGGAGCACAAGTCCGGCTCCTGTGGCTGAAGGACGTGGCGGTGCCTGTACCCGGCCGAGCTTCCCGCGCGGACTTCGGGAAGGACGTGCCCTTCGCTCCTGGGCCCCCATGCCCGCCTCCTCCTCCGGGCCCTCCTCCAGCCCAGGCGCCTCCCTTCCCCCTGGCCCGCTGCTGTCTCCACCTTTGGCTCCCTCGGCCTTTGGTCCTGGGGCCTGGCTCGTTTCAGCAAGAGACTCCCGTTCTATCCCTTTACTGGCCAAGGCCATAATTCTAAAAAATCAAATTAAAAATCAAGACGCCAGGTAAATACATTCTATTAAAACACCAATGATGCTCAGAGTTCAGAGTTCGTCACTGCAGAATCACGGTCTCCAGCTCCGAGTCTGCCCGCATGCCGTCACCTCCCATGGCGAGCGGTGCCCCACGGTGCCCTACTTTCTGTGCACCTCCCAGCTCCACACCAGCAACATCGCATTTGCAGCTGGAAATCAGCTATCGTTTTGTTGATCATCCAGACTTTCGAGATTGAACCTAAGAGAAAACAATCAACAAAACTTCGGGAGCGGATCCTTGCCTATCAGTAATGAACTCAAATGCAAATGGGTAAAACTTCCAACTAACAGATCTAGACTGGCGGGATGGCTTTTTGTAAGATGCAAGTGTTTTCAGCCTGAAAGAAACACACCTAAGCAGTAAGACACAGACTGAAGAGAAAGGACCGGAGAAGAGAGTCCCTACAGACTGCATTCGAAAGCAAGCCAAAGGACCGTGAGTCAGAGCCTGTGCCTGAAAACAGGCCAAGGAACTCCTCTGTAAGGAGAGGAGGACCAGAGAGGAGGGCGCGTCTGGAGAGGAGACCAGCGTCAGGCCGCCTGGGGAATGGAGGACCATGGGAGCTGAAGGGCACAGAGCCGTGACAGCAGGACTCTGGCAGCCCACGTGCGTCAGTGCACAGAGATCCAGACAGAAAGGCAGCAGGGGCTTCTAGGTTAACCCTGCACAGACCAGTCAGACTGGCAGACGCTCAGCAGGTCAGCCCGCAGCCTGCAGAAGACGCGGTCTTCTCATCGGCACGTGGAACTTTCTCCAGGACAGACCTGAATGAAGTTCAAAAACAAATCCTCTCCAGTAGCCCATGCTGACCACAGTGGGGTGACGTCACAAGTCAACAAGGGAAACTGTGGAACCTCAGTGAATACACGAGGACTCAACGGCGTGCTGCTGAACTCCAAGGAGCAAGAAGAGATCTGCCGTCTTGACACAAGTGAGAGCGGTAACATGACATAACAAACACCGAGGACAGAGCACGAAAGTTCCAGGAAGGAGGAACCTAGCAAAATATCGGAAACACGCCGAACAAACAGCCTAGCAGTGCGACTCAGCAAGCAGACGACCAAGAGCAAGCCAGCCCTGACAGCAGCAGGAGCAGGGAGACCAGAGCTCAGAGCCGGGATCAACGCGACCCAGACCAAAAGGAGGACAGCCAACGTCAGTGAAGAGCTGTTTTTCTGAAAAGATAAACAAAGTCAACCAACCTTTAGTTAGACTAAGACAAAGAGGGAAGAACCCAATAAAGGAAGTTGGATATGACAGAGGAGAAATGATGAATGATCCCTCAGAAATGCAAAGGACCACAGAGACCATGAGGAACAACTGTACATCAGCAAGCTGGAAACCGAGAAGCAGTGGACAAACCTAGGCTCACATCCACCACTGCCAAGCCTCAGAGACCTGGGAAGGGAGCCAAGCCATGGCCAGCAGCAGCCTCCCAGCCAGGAGAAGCCAAGGGCCCGAGCGGTCACTGCAGAAGGCTCCAGGGCCCTGACCCTGACACCCACTCTTCTCCAACTGCCCCAAGAGAAGGTGCTGGGTCTGGGTGTGCTTTGCCCACAAAGGTGCATGTGTTGAAAGCTCGGTCCCCAGTATGGGGATGTGAGAGTGTCAGGGCTGGGATGTGAGCGTCCCCCAAAGCTCTCGTGAGACACTGCAGGAAGGTTCGAGGACGGGTGGTGGGTGAAGAGTCTGAACCCATCAGTGAGTGAACCCTGAGGGACTGACTGAGGGGTAACTGGGGGCAGGTGGCCATGGCTCACAGGAGTGCTGCCTTGGGGTGTGGATTTGGGTATATATTTTGTTTCTGGAGAGTGGAGTCTCTCCCTCTCTCTGCTTCCTGATCACCCTGGGAGCCGCTTCCCTGTGCCACCCTCTCCCACCATGATGTCCAGCCTCACCTGGAGCCCTGAGGAATGGAGCCGGCCTTCTGTGGACTAGGACCTCTGAAACTGTGACCCCAAGTAAACCCTTCCTCCTCTGTAATCGTGCTGGTCAGATCATTCAGTCACAGCAGAGAAAAGCTGACGAAGACAGCGGCTTACAAATATTTCATACAAATCCCCGATGTAGCTCTCTACACGTATTGTGAAAATACACAAATGCCTTAATTTTATGGCACGAACCAGGAGTAGCTTAGGACAATCTGGGATATACAAATTTCCAATGCTCTTTCTCACCCCAATGGAGCTGGACTCTCAGGACAGGTGGACACTGACATGAGCAGGAACAGAGCCCAGTTTGTCCCTCTCTGTGACCCTGCAGTCCAGCCACAGGGCTGGAATCCCAGGCAGGTGAAGCTCCTCTCCCTGCAGCCAGGGGTCCTGGGCTCTCAGGCTCAGGGGCCCCTTACAGCAAGATGGGGGTCAGAGTGGTCCTGGACACAGTGTGTCTTCACAGTCCTGAGGCCAGGGGCAGAGCCAACCTGCAGCTACCACAGTCCATGCAGAGCTGACCACCCTCCCTCCTGGGTCTTTGCCAAGGGAGCCGCCCTGCACAGCTGCAGGAGGAGAGGGTGTCTCCACCCTTTGGAGCCCTGGGTGTGGGGAGGGGGTGTCACAGAGCCTCACTCTGAGGGATACATAACTTGAATACATCAAAGTTCACTCTGAATATACACTTTCTGTGGATTTTTCCCAGGATTAGAGGTTTCTGTCAGCATTTCTGAGCATGGACATGTGGGTGAGATAATTTTTTGCTGTTGGTGCTGTGCTGCGATGGCTGGAGGTTTAGCAGCCTTAATGGTCTCTAAAAACCAAATGCCATAACATATGAGAACAACAACTGCCTCCAGACTTTGCCAAAGTTGCCATGGGTGGAGGGTTCTGGCACCCTGTGGGCTCCAGCATGAAGTGTGTGCTATGACCTGATCTAACACACAGACACAGCGTGGAAATGGAGAGGAGTCATGGGAGGAGACAGGGTGCCCACCTGGCATCAAATCATAAAGTTCAGCTGGGCATGTTGTGACTTGCCTCTCACCCAGGTCCTCAGGAGGCTGAGGCAGGAGGATCACAGGTCCAAGGCCAGCATGGGCCTCTTGGGGACCTGTCTCTCAGTAAGATGGAAACAGGGCCATGATGCAGCTCAGAGGTAGAGCCTCCAGGTCCTTCCCCTGTACAGAAAAGCAGTTTATAAAGTTCACACTAAACTCACTCTGCAGGAAACGACATTGAAGAAAATAATCTTCATCAGCAAATATTGTGAGTGGCCTGTGCTCAGAGAGGGAGATCCCGACATGACTGAGCCAGGGAAAGGGAAGCTTCTGAGGGTCTGCACAGGAGAGCTCCGCATCCTCCATGGAGCTGGTTTCAGGCAGGGGCTGGCTGGAAAGAACCTCAGGGGCAGAGCTGAACTCTTCTCTCCTCCCTCTGCCCTGCTCCAGGGCTGACCCTGAGCTCCCTGTGTGCTGAGCGCCCCCTGCTGGCCCTGGGCGCCTGCAGGGAGGTTTGTGTCTGGGCTCACACTGAGGTCCCCTCACTGTGTCTCTGGCACAGTAATAGGTGGCCGTGTCCTCAGCTGTCAGGCTGCTCATTTGCAGGGAGTACTGGTTCTTGGACGTGTCTCTGGAGATGGACACTCGGCTCTTGAGGGATGGACTGTAGTAAGTGCTACCACCATAACTTATGTACCCTATCCACTCCAGCCCCTTCCCTGGGGGCTGACGGATCCAGTTCCAGCAGTAACCAGTGGTTGTGATGGAGAATCCAGACACAGTACAGGTGAGGGACAGTGTCTCTGAGGGCTTCACCAGGCCAGGTCCTGACTCCTGCAGCTGCACCTGGCACAGGACACCTGGGGACAAGGAGAGGGAGACCCTGTCAGTCACCTGCTGTCACATCCCTCCCAACGGGACCCAGCTCTGACACTGGGGACACTCACCTTGGGGAGCTGTGACCAGGCACAGGAGAAGACCCAGCAGCCTCATCTTCTAGACCACACCTGCCTTCCCAGAGAGCTCAGCCCTGTGTGAGCAGAGAGCTGTGAGCTCCCACAGCCCAGAGGGCATTTGAACCCAGAACAGGAGGAGGAATTTGCATGTGGGTGAGGCTCTTCTTATATCTGGAGAGGCTGAGGCCAGGCTGCCCAGTCCTTAGTGCTCCTGAGATGTGTCCCTCCCTTGATCCCATGTGGAGCTTTACCTGTGACAGGAGAGCTGTTGGTTTAGGGGTGCTGGAAGGCTGTCAGAGGAGGAGCCCACCTTCCTGAGCCCAGCACTGCCCCCTCCAGCCCTTCCTCCCTGCACCTCTGAGGATCTCAGAGTGGCAGGAACTTGCCTATCATGCAGGAGACCCCAGGTTCAACTCCCAGCCCTGAAGGAAGAGCCCTCAATGGTGATTGAACAAGAGCAGATGGCTGAGGATGGTGTTCCCCATTTCCAGGAAAAGAACCCTCCCTATTTCTCATGACTAGATCTTCTCTAATCTCAGTGGGATTTGGGGGCTAAACACTGGGTAGGAGAGGAGGGAGCAGGGTAGCACGAGGGGAGAGGGTTCCTGCTGTGTGCCCACTGCCCTGCCCTCCACCCTCTGACCTTCTCTTCCTCCTGACTCTTCAGTCAATACCTGTAGACAACAGTAGATTGGAATCTGCCCTGAGGTCTTCCACTCATCTGTCCTGCCCTCTGGTCTCCACCATGAGAGGACAGCATGGGTGAGTCAGGGACAGGGTGAGGGTCCTGGAAGCAGAGGCAGCTCTCACCTGCAGCCTGAGGCTGAGAGCCACAGGGTCCACCAAGAGCAGCAGAGCCAGGCTGACAGCAGACAGGGAGGACATGCAGGGCAGGCTGGGTGAGGAGGGAGGCCCAGGGCTCCTTCCTTGAGCAGCATCACTGCAGTGAGAACTGCCCTGCCCACAGCACCATCATTTGGAGGACACAGTGGACACTCTCCTTAGTCAGGGGGATTCACTGAGAGGAACAAGTGTGGGTGCTGACCTCCTGATGAGGATTCAGGAACTGATCTCCTGCCTAACTGAGTGAACACAACCTACTAATGAGACATGTAGGCACCTGTCCTTATTCACTGTGGTGTTGACCATGACCTCACTGCAAACCCTGAACCTGCAGACACCCTCCTCCTGGTGCCTGGGGAGGCTCAGGGAAGGTCTTGCTGGTCTCCATGTTTCCACCAACTGCAAATCCATGTGTGACCTGTGGGTGAGGTTTCCCAGTCCCTAGCAAACTAAATGATTTAGCTGTTCTTCAGGATACAAAAGGGGAGACATTTTCAGATGACCCCACCTCCTGCCCTGAGCAATCCTGGATCCGACTCTGTGGCAGTCTTCCCCACCTCACCTGTGCCAGGTGAGACCCAGTGGGCTCCAGCAGCCAGGGCTTCACCTTGCTCTCACCATTCACCACAGTTTGTTGGTAAGACTCATAAGAAGGTGCTGGACTCATGGTGTGGTCGTGAGTAAACCTCATAAAAATGTGTCCGTGCTTAGACAGCTCTTGGCCACTTTACCAAGGTCTGGAGAAGTGCCACCTAGAAGAGGGTAAGGTTCCTCTGGTTCAGGATTTCAGAGGTTGGAGGACTTGATGGCCTAGTCCTCAGCCCTGATCCAGGTGAGGAGGACATGATGGCAGAAGGCTGGGGAGCAGGAAAGCAGCTCAGGACATGGTCAGCAGGAAGCAGGGAGCTGTGCTCAACAGGGACAAAGTGTGAACCCAAAGCCACAGCCAGTGACCCACCTCCTCCTGCCTCACCCCACCTGCCTACAGTTGCTGCAAGTCAATCCATGTCTGTGGATTAATCCACTTAGGGTTAGAGCCCTCATAATCTAGAGATCTGACCTCTGAACCTTCTTGCACTGTCTCACAATGAGATTTTGGGGCACCTCCTATGTGAACGATTACAATCAATTCTTGGTTCTGATAATCCTTCATCAGATCAGTTTTGAGGGGGTTCAATCCCCTCATTTCATACTGACATGAAGAATGAATCCAGGGGCACAGCCCACAGCTGTGAAAAGGGTCCTTGCATGGCAGGGGAGAGGCTGGTCCAGGCTGCTGCTGTCCATCACCAGCACTGCTATGCCAAGCCTGGGGTCTGCATGTGGAGCCTGCAGAAGGCACTTCACATTTCCACACAGAGGGCACAGAGGATGGGAAGCTGTCATGGCAGGACCCTGCTGATGTGTCGGATGAGAGGAGAATTAGAAATGAGCATGAGGACTGTGGAAAGTGAGCATGGACGTGTCCTGCAGGGAATGCCAGGCCTGAGAGAAAAGCAGCAGTGCTCCCCATGGACACTCACTGCAGAACAGAGCCAGCAGCAGCCACAGCAGCCAGGTCTCCTGCACCAGCTCCTGGGTCTGTGCAGCCTGCAGACAAGCCCTGGGCTCTGATGGTGGGAGGTCTGTGTCCTCCCCACATTTGAATTTCCATGCTCCTCACAGTTCTCCCTGCCCTGTGCTGCCTCCTTGAGGCATTGCCGAAGCTTGAAGTGTAAGTGGTGCAGAGGTTTTAGTTCTCCTGTGTGTTGCACTGGCTGTGGCTCTGCTTCCTGACAGCGCACAGCCCCATGGCCTCTGCACACACGGGCGACCCTGGACCTTCCAGTGAATGGTGAGATCTCCACTCTGCACCTGTGCATGGCTTCACAGAGCTCCTCCTGACTATCGCATGAGGGCAGCTGGAGGGTCAGTTGGTCACCCTGCAGTACTGGGGGTCTCACCATAGACACAGGTCCCTGGCAGGAATTTCGAGGAGCAGAGCTGTGGAGGTGGGACACAGAGAAAGCAAAGTTCTGGTGTTTATGCAGCGAGCTTTTGGCCTCTCTCTTGACGAGTGTTCTCATCTGCTCCTCAGGGTCCTGCAGTTGTGACTGTCGTGTGCAGAGCTGAGAGTGTGTGCTTGCACATGAGTATGTGGGTCTGTGTGTTATTGTGCAAAGTGTCCCAGAAATGCTTCTTGTGTTCATGAGTTTCCTCAATTCACTTCCAGCTAGAAAGGTAAAAATTTAATCTTTAATGATTTTAAGTTGCTGCTTGAGGAATTTCACTATAAGTTAGTGGACCTTTAGGATTTACATTTTATGAACATTGACATGATGATATTTTGAATTGATTTTGGGACCATGAAATTCAGGATATGACATGAACTCATTTCACCCACATTAACTACTTACTATTTTTTTTGATTCAGAAATTTCTATGGTAGGTCCAGAATCGTCATTGTAGAGAACGTCACTACAAAGTGTGTAAATTATGCAGAAAAATTCAAAATCTATCAGGAAACAGTTCCAGGGAGTATATCAGCAAGTCCTTTGTCCTGAGCTCTCCCTGCTGGCCTGGGATTCCTGCAGGGAGGTTTGTGTCTGGCTCACACTGAGGTCCCCTCACTGTGTCTCTGGCACAGTAACAGGTGTCAGTGTCCTTGGTTCTCAGACTGCTCATTTGCAGGTACAGCATGTCCTTGACTTTCTCCCTGGAGGTGGTGAACTGGCCCTTCACTGAGTCCGCGTAGTTAATGGTAGCACTATTACCACTAATGTCTGAGATCCACTCCAGCCCCTTCCCTGGAGCCTGGTGGACCCAGCTCATCCAGTAGTTACTGAAGGTGAATCCAGAGGCTGCACAGGAGAGTCCCAGAGTCCCTCCAGGCTGTACCAGGCCTCCCCCAGACTCCACCAGCTGCACCTCACACTGCACACCTGCAAACACAGAGGCAGCCTGGTCAGGACACTCACTCATCCACTCTTTCTCTCACTCCTGTCCACTCACACACTCAGGATCTCTGCTCGCCATTAATCACCTTTGTTCTCTTTGGAGATGTCAACAATTATTACAGGAAATAAGTGCAGAGTGATTCCCTGGGAAGTTAGTACATGGAGAGGACACGAGACAGAGATAACCAGCCCCAAACCCCTCTGCACCTGCTCCTGGGTGACCCTGAGCTCCCTGTGTGCTGAGCGCCCCCTGCTGGCCCTGGGCACCCTGCAGGGAGGTTTGTGTCTGGGCTCACACTGAGGTCCCCTCACTGTGTCTCTGGCACAGTAATAGGTGGCCGTGTCCTCGGCTCTCAGGCTGCTCATTTGCAGGTACAGCGTGTTCTTGGAGTTGTCTCTGGAGATGGTGAATCGGCCCTTCATAGAGTTGGCATACTTTGTTGTACCACCACCCTCGTTAATTTCTCCAATCCACTCCAGTCCCTTCCCTGGAGCCTGGCGGACCCAGCTCATCCAGTAGTCACTGAAGGTGAATCCAGAGGCTGCACAGGAGAGTCGCAGGGACCCCCCAGGCTGCACCAGGCCTCCCCCAGACTCCACCAGCTGCACCTCACACTGCACACCTGCAAACACAGAGGCAGCCTGGTCAGGACACTCACTCATCCACTCTTTCTCTCACTCCTGTCCACTCACACACTCAGGATCTCTGTTCTCCATTAATCACCTTTGAAAACAGCCACAAGGAAAACCCAGCTGAGCACACAGTCCATGGTGAGCAGCCTGTGTTGAGTCCTGACCACTGAGTGGGATGAGCTGGAGTCCAGGGCTGGGCTCCTGTGCAGAGCTGCAGGGTCAGGGTGGCTGGTTTTCATGAGCAGAGGGAGGCCCTATTTGCATGTCCTCCTGCTCTATAGCAGCTCTGGGTGGAGGCCCAGGCAGAGCAGCACTGAGAGCAGGTGGGAGTGTCATGGGCAGCCTCGTTCCCTTAAGGCTGCTGCTCTGTCACCTCAGCATGTCCTTGTGGTCCCAGAATAGTGAGACAATTCACATCCTTGCCAGGCCACCTGGATTCCCCTAGGGCTGGCAGAGTGACTTCCTGGCCTGTCAGGGTCGTCTCTGCCATGACCACGTGGGGGAGGAAAGGGTTAACTGGAGGATGTTGGAGGATTTTTATTTCCCAAAACACTTACCTACTCAATGACACACAAGAGACAGTACCTTATTTGTGAGAGAGGGCGTGTGACAGGTCTGGCCATACCAGCTCTGCCCTCTTCAGAACCACGGAGTCACCCAACTCTGCTTTATTCATAATATGCAGGTAAAAGGGGCAAGAGCAGCAGGAGCTTCTTCTGTGATGGACAAGATAGGGTTGAGTCAGGGGAGCCATGCACTTAGGGGGAAATTCCAGAAGGAGACAGGGAAACACTCCCAGGCAGCACCACCTACTTCCCTGCAGTTCCTAGAAGCCAGGCCTCTGCGTCCCGTGGCTCAACCTAGTCAGATTCTGCTAAATAAGGAGGCTCCCACACTGGCATGCTGAGTCCCCAGTGTGATCCCAGCCCCACTCCGGGCATCCAGCCCAGCTGCCCCTCTCTGCCTCCTGCCTTCCTGCCATGTGGTGGAGCAGCCTCAGGAAGCCCTGGGCAGGAGCAGCACCTTGAGGTCTGCATCCTGGTCTCCAGAACCTGCTGCAGTGCAGCTCTCTCATTGCACATCATCAGCCTCTGGAGCTGCTCAGAGCCCCACAGACTGGATCAGCTCACACTGGAGCTGGTGACAGAGGTAGTCACAGTAAACAGCTAAGGATGCAGCCCTGGACTGGGTAAAGTGTCTGTGCCAGGGTGATCTGGGTGCTGGAATCGTCTCTCCAGCAGCAAACCTGGCAGCACCCATGTGGCTGACTCTGCAGGCACACAGGTGCCAATGCTGCTGAGGTGAGTCCTCTTCCATCTGTGTCCAGAGGAAGATGTGGGTGGGCCTGGGGCTCAGGCAGAGCTTTGTCACAGGTGCAGCACCTACAAAGAGACCCTGGGCCATGGCTAGTGGAGCCTGGAAGCAAGGCCCACTATGGACCCACCCCTCTAGGTCTACCAGCTGCAGGGCCAGCTAGGAGAGCAGCAGGCAAGAGACTCCAACCTGTGCAGCACAGCCTGGGTGAGCAGAGACATGGGGTGGGACAGCCTGAGGACTGGGGTCAGGACCACTGTCCAGTGTGCACAGCAGGTGGGACCTGGAGGCAAAGGGGTGACCCTTAGTGGTGATGTGGAAAATATGCTGTCCACAGAGGAGGAATGAACCTTAGCCTAGGAGAATGGCATCCTGTCCCTCCTGGCCATGGGCATGGACCTGGAGCACATGGACCTAGCTGACCTAAGTCAGGCAGAGGGAGGCCATCACCACACCAGCATCATGTGGGGAAGCTACTGCATCAGCCTCCTGGACAGAGAGAGGACCAGTGGCCCCTGGAGATGGGAAGGTGCAGGGAGGGTGAGGTGGGGTGGGTGGTGAGGACCAGGTGCAGAGAGGGCCTTGTCCTGGTGCCCTGCAGCTCACATGCACCTGTGGACACAGCCAGGCTGTGCTTCACAGTGACTGCAGCCCAGCAGCTGGGGGCTCCCAACACCAGGGAGGGACAGGTGATGGACAGCTGGTGTGCACAGCCTGGTCCATCATGGCCCCCTCCCCCATGTGTCAGGGTGCTGTCCTCTGCCTCACAAGGACTGGGTTTCAGTGTGACTATGAAGATACAGCTGGAATCACCAGCTGTGTGTCTGATGGAGAGAGAGGCTGACGTTCTTAGTGACGTTGATGATCACACACCATCTCATGTGAAAGACAATACACAGCACATCTTTGTTTACTTGGTTCCTTCAAATACATTCAACTCTCCAATCCTTAAATCTAACCTACTAACTATGTGCAGATACTGTCCTCAGAAAAGCACATTAAACAATCCCATACAGACTCCCTGACAATGAGGGCCACTGTGTTCAGGGAGCATCATCCCAGCATCCACCAGGGATCAGGAAGGGGCTGAGTGAGGCCCCCAGAGCACGTCCTGAGGTTTCATTGAGGGAAAGGGGACAGAAACCAAACCACTGGGGAAAGGGAGCCCCTGGGAAAATGCGTTTTGAAATCTGATGCAACATGCATTTTGTTCAATTAAATGCACACAAAATTTTGTAGGAGGTACTCTTATTAGGCTCATAAACTTAAGACTTCCAAGCTGTTCAGCAGAGGAAATCAATGCATACTTACTTTGTTGAAAGAAAAATAGAATATAAGTTGAGAAGATGATGGTAGGTACAGGAATTCAGAATGAACTAGACAGGAAGTGACTTATGCACTTTAAATCTGTCCATCCACCTCTGAACATGAGGATGAGGCAGAGGAGGCAGGAACTGAACCACTGGGGAAAGTGAGCCCCTGGGACAATTCTGTCTTTCTTCAGGTGCAATATCCATCTTGTTCACTAAAATACCACAAGCTGTCTATGTTTGATTGATATTCAGGTATTTCTCTGGTCATCAGAGAACTGCAACAAAGGAAAACCAGTTTTTTACATTTAATATGAAGAAAAATAGAAAATTAAATGAAGAGATTAACCACATAGAAAAATTTCAGGAAGATATGGTAGGCAGGAAGCAACTTTTCTGTTATAAAGTTATGTTTATGCGATAGTGAATACCTCTAAGTCAACAACACAAACTTACATAATTATAAGTCACATTTAGAGAAATTAAATGATAAATATGAAACTGCACTCTCACTTGGTAACATGGAAGTTTACATGGACTCAGTGCTGCAGCTCTCAACACAGATTGTGAAAACACATGGAGTGATTTAATTGTACAGCATGAACCAGGACCAGCTTAGGACACTCTGGGGTATACAGATTGCTGAAGCTCATCCTCACACAGACTGGAGCTGGACTCTCAGGACAGCTGGGCACTGACGTGAGCAGGAACAGAGCCCAGGGCGTCCCTCTCTGTGACCCTGCAATCCAGCCACAGTGCTGGACATACAGGCAGGTGAAGCTGCCTCTGCCCAGCAGCCAGGGGTCCTGGGCTTCTCAGACTCCGTGTCACCTCGCAGCAACATGGGGATCAGAGTGGTCCTGTGCACAGAGTGTTGTCAGGGTCCTGAGGCCAGGGGCACAGCCAACCTGTGGCTCCCACAGTCCTTGCAGAGCTGACCACCCTCCCTCCTGGGACTTTACACAGGGAGCCCTTTCTCTCCAAGACCTTGTTCAGGTCACCCCTGTCCACAGGCCATGCACAGCTGCAGGAGGGGTGGGTGTTTCCAGCTTTGGGACTAATGACACGTTAACTAGCTCAGCCTGACTCCTTACTCCCTGGCAGGGTGAGCAAGATCAAGGCCTCAAAGGCGGTTTCAAAGGTTAATGATGATAAATTGGACCACCATCAGGGATTGGTTAACAACAGTTCTGCGAACGTGATCAGCTCGTGCTTGCCATATAGTCCTATGGGACTCACATGCGTGGATCCCCCCATGTCTTGCTGACCTTTAAGCTGATTGGTTCCCACCCAGCCCCCTCCCTACATAAAAGTTGTGTGACTTCCTCAATAAACGCGTTCCTGCTGTGACTGGTCTCCCTGACAAGTCTGATTGTCCTCCTCCTGGGGGGCTGGGTGCAGGTGGTCAGTCGGCCCTACCTAGCCCAGTCTGACCTTGTTGGGGAGTGTCCCCTTCCCTTGCCGCTGGTTGAGAAGAGCAAGGGGGCTTAAGTCCCCGACATCTGGCACCCAACCTCGGGTCCCTCAAGGCTGATCCACAGCCAAAGCGAAGAGGCTGCTTTGAAACCAAAAGTACCTGCAGATTGGGCCAAGCGAGTTCCGAGGTGAGGGCACCCCTGAAAAGTTGGGGCAAACACACACCACACAGGTGACCCTGCGCTCTCAGCTCTTAGACTCCTGCTGAAGAGTAGGGGCCTTGAGTGGTCTGATACACAGGCGGAAAAAGCCTGGGACACCTTTACTAGTGTGGCCCCTTGGCTTCCTCCCGCTAATCTTTTTGAATGGTTCACATGGGTTAGTGTAGAACAACTTGTTAGGAAGAGGGAAATCAGTTTAGGGGAGGGTGCCCCATTGGGAGTCTGCCCTACATTATCCGCCCTTAAGGCCTGCTTCTCTCCAGGACCTCCCAAAGGGGGCTCCAAGTTTCCCCCAAAGGGCCGCTGCCTCTGGATGGTGGGAAATCTTCCCAGCAGTCATTTTATGATTCTGGGCGAGAACTCACTGACTCTAACCTCCCCCCTCCCTGTAGGTCCTTCCCGGTAAATGCTAAAATGTTAGTTTGGGAAGGAATGACTACCAGTCACAAATTGGCCTGTGCAGGCATGAAAGATCGCTCCATGGGAAGGTGGATTGTGGCTACCAAAGATATTGGCACAGGGTTTCCGTGAGTGGGCAGATGGAAAGGGATTCCTTATCTTCAAGTCTCTTCTTTCTTGCGCTTCTCTGCTCTTCCTGCAAACTCGAACGCCTCCTTCTTCTCCCCCTCTTAATCCCTCCTCCTCCTCCAACTTTGACTCAGCTGTTTCTGCTTCCATTCCAGTCCAGCCCACCTAGTCCTCCTGCCATGAGGTCCCACATACACTGGTGTGGAGGGAGTAACCAGCCCAACCATCAGTGGCATGTCCTAGTAAGGAGTATGATATAGCATTTCCAGGCCCCACGAGTATTGGGAGATAATTGTTTCACAATTTTCTATGTCCAAACCTGAATTGATTACTAACCAGGAAAAAGGGTTAAAATGCCCTAGGCATCAAGTTTCTGCTAGAACATTTTAGCCCCTTTCAGATCCAGATCTCAGTCAAGGCTTACATTGAAATGTAAATAGAGAAAGTCTGAAGGCTCAGTAGGAGACCAGTCTCAAATTCAAGAAAAAAAAAAAGAGTAAAGAGTCTTACCTAAACTCCAGCAAAAGTAAATTTTATGGTGCTTTACTAAAGTAATTAATGGCCATATCATTTTTCCAGGACTCTTGTTTTTTTTTGAATTCTACATTTTTTTTGAGCTCATGGCTTTTTAATCAGTTCTATTTTTTTAATTCAACTAGAGTTTTTGAACATCTGTTACACTGCAATGGAGATTCACCTATAAAGTTAGAAGGCCTTTGATTTTGTTATTTGTATGTCGCGCTGTCTGATGTCATGTTTTGTCTATCAAAACTGAGTGCTCCTACAATTAAAATTTAAAAATGGATCCAGATACTTTTAATTCACGTGATTTAAAAAGGTTCAATTTAAATAGGGTAAACTAATAAAAGTAAAATGTCTTTGAAAATAACTCGCAAGTCTCTAGGTGGTCAAGCTAATAAAATATTGATGTTAAAAATGTCTAATATCAATTGTTTCTAGGACTTTTCTTCAACAGGAAAGAAACAGCAAATACTGTTCAGGACACTTGTCTGATATCTTGGTTTTTACAGAATAAGTGAATTGGAGTTAACATGTATGGGATTACTCAAATGTGTTTGTAGAGACATCTGATTAATTTACAAAGTTAGGATGCTGATTGTTAAATGATATCAAGTGCTCTTGTCTCTTAAATTCCATGGGATATCATACTTAAACATTATTGGTGTTTTCATAGGTTGGTAAATAAAAGGGTTTAAACTTGCTTTGTATCATCACTAAACTAAAAACAAGGTTACTAAGAGTTTTGTCCTAACAGGTACTGTTAGGGTCCCATTCTGACTAATCCTCGGAGAGTCAAAGTGAACACATGGTAATGCAAATCACACAAGGAGGTTTTATTAAAGCAAGCTCCAGCCTGGACCACAACCAGCCCCTCAGACTGATACAGTGGCTGGGGGGAGCGGCCCGGAGTGTCGAGAAAGCGCTCTATTTAATAGTTTTTTCAGCATTCATACACAAGGACCTGCACATTACTGGTTAACATTCGGACAGCTAAATATTTGTCCTCTTTTGGTTGGGTCCCTCCACTTTATTTGAATCTTATTGGGTCCTGCCAAAACTGAATGGTCCTGGAGGGAGCAGGGAGGAGGGAAGGAGTGAAGTATGAGGGAGAGGGGTCAGGGCTGGGTCCCCCGTACTTGATAGGCGGGGTCTCCAGACAGCTGCACCTTCCTCAGATAGATCTCTCTGAGCAGCCTTGATGAGCCCGGGACCCAGCACATCCCATTTGTATTGGCCCTGGAAGGAGCCGCTGTGGCTGCTGGATCCTCGGTGCTTGCACGCCCTTTCCTGGGGGCCCAGTTCATGAAATAGCTTGTTTATACAAGAGGGCTGCACGGATGGCACCCCGTTCTCAACAGTACAGTTCTATATGCAAAGGGTTCCCAAAATTTCAACTGTGTTTCAGTTAGAGTACTATAAATAACAAAATATTTAATCTTATTAAAATGGAGTGATTTATATAAATTAAGAAATTACTTAAGAGTTGTTTCAGAATGTGAACAAAAAGGTCAACACATAGGAAAGAAGAAAGAAAAGGTTCTACATATGGAAATATATTTGGTGAAGAACAAAATGTTTCTGGGTGAGAAAGTGCTTGTGTGATGAAATACATGAGGGTCTAAGTAAGTGCTAAGACCGTCTGAAGGGCAAGTTTCAAAACTTTGCATGTAACTAAGTTGGTTGTATGTATGTGACACAGTTGGAGCTATTTAAGTTTTTCCTAAGGTGAAATACTAATGTTCTGATATAAACCAAAGTATAATCTATGTGGTAAGATGAGAAGGATTTCTTAGAAATGCTGATTTTTCTGTTAAGTTTTATTCTTTACTTTATTCTTTATCCTTTAACTATACTACAAAGCAATAGTAACAAAAACAGCATGATATAGGCACCAAAATAGACAGGTAGATCAATGGTACAGAATAGAGGACACGGACACAAACCCAAATAAATACAATTTTCTCATACTAGACAAAGGTGCCAAAAATATGCAATGGACAAAAGATAGCCTCTTCAACAAATGGTGCTGGGAAAACTGGAAATCCATATGCAACAGAATGAAACTAAACCCCTATCTCTCACCCTGCACAAAACTCAACTCATAATGGATCAAGGACCTTGGAATCAGAACAGAGACCCTGCATCTTATAGAAGAAAAAGTAGGTCCAAATCTTCACCTTGTTGGCTTAGGATCAGACTTCCTTAACAGGACTCCCATAGCACAAGAAATAAAAGCAAGAATCAATAACTGGGATAGAGTCAAACTAAAAAGATTTCTCTCAGCAAAGGAAACTATCAGCAATGTGAAGAGAGAGCCTACAGAGTGGAGAATATCTTTGCCACTCATACTTCAGATAGAGCACTAATTTCCAGAATATATAAAGAACTCAAAAAACTCTACACCAAGAATACAAATAACCCAATCAACAAATGGGCTAAGGATATGAACAGACACTTCACAGAAGAAGATGTACAAGCAATCAACAAACATATGAAAAAATATTCACCATCTTTAGTAATAAGAGAAATGCAAATCATAACTACACTAAGATTCCATCTCACCCCAATTAGAATGGCGATTATCAAGGATACAAGCAACACTAGGTGTTGGAGAGAATGTGGGGAAAAAGGTACACCCATACATTGCTGGTGGGGCTGCAAATTGGTGCAGCCACTCTGGAAAGCAGTGTGGAGATTCCTTAGAAAACTTGAAATGGAACCACCATTTGACCCATCTATCCCACTCCTCGGCCTATATCTAAAAGACTTATAATCAGCATACTACAGAGATACAGCCACATCAATGTTCATAGCTGCTCAGTTCACAATAGCCAGACTATGGAACCAACCTAGATGCCCTTCAATTGATGAATGGATAAAGAAACTGTGCTATATATACACAATGGAATATTACTCAGCTATAAAGAATAATAAAATTACGGCATTTGCAGGCAAATGGATGAAATTGGAGAATATCATGTTAAGTGAGATAAGCCAATCTCAAAAATCTAAAAGATGAATGATCTCACTGATAAGTGGATGATGACACGTAATAGGGGGTGGGAGGGGGGCAAGAATGGAGGAAGGAGGGACTGTATAGAGGGAAAGAGAGGTGGGAGGGGTGGGGGGAAGGAAAAAATAATGGAATGAATCAAACATTATTACTCTATGTAAATGTATGAATATGCAAATGGTATGCTGTTACTCCAAGTACAAACAGAAACAACATGTATCCCATTTGTTTACAATAAAAATAAATTTAAAAAAAGTTTTATTCTTTAGAACAATTAGTCTCAAAAATTGGGGTTTATACATTTATGGTTAAACAACTGTTAAGAGTATTGTACTATGTTACAAAGTCTAAATTTTTCTTTGAAAACTAAATTTGGTAAGATAAAAGTGTCAAGGTAATTGTGAAATAGTCACTCTTTGTATATTAAATGTGTTCATATTTTCCAGATATACACGTTTTAAAGCAGGGAATTTATCAAGCTGCTATTCTCCAAACTAAACTTATCTGTAATGGTAATTATAAAGAGCAAATTTTATTGGGGATTTATTTCTATCATTTAATGTTCTATTATAGGACCTGTTATCAATAGGGTATATGTAAAATGTGTTACTTTTTATACTGAGATAAAAATTTAAATGTAAATGTATTTCTAAAAGATAGAGCCTGATTTGTTTAAAGGTTAATATTGTGAAACATGAAAACCTTTTGCCACTTTTGCCACACAAAAGAAAGTTACAAGCTCTCTCAGCCTTTCTTTGATTCATGTTTTAGATATAATGTTAAATTGTGTTAACTAATGTTAATATAGACTCAGGAGTCAATATAAGTAAATGTCTTAAAATGACATTTAAGAAAGAGTGTAATGCGCAGTAGCAAAAATGGGACAACAGTGATTAAGTTTAGCGTCTCTGACCTCATGACTCTGGACAGTGGACTTCCTTGAGAGCTGCACACAGCTCCTAACATTGCACTTTGCAGCTCTACCATCTTAGATCTACAGGCTCAGCTTGATTCCTTGGCCACTGTCATCCTGCAATGGTGAAGGAAGGAGGGCTTTTCCTGATCCTTGGTGAAGAGTGCTGTTTCTATGCCAACTGCTCTGGCATTGTACAAGATAAAATCAAAAACCTACAAGAAGATCTGGAACATTGTAGGAGCGAGCTCCACTCGAATTTCCTCTGGGCTGGGTTACATGGGTGGCTCCCCTACCTCCTCTCGCTTATGGGACCACTAATCACCATTATCCTTGTGTTGACCTTTGAACCTTGCATAATCAATAAACTTATCCATTTATTGAAAAGGTAGGCTAAGTCTGTGCAGCTCATGGTGGTCCCACAGCATTATACTGCCCTTCGTAATGATGATTGTGAGCCCTATAGGATCATGGATCACTCGTATCAGGACACTGGGGTCTAAGTGTCTCTTCCTTGAGCCCTGTTCCTCCTGAGGGGCCTGCCTGAAGTGCTAAGGTGGTAGTCAATGACGGGTAAGATTCATGGGGAGCTCATACCGACCTAAGACAGGAAATGAGGGCTAGAGCCTCATTGTCCAATGACGGGTAAGGATGTTGCTCTGCCGTGGACAACCTAAGACAGGCACACCTTCGAGTAAGGTGGACCCCCAAACTGCTAGGGTGATGTTCCATGACGGGTAAGACCCTCCCAGGGGCAACCTACGACAGACACACCCTTAATATAAAACAAAAAAGGGGGATGTGTTGGGACTATGACAGGTTAACTAACTCAGGCTGACTCCTTACTCCCTGGCAAGTGAGCAAGATCAAGGCCTCAAAGGCGGTTTCAATAGTTAATGACGATAAATCGGACCACCGTCAGGGATTGGTTAACAACAGTTCTGTGAACGTGATCAGCTCGTGCTTGCCATATAGTCCAATGGGACTCTCACATGCGTGAAGTCCCCATGACTCGCTGACCTGTACACTCATTGGTTCCCGCCTAGCCCCCACCCTACATAAAGCTGTGTGACTTCCTCAATAAACGTGTTCCTGCTGTGACTGGTCTCCCTGACATGCCTGTCCTCCTCCTGGGGGGCTGGGTGGGGGCGGTCAGTCGGCCCTACCTATCCTGGTCTGACCTTGTTGGGGAGTGTCCCCTTCCCTTGCCTCTGGTCAAGAAGAGCAAGGGGGCTTAAAGCCCCGATATCCACCCGTTGGAGTCCAGGGTGTGGGATGTGGGTGTCCTCACATGAGCCACATCATGAGGGGTGGACCCTCACACACACCGAAGCTCACTCTGAACATACACTTGTCTGTTTATTTGACCATGTTTAGGGCTTGTGGTCAGCATTTCTTAACTCAGTCTTTGGACATTTTGATCATTTAATTCCACTCTGTGGGTGCTGTGCTGTGATGGCATGAATTTGGCAGCCTCAATGGTCTCTAACTACTACAAACATAGGGCTATCCCTCCTTAACACTGGGGAACAAAGCCTGCATGCAGACCTTGTCAAAGGTCCTAGGAGCGGAAAGCTCTGGCACGTGTAGGATCCAGGAAGAAGTGTGTACTCTGACCTGACAATGTCTGGAAAGACACTGGGTGGATTGGGAATGGGAAGGCATCATGGGAAGGGGACAGGGACCCCCTGAGCATGGAGGGTAAGACCTGGCATCAGAAGTTCATAAAGTTCCCTGAGCATGGTGAGCTCACCTGGAGCCCAGGTACTCAGGAGGCTGAGGCAGGAGGACAGCTTTCCAAGACCAGCCTGGGAATCTGGGGAGAAGCTGTGTCAAAATGAGATGCAATCAGGGCTGGGATGGGGCTCAGTGGAGGAGCACCTGGACTCAATCTCACTGCTGAAAACAAATGCTGGTAAAGTCCACTTTAAAGGCACTGTCAGGAAATGTCATTGAAAAACAAAATCAAACCTTCACAAATGAAATTGTGGGGTCTGTGCTGACAGAATTGCAGACCAGCCTGAACTAGACAAGAAGAACCTTTCTGAGGGTCTGAGAGAGGAGAGAACTCGAATATCTCCATGGAAGGTGGTGTCAGGACAGGTGCTGGCTGGGGAGGAACCTCAGGAACCAGGTGAACTGCTCTCTCCTCCCTCTGAATCTGCTCCTGGGTGACCCTGAGCTCCCTGTGTACTGAGCGCCCCCTGCTGGCCCTGGACACCCTTCAGAGAGGTTTGTGTCTGGCTCACACTGAGGTCCCCTCACTGTGTCTCTGGCACAGTAATAGGTGGCCATGTCCTGGGTCGGTCAGCTCAGCTGCAGGGAGAACTGGTTCTTGGACGTGGCTCTGGAGATGGACGCTCGACTCTTGAGGGATGGGCTGTAGTAAGTGCTACCACCACTACATATGTAGCCTATCCACTCCAGCCCGTTCCCTGGGGGCTGACGGATCCACATCCAGCAGTAACCACTAGAGATGGAGTAACCAGACACGGCATAGGTGAAGGACAGGGTCTGTGAGGGCTTCACCAGGTCAGGTCCTGACTCCTGCAGCTGTACCTGGCACAGGACACCTGGATCAAGTACAGGGAGAACCTGTCAGTCACCTGAGTCACAATCTCCCCATGGACCCAGCTCTGACACTGGGGACACTCACCTTGGGGAGCTGTGACCAGGCACAGGAGAAGACCCAGCAGCCTCATCTTCTAGACCACACCTGCCTTCCCAGAGAGCTCACCCTGTGTGAGCAGAGAGCTGTGAGCTCCCACAGCCCAGAGGGCATTTGAACCCAGAGCAGGAGGAGGAATTTGCATGTGGGTGAGGCTCTTCTTATATCTGGAGAGGATGAGACCAGGATGCCAGGTCATTAGTGCTCCTGAGATGTGTCCCTCTCTTGATCCCATGTGGAGCTTTACCTGTGACAGGAGAGCAGTTGGTTTAGGGGGGCTGGAAGGCTGTCAGAGGAGGAGCCCACCTTCCTGAGCCCAGCACTGCCTCCTCCAGCCCTTCCTCCCTGGACCTGTGAGGATCTCAGAGTGGCAGGAACTTGCCTATCATGCAAGAGGCCCCAGGTTCAACTCCCAGTCCCTGAAGGAAGAGCCATCAATAGTGACTGAACAAGAGCACAGGACTGAGGAATGCTGTTCCCCACGTCCAGGAAAAGAGCCCTCCTTTGTCTCATGAATAGTTATTCTGTTATCTCTGTGATATTTTGGGGTTACAGACTGCACAGGAGAGGAGGGAGCAGGGACTTATAAGAGGAGGAGCTACCTGCTGTGTGTCCACTGCCCTGCCCTCCACCCTCTGACCAGCTTGTCATCCTGACTTTTCAGCCAATGCCTGTGGACAGCAGTGGACTGGAATCTGCCCTGAACTCTTCCATCTCATCTCTCCTGCCCTCTGGTCTCCACCATGAGAGGACAGCATGGGAGGGGCTGGGCCAGTGTGAGGGTCCTGGGAGCAGAGGCAGCTCTCACCTGCAGCCTGAGGCTGAGAGCCACAGGTTCCACCAAGAGCAGCAGAGCCAGGCTGACAGCAGACATGGAGGACATGCAGGGCAGGCTGGGCGAGGAGGGAGGCCCAGGGCTCCTTCCATATGCAGCATCACTGCAGTGAGAACTGCCCTGCCACAGCACCATCATTTGGAGGACACAGTGGACACTCTCCTTAGTCAGAGGACACTGAGAAGACACGTATAGGTGCTGATCTCCTGAAGAGGATTCAGGAACTTATCTCCTGCCTAACTGAGTGAACACAACCTGCTAATAAGACATGTAGGCACCTGTCCTTATTCACTGTGGTGATGATCATGACCTCACTGCAAACCCTGAACCTGCAGACACCCTCCTCCTGGTCCTGGGGAGGCTCAGAGAAGACCTTGATGGCCTCCATGTTTCCACCACCTGCAAATCCATGGGTGCCCTGTGGGTGAAGATTCTAATTTCTAGAAATTCACTGATTTAAAAGGTAATCCTGCAGTCTAACCAAATCAGAGACATTTTCACATGATCCCACCTCCTGAATGTGGAAACCTGGACCCTCTGTGTGACTCTTTCCCTTCCTCACCTGGGCCAGGTGTGAGCCAGTGGCCTCCAACAGCCTGCTCTTCTTTCGTCCCTGTTTAGATAATGTGCCCATGCACAGCCTTCACCTCAGCCTCACTGTGACTAACTCCTGCATTTCTGCTATGATCAAGGTTTCATGGATCCAATATATTCTCTGTGTGCCCCAGCCCTGCCCTCTACCCTCTGACCTTTCATGTGGAAAACCACTAAGGATCATGGCAAAGAACACAGTCACAGTGCACAGACAGTGCAGGGTGTGTGGCCCTCCCTTGCTGCTCAAAAAAACATTAGTTCACAGGACAAGACAGAAACAAGTGGACAGTGTGGACAGATCCTCCTGGGCATGGGGATCTGGGTGGGAATTTCCTTCCAGGCAGTTCATGTCCATGGAGACCTTCACAAATAGAACAGCTTGAACTTGAGTTTGACCTGGCTTCAGGGCTGAGGTCTTGCTGTAGAAGTCTGGACCAGGTCACACTTCACATTCTTGTCCATATTCCTGTGATCCTGCTTCAAACAAAGATGTTGCTCCTCCTCCATCTGCACAATGTAAGAAGAAGGAGTTACATAATATTGAAAATTTCTCTCAGCCTTACTGTTATAGTGATCATGGCTCAGAACTCAAGGTTGATATTCAGAAATATGTGAAGGATCAAAGGAATCTGAATCTAGTATAGAAAGCAAAACATTATTTACTGAAATTAAGATTGATAAAAATTAAGAAGTGCAATTAGAAGACTAGAGGAATTCCTGAGATGAAGACAGAGAACACAATATACACAGCAAAGTGGGCTCAGGTCATTCTTCACCTTCTCCTGGGGCTGAGATGTGAAGCTGATGGTCCTGATCTCCCTGCTGCTCCTATATGCTCTGCTGGTCCTATGTGCCCCCTGCTGGTCCTAAGTGTCCTCTACTAGTCCTAAGTGTGCTCTCCTGCTACTGAGCATCCCACTCCTGGATCTGCTGCTGATATTGAGCTCTGTCCTCCTTATTTCTTCTTGTCCTGATCCCCTGGTGGCCATGAATTCTCATTGCTTCTCCTGAAACTCTTGCTCTTCCTGAGCTCCCTCTCTTGAACCTAAGTACTCTCCATAGGTCTTGATCTCCCTGATGATCCTAAGTACACCTTAGTGGGTCTTTAGGTCCCAAAAGAGTTCCTGAATCTACTTCTGCTCCTGAGCTGCACCTGCAAATCTTGACCTCCCTTGTTGGTCCAGGGCTCACTGCTTGTCTTCAACTCCCCTGCTGGTCCTCAGCTTCCTGCAAGTCCTCAGTTCTACCTGGAGACTGTTGAGTGACTGGGCTCACGCTGACTTCCCTCACTGTGTGCTCCACTGGAATAGAGAACTGTATGTTCAGGTTCTTGCTGGTGGGTTGAGTGCTAATAAAACCTGGCTCTTGGAAGTGTCCTGGTGATGCTGACTCTCTACCCATGCAGGGACAAATTCTGCAGGTGCAATTGAACAAGAACACCTAGGAAAAGATCCAGCATGTGCGACCACCAGGAAGCAGTGAGGACTAATAGGGACTCAAGATCTGTTGTGTAACGCTATCTGCTTCCACCACTATCTGTCTATCTAACCCCCTTCTGGTCCTTCCCTGGAGACTGGCAGATCCAGCTCACACCATAGCTGGGTAAAGAGAATCCAGACAGAGCAAAGGTGAGGGACAGGGTCTATGAGGGCTTATCCTGGACTAAATCTGACTCCTGCATCTCCACCATGAACAGGACACCAGGGACAAGGAGCATCACCTCCAGTCAGTCACACCAGAAGCTGCATGCCCCGTCCATCTCCTGAAATCCCTGGACTCTCACACATGGCAGGCAGAAGGGCAGTCCAAGTACCTCCATGCTGCAATAGAAGCCTTGTGAGAAGGACTGAGGGCTGCTGAGCCAGAGCTGAACTTTCAGCTTGAGACTTGGGCTGCTTTGCATGGGGGAGGCCTAGGATACAAGTAGGGAGCATCTGGCAGGGTCACTGTCCTTCCCAGTGAGTGTGCAGGCCTTGTGCTGGTCAGAGGCAATGGGAGCAAACTTCAATGTCCTCCCTGCTTCCTACCTGGTCCTCCTCCTGCAGCCATCAGGAATGGACAGGCCAGAGTTCAGGGGTTGTCAGAACTACAATTAGGAGAGGGCTTCTGCAGGAGGGCACAGCCATGCAGAGGGAGGAGACAGCAGGTGGCCCTCTCAGGTCCTTTGCTCTGTGCTGTGAACTCCAGGGGAAGGCTTGAGTGGGGGAGGGCAGAGGGTGCCATGGGCCTTGCTGGGGATGGAGAAGAAGTTCAAGAGACAGCCTGCTCCCACTCAGGCAGCTGTTGGCCTCCTGCCTTGAGTATCTTCCTAACTTTGACATCACCCTTGGCTGTGTTACTCCTAGACCTCCAGACCTTGCTGTCTCCTAGGTCTCACAGCATCTGGATCTGTGAAGTGTCTCTATGTCCTTGTGAGGCAGTATCTGAGTATCACAGGTTAAGTCATATCAGGGCTCAGCATGGCCCTCTGTGAAGGTTGGAGGTCAATACTGGGTGAACCATGACCCATGAACCATGGTCAGGAGACTCCGAGATTCCTCCCTGGTTCTGCACAGCAGACTCAGGGCCTGATAATGCAACTGGTGTCTGCAGTCTGCACTGGAGATTCCCTTCCAGCTCTGCAGCATGCCTGTGTCCATCATAACTGAGATGAGACCAGGAACAGGGCCATGATGACAGGTGCAGAGCCTGTGTGTGCTGGGGCAGCCCATGTCCCCTTACCCTATCTCCTGTGGAATTCACATGTGCTGAGATGGGAGGCCATGCCCTGCAGACCTGCAGCCCTGTGAGGACCCCACTCTCTGGCCCATGCTCAGCTCTGGGAACTGCACTGGTGCAGAGGACAAAGCAGCCCAGCTCCCTGTCCTCACCCAGCACAATGTCATGTGCTCCCTGTCAGGAATTCAAGGCAGGAGGAAGACCATATGTGAGGGAATCTGAGTGGTATTTTCTCTGTGCTTTCCCAGGTACTGTGTTAACAGATTTAGAAGTGCAGGTTGTGATTTTTCCTGTAAACTTGAGCCAACACAGAGGGTAATTGTTAACATGGTGAAATGCTTCACCTCAACCAGTGAGGACTATCCATATGGAGAGGTTTTAAATAAACTCACCATGAGACGCTGTGGCAGTTGGTGGCAATGCCTCAGCTAAGGCCACAATGACAAGGAGCAGGCAAACATTCTCCTGCAGTCATGGTTCCTTATATCCAGAGTGCTCACTGCAGACACTTGGAAGCAGCAGAGCAGAGGCTCCTGGAAACTCCACATTCCTGTGCAGGTTTATCCCCAGCTGCTGATTTCCCAGCTCCTGAACTGTGCATGTAAGAGTCCATGAGCAGTTGGGTGTCCACCAGGAGGCCCAGCATGCAGAGGCTGCTGGACACAAACGCCAACACCCAGGGCCCGGAGGGTTGTGTATACAGGGAAAGGTGGATGCAGCTCTCCTCCTGTGCTGCCAGCTTGGACTGTACCAGCAATGGTCCATTTATGTGGGTCCCTCACTGTGAGCATTGCTGCTGCAGAGGTGCCTGATGAGCATGGCCTCTGCTGCCTCCACACCTTCAGGTAGCTCCCTGTGCCCTGTCTGTCCTCACAGGAGTCAGTCCTCCTGGGACTTTTCCTAGATTCCATGCCCACCTGGACAGGTGGTGGCTTTCCTCACCTGCTCATTCTTGCTAACCTCCCCTATGCTGAGGAAGCTGCTGTGCATGGTCCCTGCCACCTTAAACCATAGGTACTCCTAAAGGCATCAGGTGAGTCCCCTGCAGAGCCTGCTGAGGGCACTGAACCAGGAGCACATTGCTATGTGTTGGACACTGCATGCAGGGCAGCTGTGTTCTGCTCAGCCTGTTGCCATGAGGAGCCTTGTGCTGTCCATGGCTGTGGATGGCAAATGTGCTGCTCCTGTCCACTGTGGAACAAGGGCTGGACTCACTACATAGTGCTGGTCATTTGCCTTTGCTCAGTGCTGACCAATGAGTGGGATGAGCTTGAGTCCAGGGCTGGGATCCTGTGCAGAGCTTCAGGGTCATGGTGGACTGGTTTTCATAAGCAGAGGGAAGCCCTATTTGCATATCCTCCTGCTCTATTGCACCTCTGGGTGGAGGCTCAGGTTGAGCAGCACTGAGAGCAGAGGGGAGTGTCAAGGGGTAGAGCAGTGCACATAGTAGAATTCAGGAAAGTGAAATTTCTTTTGTATTTTTTAAAAATTTTTGTATATGTCATCCAATAAATTGTTTTACTTATGAACACAATTATGAGAGAGTGATCAGGGTCACCTTCATGATGTGGTTGTAAAGTCACACAGAAGAAGTAGTGTTGGATCACTCTGTGCAACAGCTCATATCTTGCAAGTGGCAGGTGAGTATTTGAATTTTGCTCTCCCTCTGGAAAGACTGCTCTCCTGATCCTCTTCCACCTCCCAGGTGGACATACAAGGTTCACTGTGGGCAGGACCCCTCACTTGGTAGGAGCTGGGCTCACTCATGCTGGCGCAGACTGTGGTTGGGGACTCTCTCAAGGGCACAGAGATGCCCTGACCTGTGAACTCCTGACTGATGTCAGTCATGTGCAGGGACAGGGAGGGGCAGAAAGAGCAGTGCAGGAGAGCTGGTGCTCTGCAGTTTGACCAGGAGAGCAGCACATTTGTGGTGCTGCCCAGGAGCTGTAGCCAGGAGGGTGTGGCCAGCAGCTCCACAGAGGGCAGCCCGGGGCTTTTCACCCAGAGGATGGAAGGTGGTCTTGGGATCCCAGGAATCAGCAGGGCCCAGCCTCACTAGCTCAGAGGCAGAGATGAAAATGTTGCAGATACCCAGGGCAGGGCATGTGGGAGAGAGCTCTGGGGTGCCGGACCCTGGACTGCCCAGGGCATGGTTTCCCCTCTTCAACTAGCAAGGTGCTCAGAGGTTCCCAGTCATGGCTCAAGGGAGGCCAGAACCTGCTCCCAGCTGAGGTCAATCTTGTCATCAGCCTCCCCATGCTGGCTTTGCAGGCAGCAGAGAGCAAGCAGGCCAGGTCCCAGATATTTCCACGAAGACTTGAAGGAAGGCCTATGAGGCCAGTGTCAGGGGTCAGAGTCCTGCTGGAAGCCCTGGCAAGGTGATGCCTGGAGCTGAGAAATGAAGCCAGGTCTGCTGTGGAGATGCAGGAACAGAGCCCGTGTGTGGCAATAATTTTTAGAGGTGGAAAGATTAGATGATGAGTATTGGAACCTAATCAGAAGAATCATACAAGGACATGCTTTATATGGGTGACAACCAAATGTAGGATGGGTGTGTTTGTTGGAAGTAGGTCAATGAGATGTGGTTTGGATTTTTATTATGTCCCTGGTGAGCAGAGCTCTCCCTCTCTCTCTGTCAGCTGTTACTATATGCTGAGCAGCTTTCTTCCACCACACTCCTCTGGCATGATCAACCACCTCACCTATGGACTAGAGTTATGGCGTTCACTGCCTGTAGAGTGAGACCTCTGAAATTGTAAGCAGAAATAACTGTGTCCTCTTCACATGGTCCTTCACATATATATCTGTCACAGCAAGGTAAATGGTGACTAAGACACTCTCCAAAGTCACTTAAAGAGCAATTTAAATAGTAATCAGGCTGTTTTCCCACAGAACATTGTAGAAGGAGAAGCAGTAGAATGACACAGAATGAAAATTGCATATGCACCATTGTGTGAGGACCTGACAGGAGGGGAGGTTGCTGTGGGACAGGGAGGGAGGAGCAGACCCCAACCTGCAGAGCCAGGTGAGCCTGTTACCCTCCAGTGGCTTCCTGCCATGAGGTATAGCATGAAAATGAACAAGACAAACAACATTATTTGTGAATAAAAACATATAAACTGGAAATTATTAGGTAAAAACGAATCTGTTTAAAGACAGATATTGAAAACTAGAAAACATTCTAGAAAAAATTTAGCAAGGCAATTAAAGGAAACCCAGGGTCCCTGATGTACAAATATTACCCTGTTTTAATTCTCAAATAGAGCTATGATTTTAGCACTTCCTATTATAACCCTAATGGAATTTTTTTACAGAATTAGAAAAAATGGTTTACAACATATTTTGATGTGAAAAAAGACCCTGAATATTGAAAAGATATTTTTAATTCATCGTAGATATCTATAGGATTGCATTCACTTTGATGAATTTATGCAGCTTGGACTGTGATTTTCTCACATTTCATTCCCATTTCCTTCCCTCCTTCCTTCTCTTGGCCCACTCTTCTGCTCTGCTAATATTCCTGTTGCAGGATGGAGATGGACTGTCCCCAAGCTCCTGCAGTTGTTCAGAAGAGTAAGATGTGGGAAGATTATGGCATGAGCTCTACAGCTTGTAAGTGACCTAGTTTCATGGACCAGATTTGTGTTGATTTAAGCAGGTGAGGTGTTTCTAAGGAGGGGAGTCACTGGGGGTCTTCTGGAGAGTTCCCTCTTCTCTATAGTCCCCATGATTTCCCCTGTGCTTGGTGGTCACCATGAGGTGAGCACCTTCTTTCCTTTGCTGCCCTTCCATCAGCAGGCTCTGCCTCCCTCAGGTCCATAGCAGTGCAGTGACCTTCTACAAACTATATCCAGATCAGTGCTTATCTTCTCTACATTGGTATTGTCAGGTGTTTTCCCACAGGGAAGGAAAGATGACTGCCACAGAAATTAGTACCAGGAGAGGGGTCCATCTATGACAAGCTTATTTATGAGAGTCAAAAGTCTTTAGAACTGGTTTTAGGAAAGAAAGTGGAAAAACCGGAGGATGCAGGATGGAAAAAGTCTTCAAGGTGAAAGCAGGGCTCATGAGCTATTTTGGTGGGAGCTCAGAGGGCCAGAAGGCTGATAGAAATGAAAACCGTGCTCATGAGGATTCCAGGGGAAATGAGGACTCTCTTGGGAGGTAGAATGAAGGCAATTCATGGTGTATTCCAGCAAAGAGCATGTCTACATTTTCCCATGCCTGAGGAGTCCTGGGAGGCTGAAGTAAAGGTAATGAACTAGTTAATCTGGTGGTGGAAGATTCAAGGCTGCACAGCTGCAGGAGGTAGCATAGATACTGCTCTTTGTTATGAGCCAGGTCTATGGTGATTATGTGAGGACCTGACAGGAGGGGAGGTTGCTGTGGAACAGGGAGGGAGGAGCAGACCCCAACCTGCAGAGCCACGTGAGCCTGTTACCCTCCAGTGGCCTTCCTGCCATGAGGTATAGCATGAAAATGAACAAGACAAACAACATTATTTGTGAATAAAAATATATAAAACAGGAAATTATTAGGTATGAAACGAATCTGGAGCAGAACACAGAACAGAAGGATTTGAAAACTTGCAGATGAGTCAGAACTGTACATGCAAAATTGGGAGAAAGGAATTTGGGGTTTTATAAGAGTTTACAGACAAAATGGGATGCCATGTACTCTACCCAGACAATAGGAGAGATGATTCAAGGACCTCTAAGGATTTGCAAGGGCACATCCATTGCAGCATCAGGAAAGTTGAAGGCAGATCCCATGAGATGAGTTAGTGGGGCCCTCGCTAACTTCAGTGAACTAGGAATTGGCTTCTCCATGCTCCCTCCTGGGCACTAAGAGACCAGAGCAGCCATGACCCCAGGGGGTTCATTTCCTGCTTGAACTTCCAGCATATCTGGGTATCATGCACAGAGTGGTGGCTCTTAGGTTCTTTCAGAATGCAGGATGCTGGAGTTAGTTGTTCATGGAGGCCTCCACTGATCCTTCATAGAATTCTGGGAGGTCAGGCAATGAGTAGAATGTCCAGAATCCCTGTGGTCAACCTGAGGAAGATGATGCTTGGACCTGTGAATGTGAGCCTGAAGCTTGAATGGAGACCCCAGAAACTAAGAGGTGACAGTCATGTGCACTGTATCCCAAAGAGGGCTGCTGTCTGTGGAGAGAGTCAGGCTATGGAAGAGGCCATGAGGGCAGCAGCAGGCAGCACCAAAGGGTCAGGCTGGCCAATCACTTAGAAGAACACATCTCTCTTTCTTGTGACCATGAGACCACAGTACTGGCTTTCCCAGGTGGGTTTTCTTTCTTTATCCCATCCCTTCTCTCTCAGCCTTAGACTTGTTTACTCGATACAACTGTGTGCATATATGTGACCTCTTCTGATTTTGATAGGAGCTACCAGCCAAGTGTTTGCCTTTATTGAGGTGAGCCATTGAAGTTGGCCTTTTGGGAAATGCAGGGAATGGTCACTCCATGATGACACTGAGAAAAGAACCATGTTCACTTTGCACTGTGAGATGGACATGAACTTTGGGGTCCAAGGTTGGAAGATTATGGTGTGGATGTGAGGTGTCTTCCCGCAACCTCTGTTATGTTGCTGGTAGTGAAAAGTTCAGAAAGTGAGCTGCAACCATATCAGTCCATCCTAGTCGAAATGAACTACCTGGGAGGCACCTGTATGTGGGTAAAGAGTGCGTGGAGGAGGCAGTCACTGTCCCCCAGCCTCCTCCCACTTTCTCTCTTATTCATTTCTGCCAAGACCTACACCTGTTGCCTCCACCTCCCTTCCACCTTGGGAATTTGCCTCACCTGAGACCGAGCATGATAGAGTTGGATGACCATGTACTGACCCTCTGAAACTATCAGCCAGGATGAAATTTCTTATTCTAGGTGAGTCTTGATGTAGTTTGGTCAAAGGGATGTGTTCATTAAGTTCATTGAACTTTTTGTATTGATCACATCTCATATAAGCAATTAAATAGATGAATAGATGATTGTTAAAATAATGACAGGTGAATGACAGATTACAAACAGAGACACCTGTGTTTGATTATACCCATGCAGACACAAACATATGGAGAGAAGGGAAAGGCAGGTAAGAAATGAAAATGATAGAAGATGGAAAGATGATAGACAGGTGATGGATAGACTGGTTGAGCTTATTGCAGGCTACCAACCAGAGGTCAGCAGCCTTGGTTGAGGCTCTGGTATCTAGAGGACCCACAGGTGGAGGACTGCCTGCTTCATAATTGTGCACATGTGTGGACCTGCCACAATGCTTTGGCATCCCATGAATGACTGCTGCCACTTTCCCCCATGCATTGAACACCTAGATCCCCAAGTCTCCTACTCACATAACAGCTGGTGGAATCTCAGGCCTGGCTGGGCCTCATATTCAAGAATCTCAGGATGGGAAGATCTGGGCTCCAGCTCCCACAGGTGTGTGACCTTGCCCTGGTCCTGGTCCTACCTCTGCTGTGGGCACGCTGCTCTTTCCTAGGTTCATGCTCAGGTCACTAACCCCCGCTTCTAGGGAAACATGTGTGAGGAGTGAGCAGTGTGCTCTGTTCACACTGAGGCAAGTTGTGCTATGGGTGTCCAGATTATTGAGGAGAGTCACACCAAATTCACTTTGTGGGGTGACCTGAGATGAGGAATATGGTGGGTACCAGAGTCCCTGAGCCTCAGCAGAATTGGCATTTTGGGGCCTTGGTTGTGAGATGTGAGCAGCATTGAGCTCCCTAACACCCAGGAACCAGGAGAAGCCCCAGTGCCCTGCAGACACCCAGGCTGATTCCAGACACTTCCATGGACCTTAGAGTGGAGCAGAGAAGCAGCAGCAGGACACTGTGGACCCCATGTCCACATGCAGGGCACTATCTGCCCAAAGAAACCTCAGTCAATGACTGACCAGGGTGTGGAGAGCTCATCAGGGAGAGAGCAGGTGGAGATGCGGCCAAGGGAGGAGGCAGGTTGGCAGTCACCAGGAGAACCATGTTGTCTATGGAGGATCCTGATGACAGCTAAGGACACTGTGTGGGAGGCTGAGTGGCAACACAGGCTTCCATTTCAAGTGTGTGTGTGTTGTGTGTGTGTGTGTGTGTGTGTGTGTGTGTGAGGTATGTGTGGGTCTCTGTGAGATCCTAATGTGTGTGTGTGTGTGTGTGTGTGTGTGTGTGTGTGTGAGGTATGTGTGGGTCTCTGTGAGATCCTAATATATGTGTGCGTGCGTGTGTGTGGGGATCCTGGACTCTGCTCTGGAAGATGAGGCTGCACAATGGTGAGAGTTTACACCTGCCTGCCCTGGGGAGGTGTGAGTCCAGGTCAGTGTGTAAAGAGCCCCTGGCAGGATCGTAGGTGTGATGGGTCGAGGTGCCTGAGAGCCTGCTGAGCTCTCCCCATGTGCGTCCTCTTCAGCTGCTCAGAGACTGGCTGGCTGGAGCAGGAGGTAGGCCTGGAGCTCAGGGACAGCAATGTGACACATAGGAGAATCTGCCTTCCAGGGTCTCACCCATCCAGACACACAAAACAGCCAGACACACATACACACACACATAAAAAAAATGTATGAGCACATGTATGCATAGATCACACAGGTACTGTGCAACCAGGACTGAGGTCTGGGGAGAAAGACACAACTAACATCATAAGACAACATAATGGGATGAATTGAGGTAGATAAGACCCCTCAATTCCCCATGATGGAATCAAGGGACACTCAGATCAGGTGAAGAGAAACCACTTACGCTTCTCCAAGGCCGCTCTGAAGGTGGCACCTGAGTTTCCTATGTACTCAGTGCCCCCTGCTGGCCCTAGGGACCCTGCAGGGAGGTTTGTGTCTGGGCTCACACTGAGGTCCCCTCACTGTGTCTTGGGCACAGTAATAGGTGGCAGTGTACTGGGTTGTCAGGGAACTCAGTTGCAGGAAGAATTGGTTCTTGGATGTGTTTCTAGAGATGGACACTTGGCTCTTGAGTGATGGGCTGTAGTTAGTGCTACCATCACTACATATATGCCACATCCACTCCAGCCCCTTCCCTGTGGGCTGACGGATCCAGTTCCAGCAGTAATACCTGGTTGTGATGGAAAATTCAGACACAGCACAGGTGAGGGACTGGGTCTGCAAGGGTTTCACAAGTCCAGGTCCTGACTCCTGGAGCTAGTCCAGGCATAAGACACCTGGGGACAAGGACAGGCAGACCCTGTCAGTCACCTCAGTCACAACCTCCCCACTGACCCAGCTCTGACACTGGGGTCACTCCCCTTGGGGAGTTGTGACCAGGCACAGGAGAAGACCCACCAGCCTCATCTTCTAGACCACACCTGCCTTCCCAGAGAGCTCAGCCCTGTGTGAGCAGAGAGCTGTGAGCTCCCACAGTCCAGAGGGCATTTGAACCCAGAGCAGAAGGAGGAATCTGCATGTGGGTGAGGCTCTTCTTATATCTGGAGAGGCTGAGGCCAGGGTGCCCAGCTCCGTAGTGTTCCTGATATGTGGACCTGGCATGAGAGCCAAAGCCAGTTCTTACTCTCACCTTGATTGAGTTCATGGCCCAGGCTGAGGGTGTGGGGCCATGGAGCTGGGAACTCCTAGGAACCTGGGGCAGCCCTACTGGGTCAGGAATCCCTGCTTCTTGCTTGTCTAAAATGTGCTCAAATCATGGACTTTCCAAGTTCACCTGTCCTCTCCACATTGGTGGTTTGTGGGCTGTTTCTTCTTCTGACTCACAGGTTACTACTATCTGCAGGATTGTCCTGTGAGCCTGAGATCTCCCTCCTCCTCAGTCAGTGCCCAGGTAGGCAGCTCCCAGGCGTGAGTTAAGGTCACCTCTGTGAGGAGAAGTGCAGCACCACTCTGCACTCCCAGCAGTATGACCAACTCCAGGCCCTGCCTCCTGCCAGCACCTCTCTGTCAGATCTTCCTGGTACTTTCAGAAATTCCATCCTGGGGGGAATCTCCTGGGTCATGATGCGAACTCTCCTGGTGGCAGATGAAGGAGATTCCCTGCTCCTGTGCTGAAGTACCATCTTCTGCACACTCCACCAGCCTGGGTGAAGGACAAGTCAGTGTCCTCATGGACCTGGTGCTGTGTCCAGGGTCAGATTTAATTTCCACCACTGCATCTGGTGCTCTTTGTTCTCCACATCTGCCCTCTGGACTCTCTCCCAGCAAGGCCAGACAGTCTAAGCTTCTGTGTCCAGTGTCATGACCCTCAGCCCCCACACTGTAGACCTGGTCCTTTGTCACCTGTCCATTGTCATAGGTAGACGCCATGATGGTCTCTCTCATGTTGGATGCAGTGCCAGAGACACAGCCCCTGCTAGGTAGACAGTTCCAGACTCCACCTATGTTCCCATGGTGATTTGTCCATGGTCAGGACATGTGTCTCTTAGGGTGAGACAGGGGCAGGATAGGTCCTGGTCACAGGGCCTCTGATGAGTGAAGGAGGCTGCAGACCTGGGAGGATCCAGCCCTCTCCATGGTTCCCATCTCCACGCCCAGCATCCTCCTCCTCCAGTTCAGGGAATGTGGTGATGGAAGGGGACAGGTGGTGAAGGTAAGGAAGGGCTTTGAAAATTTTGCCAGTGTCACCCTAGCCTTAGAACTACTGATACTAACTTTTGTTTTTTAATATCTATCATTCTATCTCTCTCTATCAATCATCTATACATCATTCCTCATATATGATAACTATCATCATTTTTTTGAAGTTTCTATTGCATATGATGCATTATTTGGTCATTTATCTATTTCTATAAAATATCATTTATCCTTCATTTGGTATCAATCTTTTTATTTGTAATCTGTGTATCAGGTATCTATCTATCCTCTTTCTTCTCCTCATCCTCATTACCTGACCTATTCTTCCCTTTTTGCTCTTGTCTTGCATCTCTCCTGGACACACAGCCACCTGCCCATAATGGTGCTGCCCTGTCTTCCTCAGCATGTCTGTGTCATCCACAGATGGAGAGAACAAGTGACCCTGGGCCATTCTCCCCAAACCCTGCACCTGAGAGATTCCACCATGGGTTCCACTGTACTCCTGTGGTCATGTTCCCAGGACAGGATCCTGTAGGGTGCAGACCTTGTGTGAACCATGGGGAGGAGGTGTGTCTATACTCAGTGTGGGCTGCCTTCAGTCCCCACTGTCCATGTCATCTGAATGAGGACCAACTAGAGGTCCTCTCAGATCTACAGGAAGCCCAGCAAGCCCACCTCTAGTGAAAACACTGCAAGGCTTAGCAACAGCAACTCACAGGAGAGGGAAGCGAAGGTCCCTTAGCAGGGGAAAGGAGAAGTAGAGAATTTGAATTTTTGATCACCCAACTTTATGTACATGAAAAGGTAAAGAGTCCCCCCTGAGTTTAAAACTGACAAACTGGCACAGTCACAAAATACAAAATAAACACACAAAAAAGTAACATTTTATACATGAAAAGCAATCATTAGAAAATAAAAAAAATCCAATTCGATAAGACTAAATAATTACTAGGATAAATTAATCAAAATAGAGAAATACTCCTTAAGAAAAACCATAAAACTGTCCAAAGTAATTGAAGAGGTAAGAGACAAAATGGAAAGACAGCCCATGTTCATGGATTGGAGAAAAATATTGTTAACTCTTCACATTTCATGAAACCACCTGCAGATTAAATGTTGTCTTTCCCAAAGTTCCTTTCACATTCTTAACAGAAAGAGAAAGCATAAAACTACAATCCACTGGGAACAGAAGGTCCTTGAGCGGGCAAAGCCAACATCACCCCCTAAAAATACCTGGTCTTATCTCAACCTCGATGTCAACATGTACCACTCTGTGAGAGCAGCTCAGACTGATGACCCTGCAGTGAACCAACACACAGACCAGAGGAGAAACAGAGGACAGGATACAGCCCCACACATGCAGTCCATGGGCTGTGGGCAAAACTGCCAGAAAAAGTCATTGTAGTAAGGACAGTTGTTACTGAACAGCTCTGGGAAAACTGGATGGCCACACAGGAGAAAGGAACTGGACCTCCTAACTCTCACTAGTGCAAAGCTGAGCTCCAAACCAATGCAAGACTTGCATACATGTTCTGGAATGTGAGAGCCTTGGAAGAAAACCTGGGAGACGCTGCACAGTGCTGCTACAGGAGGAGAGTTTATAAGAACCTGAGAACAAAGGCCATAAGAGTGAAAGTGGACATGTGGATTCATCACACAGCAGGACTCTCCACAGCAAAGTACACTAGAGTGAGGATTAAGGCTACACAGTAGCAGAAAAATTATCTGGAAGCCTGTTTCTCCAACAAGGGACAGAAATGCAGATTGAGTGTGAAAAGTTCATTAACCAAAGACAACACAGGGGAAGAATCCACAGCTGGCTGCACTTTGGCTAATTATATGCATACACACCTCCCAAATGAGCACATAGACCTGATCATGGAGAATTTTTAAAAAAAAATGCTCAATATCTTGAATCACCAGGAAAATGCAAACAAAACCACAATGGAATTTCAACCCTACCTGGTGGAACAGCTTTTGGTAACGGGCAGAAGTTAACAGATTCTCACACCTGGAGGGGGTCCTGGAGTTCTTGTTAACTGGTAGGAATGTAGAAAAGCATGGTGGTCATGGAGAACACTGTAGAGCTTAAAACCTAAAATCAGGTCTTCCATGATGCAGTCACCCAGGTTTAACCAGAGGGAATAGACCATGCAGTTCAAATAGATGCTGCAAACCTTTGAGCAAAAAGCACATTACAAAATCAACAAAGGAGCCTTTCAAGGGGTAGGTGGATAAGGGAAATGCACCATTTCCTGAACAAGAAATATTATATAACTAGAATAATAGCATCTTGTCCCTCCTGACCATGGGCGTGGACCTGGAGCCCATGGACCTAGCTGACCTAAGCCAGGCAGAGGAGAACATCACCACACCAGCATCATGTGGGGAAGCTACTGCATCAGGGTCCTGGACAGAGAGAGGACCGGTGGCCACTGGAGATGGGAAGGTGCAGGGAGGGTGGTGGTGGGGTGAGTGGTGAGGACCAGGTGCAGAGTGGGCCTTGTCCTGGTGCCCTGCAGCTCACATGCACCTGTGGCCACAACCAGGCTGTGCTTCACAGTGACTGCAGCCCAGCAGCTGGGGTCTCCCAACACCAGGGAGGGACAGGTGATGGACAGCTGGTGTGCACATCCTGGGTCCATCATGGCCCTTCACCCATGTGTCAGGGTGCTGTCCTCTCCATCACAAGGACTGGGTTTCAGTGAATGTATGAAAATACATCTGGAAATGCCAATCATGTGTCTGATGGGGAGAGAGGCTGACGTTCTTAGTGATGTTGATGATCACACACCATCACATGTGAAAACAGCAGCATACAACCCATCACTGCTTATTCAGGTCCTTCAAAGTGTATTCCACTGTCAAATCTCTAAATCTAATTCACTTAAGTAGGTGTAAGTATTATACACATAAAAATTGGTTTAAACAATCAAATACAAACTGTGCCCAACTGAGGAGCATCTTATTAAGGAAAGTGATCCCAGCATCCACCAGGGCTCAGGAAGGAGATGAGCGAGGTCCCCAGAGCAAGTCCTGAGGTTTTATCGAGGCAAAGGAGACAGAATCCCAATCTCTGGGGAGACTATACCATTGATAATATGCCCTGTTAATGCAGATGTGGGATCATTTTTGTTTTTTGAAACACCAAAATTGTACAGTGCATGATTATTGGACATCAGAGACATAAAACAAAGGAAAGCTATTGTATTTCTGATTAGTATGAAGAAAGATAGATAATGAATTGAGAAGATAGAGAGATTTAAAGTATACAAGACAGGCAGGAACAACCTCTGCTGTAGAAATATGTTCATGTGTCTATGAACATGAACCACACCACTCTGTATTTATAGTGCACACACAATATGTTTAATGATTAAAAACATGGAATTATTACTGATAGAAACAGAAGTGATCTGCATTGTTAGAAAATGTACTACACAACATTATAAATTACTTACAAATTTCATATTAAAAATCACTACCATAGTTCCCAACCAGGAAATATTTTTCAAAATATTCCAAATGACTAATTTTCTGGAAAGAAGCAGGAGTATCTTAGGACAAACTGGGATATACAAATTGATGAAGCTCATCCTCACCCAGACTGGAGCTGGACTCTCAGGACAGCTGGGCACTGAGGTGAGCAGGAACAGAGCCCAGGGTGTCCCTCTCTGTGACCTTACAGTCCAACCAGGACTGTAAACCAAGGCAGGCTCCAAGCCCCTCTCACCAGCAGCCAGTGGTCCTGGGCTTCTCAGACTTGGGGTCACCTTGCAGCAACATGGGGATCAGAGTGGTCCTGTGCACAGAATGTGGTCAGGGTCCTGAGACCAGCAGCAAAGCCAGCCTGCAGCTCCCACAGTCAATGCAGAGCTGACCACCTTCCCTCCTGGGTCTTTGCCAAGGGAGCCCCTTTCTCTCCAAACCTTGCTCAGGCCACCCCTGTCCACAGGCCATGCACAGCTGCATGAGGAGAGGGTGTTTCCATTCTTTGGAGTCCTAGGTGTGGGGAAGAGGTGTCACAGAGTCACATCATGAGGGGTAGACAGCTTACATACACCAACATTCACTCTGAGCACATACATTTCTGTGGAGTAAGACCAGGTTTGGGGCTTTCTGTTGGCAATTCTCAGCTCAATCCTCTTTACTTTTGAGAACAGAGGACTCCTTGTTGTGTCTGCTGACAGTGGCTTTAGAAGATTAGATGCACCCATGGTCTCTAACACCTGATGGCAGAACAAGGGACTGTTAATTATCATATGACAAGACTTACTGTCCCCTGTCATTATCAAAGGTCCCTTGTGCCTGGAATCTCTGGTACAAGTAGATTCTGATATCTGCATGTGAACAATGCACAGATCAGTTACAGGAAGGTCATAGGAGCACTGCAATGGGAGGGGCCCTGGGGCAGGAAGAATGTGGAGACCCTTCTTAGGGTGGACGGAATCCCTAGGGCCATGATGTTTTCACACAGCTCACGTGATGGCACCTACACTACATGTCATTGCACAGAAAGTGTCAGCACCAGACCTGACTATGCAGCTTGTGCTGAGAGGGGGATTCCAGAAGCCCCTATCTGGACAAGGAGAGCTGAGTGATGTCCAGGGGGAGGAGCCCTATGTAGAACCACCATGGCTGGAGCACATAGTAGGAGCTGCCTGGTGAGGGAGCTCAGGACTGTGGTAAAAGTTCACTCCTCCCTTTGCAGCTGCTCCTGGGTGACCCTGAGCTCCCTGTGTGCTGAGCGCCCCCTGCTGGCCCTGGGCGCCCTGCAGGGAGGTTTGTGTCTGGGCTCACACTGAGGTTCCCTCACTGTGTCTCTGGCACAGTAATAGGTGGCCGTGTCCTGGGTGGTCAGCTCAGCTGCAGGGAGAACTGGATCTTGGATGTGTCTCTGGAGATGGACGCTCGACTCTTGAGGGATGGGCTGTAGTTAGTGCTGCCATCACTACATATGTGCCCTATCCACTCCAGCCCCTTCCCTGGGGTCTGACGGATCCAACTCCAGCCATAACCCCTGGTCGCGCTGGAGAATCTACACACAGCACAGGTGAGGGACAGTGTCTCTGAGGGATTCACCAGGCCAGGATTTAATGCCTTCATCTGCAGTTGGCACAGGACACCTGGGGACAAGGACAGGGAGAACTTCTCAGACACCTGCAGTCACAACATATGCAAGAAAAAGCTCTGACTCTGGGGACACTTCAGCCCTCCACTTGACAGCTGTGAATAGCACAACATGCTAATGAGATTCATGTGCCCATTTTATCAAGTATTAACTCAGCAATACATGAAGCTCAATCTTATGGTCTGGAGGTCATATCAAGGTCCTCTGAGTTAATGCATTCACCAGCTCCAAACAGAAAACTGCAAAGAAGGTGTTAAACCTTCTGTGTCTGAGTGTCTGCTGACAATTATTTAAATAAAATTCTAATACAGGGCATAGGGACAAAGCAGGGCCCAGTAGATGCATTAGCTCCCATGATGTTCCCAATGGTTACAATGGTGGTGTCGCTAAGTCCAGTTCCTAGCATGGATTGCACCTCTGACTTTCATAATTTGTGGGGTGGAAATTACACCTGCTCTCTCAGCACTGCTGCAGGTCCACAGTACATGGTCATTCACTGCAGCCACCTGCTGAGCATGGGCTCTCCTGGAGATGTTCCTCCTGCTAACAGAACAGACTCCAGTCTACCAGCCTCTTCCCAGGCCCACTGCCCCAGTCCATGGAAGCCTCCTTCTACTCAGGAAGTGCCCCTCAGGAATAACTGTTTATATTAGAATTTTCACACAATGCTTCCTATCTGTGACTGATTGATGACACTCAGTGGTGTCCTGAGGTTCCCCTGTTTTGTCCCAAATGAGAACCACCATGGTTAATGGCTGAGTATCATTCCATGATTACTCAGGTTCCCCTTCTCCTGGTGAGAGCACAGGTTGCTGCTGTACCCTGGCTGGGATGAACAATGGTGCAGTCAGCATGGGGTGGAGGTGGGGGTTCCTACTCCTAATCAAGGTACTGAAGGCAGAGCTGAGGATCTTTTTCATCTCACCCTGGAGCAGTGAGTATTAACTATTTCTCAATACAGCTCAGGTGCCTGGACTTGCTGAGATACCAGACCACAGTCAGCCCTGGTATCTCACAGCAGAGTGGAGAGACAGGGATATCTGGAGGAGAGGCTTCCTGTGGTGTGCTGACTCCTCTACCTCCATCCTCTGTTCTGGCTCATCCCCTGACTAGTTCATCTACAGATGTGTGCAGGAGAGGAACTTCCTGGGCTGTACCCAGGCACCAGGAAAGAGTCCTTCAGACACAACCTCTCAACACTCCATCTGTGGGATGGGTGCACCTGGGTTTTAAGAGACAACAATAATGTTCTGTATGCCTTCCATGGTAAAATGAAAAGAAGAAATACATGATTTCTGTCTCTTAGTATTAATGTATTACCCACAAAATTACATAGTCAAGTTTTCTAATATGGGAAGTTATGACCCACAAAGTCACTGCAGACATTCAGTTACTGAGTGCTAACCTGCTTCTCCCTGGGAAGTGCAGAGCCAATTCCTGCTGGTCTCTGGTCACATGTGTCACATGGCAGCTTGGGTCATAGAGGTTCTTATAAAATACTTGGTTCCATGTGATTTCACAACCAACTGGTCCACCTACCTCTTCTTATGCAGGACTTGCAAGGAATTAGAAAGTCTTTCCACATACTTCCTGTTTCCCAAAGGCATTGAACCCCCAAGTTCAACCTTCTCATCCTGATGTGTGAGAGCAGAAAGTTCAGCCAGGAAAGTTTCCTGCTCATTCTGAGTGCAGGGCCTTGCATAGTTCAGCCTCCTCTTAAAAAGTCTCTGTTAGCAGCATTTTTTAAAAAAATATTATTGCAGGAATCCAATAATCCAGACACACCATGTATCTACAGGGTCACCACAACCAATTGGGGTGTGTCAACACCAGAGCACCCTTAGTAACAGAGCAGTTGATTCTCACCCTCTTCCTATAGACATCAAATTTTTATTTCATTAACCTTGAAATCATGACCAACATGATGTGAAGTGTCCCCCAAAAGCTCACATGTGAGACAATGCAGGAAGTATCAGAGGAGATATGATTGGGGTAAGGCATTAACCCAATCAGTGAATTAATTCCTGATGGATAAATGAAGTGGTAGGGTGTGGCTGGAGGAGGAGGGAATTGGCCATGACTATGGGGTATATATTTTGTGTCTGGAGTGCTTCCTGATGATGTGAGCTGCTTCCCTACTCCCACTTTCCACCATGATGTTCTGCTTCACCTCAGGACCTGAGGAATGGAGCTGGCATCCTATGGAGTTAAACCTCTAAATCTATGAGACATCAAATACACTATTCCTCCTCCATGATTGTGCTGGTCGGGTGGTTTAGTTGTACCATTTAAAAAAGTGTATAAAGATATTGTTACCCAGAATTGGGTGGTTGCTGTGATTAACGTGACCATGTGTTTCAGAAGATTTTGGAGCTGCTTGGAATTGATGGGAGGAATTTTCAGATATATAGCAGTGCAATATGGAAATGCTTTAGAATGTTGAAAGCAGAGATTAATGGGCAATTCTGGTGGGAGCTCAGAAGAGCACCATGATTATAGGACTGTGACCAGTGAAGACCTGACTCAAGAAAGTTCAAAAAAGGAAGACTCCATTGGAATGTGGAATAGAGGCCACTCCTGTTGTGTTCTGGCTGAGAAGTTACAAGAATTTTGTCTGTGCCTGAGAGTTTCTGTGATGCTGATTTTAAAAGCTATAAACTTCTTAATCTGGAGGAATAAATGTCTGGGCAGTGTAGGATTGAAGCAGTGGTGTGGATATGGCTGGTAGCTTTTAGACAAATTTATTGTGATAATCAGGAAAATAAACAGAACAGAAAGATTTAAAACTTTGAAAGGCAGGAGTAAAACTAGGGCTAAGGAAGTTGCAGCTCTTAACATTACCACCACCAATGGAATGCTAAAGACCATGTCTGGAGACCATGAAAAGATGGCTTCAGGGATCTCAGGAGCTGGCAAGACCACACCCATCCTAAAATCAAGGAAGTAAAGGTGAAAATACTCTTGAGAAGAAGCCAGAGGAGCAGCTTTCTTACACAAGGGGGACTAAGATTTTCAACAGGCTCAGCCACCCAGACCCTCAGAGGCTGCCACAGCATGGATTACTGGAGGCTTGGCTACTGTTCAAATGGCAGCAGACTTGGCATCAACCATGTGGTGCTGGTTCTGCAGGAATGCAGTATGCTGGAGTTAGGGTGTCATGGAGGCTTCCACCAAGATTTCAATGAAGGCCTTGGAAGGCAGGAAATGTGCAGCAGGGTCAGAGTCCCTGGAGAGAGCCCCTGAGAAGTCAACGTGTGAAGAGGTGAGGAGGAAGCCAAGGTTGCAGTGAAGACCCCAAGATTAAGAAATGCCAGTAACGTGGGACACCATCCTAGGAAAGCTGCAGAAATTGAGCAGAGACCAGCCAACAGAAAGGCCACTTGGGCTGGAAACTACGCCACAGAGGTGGAGTTACACAAGCCCTTTGGGGATAATATCACAATGCCATGTGACCCAAGTGCTGGTCATGTAGTGACAGGACCTTTTTGTCCAGCTGGATTTCAGTCTTGTTTGGGTCCCATCCCTTCTTTCTATGTCCCCATTTGTGTAAATGGGAACATTTACTAAGTTACTTTATATGTTGCATGTTTGTAAATTACTTTTACTTTTATAGGGCTCACAGATGAGACTGCCTGAGCCTCAGAGAAGACTGTGCACTTGAACATGAGCAATCTTGGAGCTGTTGAGACTGTGGACTTGTGGAAATAGACAAAATGTATTTTGCATTGTGAGATGGTTGTCAGCTTTTTGGGTCCAGAGGCAGAATGTTCTAGTTTGGATGTGAGGCGTACCCACAAAGCTCACTTGTGAGACAGTGCAGGAAGGTCAACAGGAGACATGACTGAGTTGTAAGAGACCCAACCCTACCAGTGAATGAATCTGTGATGGATTAATTGAAGTGACAGGGTGTGCCTGGTGGAGGTGGGACTTGGGATATGACTCTGTGATGGATTAATTGAAGTGACAGGGTGTGGCTGGAGTAGGTGGGACTTGGGATGTGACTCTGTGATGGATTAATTGAAGTGACAGGGTGTGGCTGGAGGAGGTGGGACTTGGGGTGTGACTTTGAGTATGTTTTGTATCTGGAGAGCAGAGTCTCTCTTTGTTCTCTGATGTCGTTAGCAGCTTCCTCTGCCACACTCTTTCATCTCCATGTTGTGCCTCACCTCCAGCCCTGAGGAATGAAGCTGGCCTCTGAAAGGGTGAGCCCTCAAATAAACTTTTACTTCTTTAAAATTGTTTTTGTCAGATTTTATTTTAGTCCCAACAGTGAAGAAGCTGAAATATCAGAAAATATGTCTTACTCACATACATTCTGTATTAGCATCATACTGCATTTCTAACACTAGGAATGATGAAATGCACTAGAGTAACATTAGTGTATCCATGTAAATATCAACTTTCCAACAGAGTGAAAATGTACAATTCCAACACCAAATTACCCATGAATACGGAAGAATGTGAGTTGAGAAAAGAAGAGTAGGTGACCTCAGCTGAACTGTGCAGTGTGTGGACCTCAAGCATCTCACAGGATCTGCATGTCCAAGAACATCAGCAGTACTCCATAACTGAGGCTCTAGTGGTGCAATGGAATGTATGCCAAAAATGCAAATTTCCGATGTCAAATCTGAGGAAATCAGGATCAACTGCACCCAGGTTTGGGGCACTATTGCATTAGAAATCTGAAAGTCCGAATATTAAGACTTCAAGTTAGATTTGCATAGGTGGTAAAGAAGATCTAATTACTCTTTCCACATGTAAAACAAAATACATGGTCTTCCCATCAGTGAGAATTTCCAGAACATTCTTACCTCTTTGTCAGCAAGTTTGAGTTCCTGGCTTGATGAAATGAGGGTGAGTTAACCATAATTGAATCTCCATATTATAATAAATCTTGCCTAGAGAATGATCTTTCTTTGAAGGTGAGGTAACAGGAATGGAGAAGGAAGCTCAGAGCAACGCATGGTGGAGCAGCGGATCCCAGGACTGGCGTAACTCAGCTGTTTGCAGAAGGAAACTGAGGTAGGGTAATAGGAAAGAAGATGGCAGCTCAGTGATCTGATTCATAAGAAAGATGAAAACATTGTCTCGAATAGCAATGCAGTTGGTACAGGTGGCAGAGAGCAGCAGAGTCGGGTGTGCTGTGGACCAATGGTGTGTCCATGTCCTCCCTCTCATGTCCTCCCTCGGCAGGAGGGAGGACACTTTCCCACCAGGCTTGGGAAATCAGCATAATCAACAGACTCTGATTGTACCAGATAATTAACTGAGATAAACGGGGCTGTTCTGACCAGGAGAAAGTCCACGAACCTGCCTGGATAGGACCTGCAACACGAAGGCAGGTGCTTGAACTTCCCAGCAGAGGTGCCAGAGCTGGGGAAGGGCCAGCAGCTTGAAGGGACTCAAGGACCCGGCATAGAAATCCTCAAGTGCACCTCTGTTTTCCAGAAATCATTTCAGAATTCCTTCCATTCTCCCCTCCTTTTCATTCTCCTGCACTAGGAGTACTTGCTTTGAGTGTCCAAGGTGTAATACAAAGCTGCTTCCCCGACCTTTACTCAGTATCACAACCTAGCTTGTCAGTCTGAAAGCTGTTCTCCCCGCCCTTTCCCCTACAGCCATTTCCCCACCTCCCAACTACTTGCAGTCTGTGAACGTCCTAGCTAGCTATTGGTTCATCAGTCAGCTTGCAAGTATCCTTCTCCGTTATTGGTCCCCTGTTAGCCTGGCAGAATTCAACTGCTAAGGATCACTTCCCCTGCATCTTTTCTCATGCTTTCTCTCTCCTACTCACTTTCTTTCTCTCTCTTCCTCACTTTTCCACTCTCTCTAGCATGGGCCCTTTCTCTTTTCCTCTCATTTTCTCTCTTACCCTGCAGGGAGACACTCTCTTTGCTTAATAAACCCTCTTATGTCAATTCTTGTGTCCAGCATGGTTTTTGTGGGTTTCTTACATTGGTTCTGTGACTTGGATGGGCTCTTCCACTATTAAGCAAGTGGAACCCCATCTGATGCCCCAGTGCCTCCCGGGCACAGCCTCACCTTCCATTCTGCCCAGACACTCTGCTCTGCTCTGCATCTATCACCGGACTTCAGATTGGTGAGTTCCCTAGGGGTTCCCCTAGGCCAGTTTAACTCCCAGCCATGACTTTTATAGTTACAGCTGGCCCCCTTAGTTGGTCTTATCTGCCGAGTTGGCTCCTGATTTTATGGTGGAGAGTCTCTCAGCATTGAGGCTCGTCTTCACACTCACACTCACACTCACACTCAAAATCCCTTATATCAGGTCCTTAACCCTTCTTGGCTTTTGCCCAGCACACACATTGATGCTTGTGTGATGACGCAATGTGCTGCCCCTCATCTCCAGCTGACTACTCTGGCCTTGGGATGCCCTGGCCATAGACTCGGCTGTATCAGTCTCCACCATGGTATCTGGGTCCTCCATACGGACAGATTGAACCCTGGGAACCCTTTGCCTGACCCCTGGCTTAAAGCCATCAAAACTTGATATTTGGCCACAGTATTCTTTAGATAATCAATCCAAAATGGCCACGTAATGGCACACAGTTTCTGTGAGCGAGTGGGCAGATGGAAAGGGATTCCTTATTTTCAAGTCTCTTCCTTCTTGTGTTTCTTGGCTCTTCCTGCAAACTTGAACACTTCCTTTTGGTTTCTTCTCCCCCTCTTAATCCCTCCTCCTCCTCTGACTTTGACTCAGCTCTGTTTCTGCTTCCATTCCCCTGCCCAGCCCACCTAGTCCTTCTACCGCAAGGTCCTGCATATATAGCAGCCCCATTCCTCAAAAGTAGTGGGAGATAATGTTTCACAATTTTCTGCATCCAAACCTGAATTGATTACTAACCAGGAAAAAGGGTTAAAATGCCCTAGGCATCAAGTTTCTGCTAGAACCTGCAATGTAAATGGAGGGAGCCAGAATGCTCAGCAGGAGACCAGTCTCAAACCCAAGGAAAAAATAAAGTGTCCATTTTAAATTTCTCCTGGGCTGCCACACAGAACACTTTATCTCTCCTTGTACTTCTTCTCTCTGCCCTTCTCTTTCTCATTCTCTCATGCTATAATTAATGGTCATTATCATTTTTCTTCTAGGACCCTGTTTTTCTTCAATGCTATATTTTTGAGCTCACAATTTTTATCCTACATACCTAGGTTAATAATTTTTGATCAGTTCTTTTTATCCAACTCTAGAGTTATTTTTGAACATCTGTTACATTGCAATGGAGATAAACATAACAAGGTCTTTGCTTTTGTGTTAAATAAAAGTGCCATAAAATTAAAATTTTAAAAATGGATCCAAATACTTTTAATTCACCTGATTTAAAAAGGTTCAATTTAAATTGGGTAAATGTACAGAAGTAAAATGTCTTTAAAATTTACTCCCAAGTCTGTAGGTGGTCAAACTCATAAAATATTAATGTTTATGAAATGTCTAACATCAATTTTTTTCTAGGGCTTTTCTTCAACAGGAAAGAGATGGCAAATACTGTTAGTACACTTGTCTGATATCTTGTTTTTTTTACAATAAGATGAGTAAATTAGAGTTGACATGTATGGGATTACTCAAATGTGTTTGTTAGAGACATCTGATTAATTTGCAAAGTTATTCCATGGGGTAACATACTTAAACATTATTGGTGTTTTCATAGGTTGGTAAAATTTATTCTTAATATTGTGTCTGTTAAGTTCTATTCTTCAGAACAACTAGTCTTTAAAAAAGTATTGTACTAAATTACAGATATAAATGTGTTCATATTTTCCAGGTATACAAACCTTTAATGCAGAAAATTTATCAAGCTGCTATTCTCCAAATTAAACTTGTCTGTAATGATAACTTTAAACTTATAAGAAGAGTAATGGTTATTGGGGATTTATTTCTATCATTTGATGTTCTATTAAAAGTTAGTGAGAGCCTGATTTGTTTAAAGGTTAATATCATGAAACATGAATGCATTTTGCCACTTTGCCACACAAAAGGAAAGTTAAAAACTCTCTCAGCCTTTCTTTAATTCATGTTTTAGATATAATGTTAAATTCTGTTAGCTAATATTCATATTGACTCAGGAGTCAATATATGTAAACTTCTTAAAATGACAGGTAAGAAAGAGTGTAATGCGTAGTAGCAAAAATGGGACAACAGTGACTGAGATTGGGGTCCCTGACTTCATGACTGTAGCATGTCTGGTACCTGGGAGTGTTCCTGTGCAGGGGCACAAGATGCCTAACTGCTGTGGCAGTAGCCTCCCTGGGGAGGCTCTGTACAGGAGTCCTATCAGCTCTGACATTATCTCAGACACACAGCTCTTGGGCAGGAAGGAATTCTTTTGCTAGATAACCAGTGTTTCATCAGCTCCCTTCTCTAGTTCCTGCCTGCCTTACAGTAACTTTGGACAGTGAACTTCCTTGACAGCTACACAGAGCTGCTAACATTGCACTTTTCAGCTGTGAAAAAAAGTTATGTAGATGTCCTAGTCTCTGTAACTTTCCTGAAAACAAAGAATAATGCTTACATACATATATAAAGATTGCTGACATAACTCTTTAGATCTTCATTTCCATCAGAGAACAGAGCTCCATCTGATCTCAGCTTAATCTTCAAAATCTGTGTTTATAAACCTTTATTTTCTAATACTCCTTTGCCCCTCACTGAAATTGAGAATTTGGTCATGCTGGTCATGCTGGTCATGGCCAAAAAAAAAAAAAAAAACAATTAGTTTCAGGACCTAAGATTTGTGAAGAGTCCCGCCTTACCTGAGATAAGGCTCTGCTTCACAACCCAGCTGCATGTTAGAATGGCTCCAAAGTAAGCCAGACTTTAATTCATTTAACGTTGTGTTCAAAAGTTTGATGGTTGTTGTAAAGATTACCGTGATCTCAAACAGGGGATATAATGAATAACTCAACCAAAATACAAGATATCTATTGCACAAACTGAATGTTTTACTGTTGGTGATTCCATTTTGTAATTTTCCTTGTAAACTCGAATTGTTGCCTGATTAATATTTTGCAGAAGTACTGCTTCAAGAGTAGCCACCATAAATTAACTTGGAATAGTAAGTCATCACCTATAGGACAGATAATGTAAACCCCAATTAGATAAAATGGGGTAAATAACTGTAAAGTCATAGGCATTTAAATTAAAGCCCAGCACTCTTACTTATAACTGGTGAGACTGACTGGCTTGCTGGACGGTTAAGATCAAACCTAGAGATTGAAATCAAGTACAGAGGACAAGAGAAGCCAGTATTTGTGTCTTGCCCTCAGTCAGCCTGAATCCAGGGAACAAGAGGAACTTTTCTAAGGAGCTTTGAAACTCTGGGTCACATGACCTCCTGATCAGGGAATTTAATGAGACCAATAGAGGATGAAAAGTCAATCAGTGCACCTGCTGCAGAGGAGGGTCAAGACAAAAGGGAGACATCCCTGGTGCTTTCAAGGGAAGCCACCTCATTGAGGAGACCCTGCCTAATGGACAGCACTAAAGCTAAGGCTCTCAGGTTCTCTACGAGTGACCCCTGTGGGAACTCAACTGACTCTTTAACAGACAGAAACAGGTCACTTTGACCAGCTTGATCTTAAACACCTAGCAAAACAGTTAAAACCAAAATATAGTCATTCTTGGGCATTTAAAAGAAATAATAGTTAAATGTAACTTAAGATGTACACTTGTGTTAGCCCACTAGAATAAAGACTGAAAGCTACAAAAGAGATTCTTAGGTAAATGTGCCTGATAACTATCAAGAGAAACTGCCAGAGTCAGAAGTTTTAGTCAGTTTAAAGCTTAAAGACACAGGTAGGCTTAATCTATGTTTGCTAGTAACAGAAATATAGAGTTCTCTACTAAATGTTGTGTTTACATTCCTGATAACCTGGACAATGTTAAAGTCCCCAAATAAAGGCCTTGTCCCCTCCAGACTTTGCTAGGCCTTGTTATGGGAACAACTCAGTTCTTCCACCCCCTGGTGAGGAATTATTGACTTCTGTCATCTTTATGATATGCATTGGCATGTCCCAGATTCTGCAACATTTATATTATATCAATCTCATTTCAGTACTCATGTCCTTTTGTTCTTCTCTCATAGAAGCACCCATCCCCAGATGCCTTTACAACCTGCTCTTCCCCAACTGGACTTCTACCATGGACCCTCAATTGACCCAATTTCTAAAAAGGGAACTCCAAATTGCTTGCCCCATGCTCCCCCTTCCAGCTTGAAGAAGCCAGAACGGTCCTCGACCCCCTTTCTCTACAGCAGTGAAGGAATTCCTAAAATTAGAGGGGTGAATGTAGCCAGAACTGGGGACAGGCAGTTAGTGTAGAAATAGGGGATCAGTCAAATCGAGGAAACGAAGTCCATGAAAGCCATCTACCTCTGGAAGTCTGGAGGTTGAAGACTGCCCCTGGGAGAATGGACTTTTTACATCTCACCTGCACAACCAGGCCTAGTCACTTAGGCAGGAAGGACAGAGAAGGTGGGAAAGAACTGGAGAACAAAAGATCTTCTTATAAAAACAGAAACGTGGGATTATAATACAAAGCTGCTTCCCCGCCCTTTCTGTTGCATCACAACCTAGTTTGTCAGTCTGAAAGCTGCTCTCCCCGCCCTTTCCACTGCAGCCTTTTCCCCGCCTCCCAACTACTTGCAGTCTGTGAACATCCTAGCTAGCTATTGGTTCATCAGTCAGCTTGCAAGTATCCTTCTCTGTTATTGGTCCCCTGTTAGCCCCGCAGAATTCAACTGCTTAAAGATCGCTTCCCCTCCATCTTTTCTCATGCTTTCTCTCTCCTACTCACTTTCTTTCTCTCTCCTCCTCATTCTTCCACTCTCTCTAGCATGGGCCCTTTCTCTTTTCCTCTCATTTTCTCTCTTACCCTGCAGGGAGACACTCTGTTTGCTTAATAAACCCTCTTATGTCAATTCCTGTGTCTGGTGTAGGTTTCCTGGGTTTCTTGCACAAGGTGGATAGCCACTTAGGATGCACTCTTCACTGTGGCCTTGAAGCCCAGGCCCAGGTTTAGCCCCACTGTGGGAGCAGAAGAGAGACTGGTCCTGACTGGAGCTCTAAGAGTACAGAAGAGCAAGGAGCACTTCCGTCTGAAATGGACAGACTGACTGAAGGAGGCAGGCTAGTGGGCAGGGCTGGGAACCGGGGTCTCAGGATGATTGAAAGACAATTCCCACACTCAACCCCAAGACCCAACACAGGGTCAGGAACTCTCTGAAGGAGAGGGAGATAAAGTCATGATGCAGGTGGAGGAACTATCAGTCGCCGTCACAGACCTGCATCCTGACCCCTGGGTACAGAACAGACATTGTGAAAGGGAAAGGCAGTTACACTACACCTCAGGAGAGGTGGTCAGACAGGGGGGATCCACCTCTGCATGTGTAATCAAATCTGAAGCTGAGTGGAACTAAACAGAAAATAAACTTTAAATAAATAGATGGAAGAGTAGTAGAGAAGAGGAAGGGAATTTAGGGAGGGAAGACTTGGGGGAAGGAGGAAAGACTGGGGAATAAGCACAGAAAATTTCCTTCCTCGAATGTACAATTATGTCAAATAGTCTCCACTATTAAGTATCACCATATTTCACTATTAAAGACATAAATTTAGAAATCATGTGAAAAAATAACTTAATGATCATAATAAAAATAGTAATATGCTGAATGATTTTTGTCAGAGGCAAAATCAAAGGAGATTAACAATCTAATGTCCTCACAGCATCTGTATTCTGAAATTTTAATAACAGACTTATAAGTCTCCATTTCAAAAGCTTCCAGAACAATGAATTTGAGTCTCTAAGGGACACTGTAGTCAGAGGAGAACTGCAGAGGATGGAATTCTGAGGCCCAGGGAACCTCGGCAATTGCCCTAGTGTTTCAGGCTGTCCATGCAGACATCCTGCCCTGAATCACTCAGGTCCACTCCACATCCTCACCTGTCTTTCCCCAGAGAGCTCACCATGCTCATGGGCAACCCTTCTGCCCCTCTGCTCACAGCCATGATGCCACAGTGAACTGCAGGGCAGTGGAGATGGTCCAGGTTCCACCAGGTCTCTTAGAAGGTCTTCTTTCCTGGAAGAAGTGAACAGCAGGCACAGGGAAATGGTTGGACAGACTGAGGTGTGACTAACAGTCAATGAAGGAGCAGAGCCAGGGAGGGTGACCTCGTGGATGATCCTGCAAAGTGCAGAGGAGGAGTGAGGGAAACCCCCTTAGGAGGTCAGACACAGACTGGTCCAAAAGCCAGATGAGGAACCACAGTGAAGCCAACTCCAGTCCAGTATCCATGATGAACTAGGTGCGACAACTCTGCAGAGAAGTCCTGGCCAATAGGAAACTGATGGTCAGGAGAACAAGAGAGCACGTACCTCTCAAAATGATCTACGGTGTGTACAAATGCAATGCACTAAAAAAAAAAAAAAGAACAATTAAAAATATAAGAGGAAATTTCAGGAAAATCAGTGAACTCAGAATCATTACAGAACTTTCAGTTTTATTGTTGTCCACTGAAAATGGTCTATCCAAGTGAGGAGCAAGAAAACAGGCAGCCTTTGAACCCAAGGAGTTTGGGGATCGTGGATGTCCTCCTGAAGAAGGAAGAAGGACCCCTTTTGTTCATCCGGCACAAGTCATTCAAAGTCCATCAAAGACAGTAATTGCACTAGAAATTCTATGACAGGCAGAAGAGGTTCCACACCCCAATGCACTGATGCAGAAGCAGACTTCCTGTATCAGACCCATGAAGACCAAGAAATGAAGGAAGGGTGAGCCAATGTGAGGGTCTTGAAATGGAAAGGCCTGCAGAGCTCAAGAGGGAAGGGAGGGAAGAGGGAGCCAGCAGGTTGTGAGCAGGTCTCTGCAGCTGCTCATCTGCAGGACAGCCAATCTCCAGAATGTGCACAGACACAGAAAACTGAACACAACATAAACACACCCCTTCAACCAATCAGGAAGTGATCTCCACAGACACTCCTCAAAACAAGAAAGACAATTGGCCCCCAAATACACAAAAAAACCCTCACCATATTCAGGTGTCCAGGACATGCACACAGGTCCACATTGAGTGATCATCTTCTCAGAGGGGAAATCCTCAGGAATGCAGAGAACAACGACTGCTGGCATGGTCCAGGCAGTAAAGCTCACCAACACCAGAAGGACTTCAGAGTGGAACTCTCCCCTGGGAAGCAGTGTGGGGCTCCTGGAGGGATTAGAAGAGGCACCACTACATGGCACAGCTGTCCCACGTGGTCATTGCTGGAAAGGTAGAAAGTCAGCCTAGCACGGGAGTTCATGTCCTGCAGGGTTACAGCAGCACAGTTCACAGAAGCCATGTCAAGCAGCCCAGGCACCTGTCACCAGACAAGTGGATGACAAGACGTGGCATGTATGCAGAGAGCAGTTATGCTCAGTCAAACTCAGCCATAGAGGAATGAAATCATGGCACATTCTGGAAAATGTAAGGAAATGAAGACATTCTGCTGAGTGAAAGAAGCCAGACTCAGAAAGTGAAGGATAGAAGCTTTTCAGTGTGCAGAGAATCAGAAGGAAAAGCATTTGAAGGGGTCTCATGAAAGTATAATAAGGAGAGTGGAGAAGAGGAGGGACTGTAGGAAACAGGAGGGCTGGGAACATGGAGGAACTGCATAATGAAGTTAACCAGAGCATCCTATATGCACAGAAGATCCATCACCAGAATCCCACTTTCATGGGTAACCACAACACACCAACAAACCTGGAAAAAATAAAGGGAAGGAAGACCATGCAGTAGAGGAAGGGGACCCGGGAGGGAGGACGGAGGAGAGAAGAGGTCCTGGAGTGAGAGGAGCAGTGGTGTGATTTTCCTCTGTGAGTGTGTTGAACTGATAATTGTGAACAGCCACAATGCACTTCTGAAAACGAATATCACACAGACAGACAAGGAAATGAGAGGAAGGGAAGCACAGAAGGGTCAGTACCCGCGGGTCAGAGAGAGCTCTGCCCTCCCCTCCACTCAGCCCAGTGCCCAGCACAGCTTCACATAGTTCAGAATCAGTAATAGCTTAAGCAGCAGAGAGGGGTTCATGGACCCAAGGATGGTTGCTAATTTAAGGGACAGAAAATTGTGGAAAAAAGTGATCTAGATGAACAGAAGACATACTGGATGCACCCAGACACAAGGATAGAACAGAGAAGGGAAGGGAAGGTATACTGGTGGACTGTAGCTGGCAGAGGCAGAGTGCACAGGTTACAGACATGGAGACCTTGCAGCAGCCTTCAGCCAGAGGTCAGTGGGCTCAGTAGAACTCAGATGTTGGGAGGACCTACAGGTCGAGGACTGCCTGCTTCATAATTGTGGACTTCTGTGGACCTGCCACAAGGCCTTGTTATCCCAAGAATGGTTGCTGTCACTTTCCACATGCCCCAAACCCCTAGGACCCCAAGTTTCTCACTCACAGAATGGCTGGGGGAGTCACAGGCCAGGCCTGGCTCAGACTCATCTTCACAGACCCCAGGATGGGCAGAGCTAGGCTTCAACTCCCACATGTGTGTGACCTTGCCCTTCTCCTGGTCCTACTTCTGCAGTGGACACCCTGGTCCTTCAAAGATCCATTTTCAGGTCACTCACCCCCACTCGAGGGGACACGTGTGAGGAGTGAGAAGTGTCCTCTGTGCACACAGAGATCAGGTGTACTGTGGGTTCCCAGGTTATACAGGAAAGTCACAGCAAATTCATTTTTGAGAAGCACTGAGACAAGGCTTAAGGTGGGCACCAGAGTCCCTGAGCCTCAGCAGAACTGGCCTTTGGGGTCTTGTTTCTGAGACATGAGGAGCATTGATCTCCCCACCACCCAGGAGCCAGGAGAAGCCCCACTACCCTGCAGACACCCATGCTGATTCCGGACACTGCCATGGACTTTGGGGTGGAGCAGAGAAACAGCCAGATCCTGTGTACTCCACGTCCACATTCAGGACACTACCTGCCCAGGGAAACCCCAGGAAATAACTGACCCAGGGTGGGGAGAGCTCATCAGGGATAGAGGAGGTGGATATATGTCCATGAGCAGAGGGAAGTGTGCACTCACCAGTAGAACCATATTTTAAGTAGACCATTCTATGATGACCACTAAGGACACCATATGGGAGGCTGAGCGGTAGACACAGGATTCCATTCCAAGTGTATCTGTCCATGCACACATATTACATGCATGTACTGTGCAACCTGATTGAGATAAGTAGAGAAGACACGCCTGACCCACAGATAAGCATGGGATGATCTGAGGCGGAAAGACCTCTAAACTGTTCATGATGGGATCAAGGGAGACCTTAATCCACTCTTCTCCAAAGTTGCTCTAAGGTGGCACCAGACCTCACTGGGTGCTGACCGCCCCCTGCTGGTCTGGTGCCTTGCAGGGAGGTTTGTGTCTGGGCTCACACTGAGATATCCTTACTGTGTGTCTGGCACAGTAATAGGTGGCCGTGTCCTGGGTGGTCAGGGATCTTAGCTGCAGGGAGAACTGGTTCTTGGATGTGTCTCTGGAGATGGATGCTTGACTCTTGAGGAATGGGCTGTAGTAAGTGTTACCATCACTACATATTTCTCCTATCCACTCCAGCCCATTCCCTGGTGGCTGACAGATCCAGCTCCAACAGGAACCACTGGTTGTGATGGAGAATCCAGACACAGCACACGTGAGGGACAGGTGAGGACACAGGTGAGGGACCTCACAGGTGTCTGTGAGGGCTTCACCAGGCCAGGTCCCGACTCCTGTAGCGTACCTGGCACAGGACACCTGGGGACAAGGACAGGCAGACCCTGTCAGTCACCCGCTGTCACAACCTCCACATGAACTAAGTTCTGGCACTGGGGACACTCACCTTGGGGAGCTATGACCAGGCACAGGAGAAGACCCAGCGCCCTCATCTTCTAGACCACACCTGCCTTCCCAGAGAGCAGAGCCCTGTGTGTGCAGAGAGCTGTGAGCTCCACAGCCCAGAGGGCATTTGAAACCAGAGTGGGAGAAGGAATTTGCATGTGGGTGAGGCTCTTCTTATATCTGGAGAGGCTGAGGCCTGTGTGCCCAGACCTTTGTGCTCATGTGATATGTCCCTCTCTTGGACCCAGGTGAACTTTTCCTGTGACAGGAGAGCAGTTGGTTTAGGGGGTGCTGGAAGGCTTTCAGAGGAGGTGCCAACCTTCCTGACCCAGCCCTACCTCCCCCAGTCCTTCCTCCCTGGTACTTGGAGGATCTCAGATTGGCAAGATCTTGCCCAGCATGCAAGAGGCCCAGGTACAACTCCCAGCCCTGAAGGAAGAACCCTCAATGGTGACTGAAGAAGAGGACAGTGTTGAGAATGGTGTTCCCCACATCCAGGAAAAGAGCTCTCCCTTTGTTCTCATGACTAGTTCATCTCTAATCTCTGTGAGATTTGGGGGTTGCAGGCTGAGAAGGAAAGACAGGAGCAGTTTCTCAGTAGGGGAGAGGCTTCCTGGTGTGTGCCCACTGCTCTGCCTTCAACCCTCTGACCTGCTCGTCCTCCTGAATTTTTGACCAATGCCTGTGGACGGGAGTGGTCTGGAATCTGCCCTGAGCTCTTCCACTCATGTGTCCTGCCCTCTGGTCTCCACCATGAGAGGACATCATGGGAGGGGCTGGGCCAGTGTGAGGGTCCATGGAGCAGAGGCATTTCTCACCTGCAGCCTGAGGCTGAGAGCCACTGGGTCCACCAAGAGCAGCAGAGCCAGGCTGACAGCAGACAGGGAGGGCATGCAGGGCAGGCTGGGTAAGGGAGGCCCAGGGCTCCTTCCTTGTGCAGCATCACTGCAGTGAGAACTGCCCTGCCCACAGCACCATCATTTGGAGGACACAGTAGACACTCTCCTTAGTCAGGGGATTCACTGAGAGGACAAGTGTAGGTGCTGGTCTCCTGATGAGGATTCAGGAACTGATCTCCTGCCTAACTGAGTGAACACAACCTTACTAATGAGACTTGTAGGCACCTGTCCTTATTCAGTGTGGTGTTGACTACGAATTCAGTGCAAACACTGTACCTGCAGACACCCTCCTCCTGGTGCTGGGAAGGCTCAGAGAAGAACTTGTTGTCTCCATGTTTCCACCAACTGCAAATTCATGGGTACCCTGTGGGTGAAGTTTCCATGTCCTTGTAAATCACCTCATTTAAAAGCAGATTTTGCAGTCTAACCAATCAGAGACATTTTCAGAAGTTCCCACCCCATGACTTTGGAAACCTGGACTCTCTGGATGAGTCTTCCCACCTCTCCTGTGCTAGGTATGAACCAGAAGTTCGAGCAGCCTCCTCTTCTTAACACCCTGTTGAGGTAATGTGCCCATGCACAGCCTTCACTTCAGCCTCACTCTGGCTGACTCCTGCATTTCTGTTTTGATCAAGGTTTCAAGGATCCAGTGTATTGTCTGTGTACCCACTGCCCTGCCTTCCACTCTCTGACCAACTTGTCCTCATTTTTCCTTCAGCCATGAGTCATGTTGTTTTGGAATATTTCTGAGTGGCCTCCTTGTCAGTCGATTCCTACTCCAGTTGATGTACAACTTACCTCGTTGACAAACTAACACAGGACCCATGTTGAAGTGTGCTGTGAGTTATTTTGCAAAAATGTTTCCTCTAACCCACTTGCTTTAGATACAAATGCTTCTTGCATGTGAGAAACATCTAAGGATCATTGCAAAGAACACAGTCACAGTGCAAAAACAGTGCGGGAATGTGATCCTCCCTTGATACTCAAATAAACATTAGTTCACAGGACAGAGCAGAAACAAGAAGATGGGGTGGAGGGATCCTCCTGGGCATGGGGATCTGGGAGGGAAGTTCCTTCTAGGCAGCTCATGTCCATGGACAACTGCACAAATACATCAGCTTGAACTTGAGTTTGACCTGGCTCTAGGGCTGAGGATGTTTTGCTGTAGAGGTGTGGATCAGGGCACGATTCAATTCCTTTCCATGTTCCTGTGATTCTGCTTCAAACGAAGATGTGGCTCCTCCTCTTTCTGCACCACATAAGAAGAAGGAGTTTCATAATACTGAAAAGTTCTCTCAGTCTTACTGTTATCCTCATCATGGTTCAGAATGTAAGGCTGAATTTCAGAAATATGTGAAGCATCACAGGAATCTGAATTTAGCATAGAAAGTAAAACATTATTTACTGAAATTGCGATTGATAAAAATTAATAAGTGCAATTACACAGAAGACTATAGGAGTTCCAGAGATGAAATAGAAACCAGAATATAAACAAAAATCTGCCCAGGACATTCTTCACCTTCTCCTGGGGCTGAGATGTGAATCTGATTATCCTGAACTCCCTTCTGGTCCTATGTGCCCTGCTGGTCCTATGTGCCTCATCCTGGTCCCACTGCAGAACATAAGTCCCTAGTGATCCTGATCACCTCTTTCTGGGCCTGGGTTCTTCCATCTTGTCCTGATCCCTGGTGGCCCTGAGTTCTTGCTGCTGCTCCTGAGCCTCTTGCGGGTCCTGAACTCCCTCTGTTGATCTTAAGTTCTTTCCATAGATCTTGATCTCCCTGTGTATCTTAAGTACCCTTTACTGGTCCTTAGGTCCCATTAGTGGTCCTGAAACTACTTCTGCTCCTGAGCTGCACCTGCAAATCTTGATCTCCCTTGATGGTCCAGGGCTCACTGTTGGTCTTCAACATCCCTGTTGGTCCTCAGATTCCTGCTGTTCCTCAGTTTCCTGCTGGTCCTCAGCTCTACCTGCAGGCTGGTAACTGACTGGGTTCACACTGACTTCCATCACTGTGTGTCTCCCACTGGACTACAGAACCGCATGCTCAGGTTTCTTGCTGGTGAGTTGAGTGCTAATGAAACCTGTCTGTTGGAAGTGTCCCTTGTGATACTGACTCTGTACCAGTGCAGGTTCCAAACTCTGCAAGTGCAAATGAATGAGGACACCTGGAAAAGAGGACTAGCATGTGCTCATAACCACCAGTGAGCACCGAGGACCAGCAGAGACTCAGGACCTGTTGTGTAATTCTATCAGCTTCCACCCCTGTGTCTATCAACACCCCTCTGGACCTTCCCTGGAGGCTGGCAGGTCCAGCTCACACCATAGCTGGGTAAAGAGAATCCAGACAGAGCAAAGGTGAGGGACAGGGTCTATGAGGGCTTAACCTGACCTCAACCTGAATCCTGAACCTCCACCATGAATGGGACACCAGGGACAGGGAGCATCACCTCCAGTCAGTCACACTAGAAGCTGCATGTCCCTTCCATCTCCTGAAATTCCTGGACTCTCACATATGGCAGACAGAAGGGTAGCCCCAGGACCTCCATGCTGCATAGAAACCCCATGAGAAGGAGCCAGGGCTGCTCATCCATGGCTGAGTTTTCAACCTGATTCTGAGGCTGCTTTGCATGGGGGAGGCCTAGGTTACAAGGGGGGAGCACAGGGCAGGGTCACTGTCCTTCCCAGGTAATGTGTTGGCCTTGTGCTGCTCAGAGGCACTGGGAGCAAACTTCAGGGTCTTCCCTGCTTTCTGCCTGGTCCTCCTCCTGCAGCCATTAGGAATGGACAAGCCAGTGTTCAAGAATTGGCAGCACCACACTTGGAAGATGATTCCTGTAGGAGTTCCCAGCCATGCAGAGGGAGGAGACAGGAGGTGGCCTCATCAGGTCCTTTGCTCTACTCTGTCAACTCCAGGTGGGGCAGGGCAGAGGGTACAATGTGCCTTGCTGGGGATGCAGAGGTGAGTTCAAGAAGCAACCTGCTCCCAATCTGGCAGCTGTTGGCCTCCTGCCTTGAGTATCTTCCTAGCCTTGATGTCACCCTTGACTGTGATGCTCCTAGACCTCCAGACCTTGCTCTCTCCAGGTCTCACAGTATCTGGGTTTGTGAAATGTCTCTAGGTCCTTGTGAGTCCATCACAAGTTAAGTTAAGTCACATCAGGGCCCAGCATGGCCCTCTGTGAGGCTGGAGGTCAGTGCTGGGTGGAATGGAGGCTCTGAGATTCTTCCCTGGCTATGCCCAGCATGTTCAGTAACTCATAATGCAAAAGGTGTCTGCAGTCTGCACTGGAAAATCCCTTCCAGCTCTGCAGCCTGCCAGTGTCCATCATAACTGAGCTGAGACCCAGGAGCAGGGCCATGAGGACAGGTGCAGCCCATGTCCCCTTCCCATGGCCTCCTGTGGAAATCACATGTGCTGAGAGTGGAGGCCCTGCCCTGCAGCCCTGCAGCCCTTTCAGGACCCCACTCTCCATTCCATGCTCAGCTCTGGGAACTGCACTGATCCAGAGGACAAAGCAGCCTAGCACCCTGTCCTCACCCAGCACAATGTCATGTGCTCCCTGTCAGGAATTCAAGGCAGGATGAAGACCCTATGTGAGGGAATGTGAGTGGTGTTTTCTCTGTGCTTTCCCAGGGTGCTGTGTTAACAGATTTAGAAGTGCAGGTTGTGATTTTTCTTGTAAACTTGAGCCAAAACAGAGGGTATTGCGAACATGGTTAAATGCTTCACCTCAACCAGTGAGGACAATCCATATGGGGAGATTTTGAATGAACTCAGCATGAGAAGCTGGAGCAGTTGATGGCAAAGCCTCAGCTAAGACTACAGTGACAAGGAGCAAGCAAACATTCTCCTACAGCCATGGTTTCTGATATCCAGAGTGCTCCCTGCAGTCACTGGGAAGCAGGAGAGCAGAAGCTCCTGGGAACTCCATAGTCCTGTGCAGGTTTATCCCAGGTGGTGATTTCCCAGGTCCTGAACTGTGCATGTAGGCATTCATGAGCAGGTGAGAATCCATGAGGAGGTCAAGCATGCAGAGGCTGCTGGGGTCAAACTCCTGCAGCCAGGAGCACTGAGGGGTGTTTGTTCAAGGGAATATGAACCCTAGCTATCCTCCTGTGCTGCCAGCTTGGACTGTACCAGCAGTGGCCCATTGAATTGGGTCCCTCATTGTGAGCACTGCTGCTACACAGGTGCCTGCTGAGCACAACCTCTGCTGCCTCCACACCTTCAGGGGAATCCCTGTGCCTTGTCTGTCCTCAGGAGTCCATACTCCTTGGTCTTTTCCTAGATCCCAAGGCCATCTAGACAAGCGTGGCTTTCCTCACCTTGCTCATTCTTGCTCACACCCCCTGTCCTGAGGAAGCTGCTGTGCATGGCTCCTGCCACCTTAAGCGACAGACACTTTCTCAAGGCCTTTTTATTACAGTGAGGTGCTCAGAGGTTCCCAGCCATGTCTCAAGGGAGGCCAGGACCTGCTCCCTGCTGAGGCCGATATTGTCATCAGCCTCCCCATGCTGGCTTTGCAGTCAGTCAGAGGGCAAGAGGGTCAGGGTCACACAGGTTCCACCAAAACTTGAAAGGAAGGCCAGGGAGGTCAGATGAGGTGTCACGGTCAGATTCCTGCTAGAAGCCCTGGCAGGGTGATGCCGGGAGCTGAGAGATGAAGCAGGGCTGCTGTTTGGACCCAGGAGCAGAGGAACCAGCAGTGAGCAGGGCTGACCCAGGAAGCTGTAGTCCTCAGACCAGGCTCCCTAAGAGGGAGACCAGTGTCTGCATCCAGCTGGGCTTTGTGGTGGGGCTGCTCTGACCCCTCACCCATCCCTCACTGCAGTGACCCTTAGGACAGACATGGATACAGGGGTTTAGTGTTAGTACTGCTGGGCTGTAGTCCTTTTCAACAGGTCTATGTCTTTTTCTTTTCACATGGGAATATTTGCTCCTGCTCTAGAACATTGGGGTAAAGAATTCCTATTTGATTTTTAAGGGCACACAGGCCAAGTTTTTCCTTAGTCTTTTGGAGTCCTTGGACTGGACTTCTGAACTCTGCTGGAGCATTTCCTTTAGGCACTGAAAGATCAGGACTGAATGTGTTCTACATCATGACAGGGAGTGAGATCTTTGTGTTTAGTGATAGAAAGATTATGACTGCATAATTGTCTGCCCAAAATTCCATTTCATGTGTACATTCTGCAGTCTCGTGGCTTTTGGGGAATGGTAGATCCCTCAGGACATGAGGACTTCTGGAATTTAGGTTAATCACTGTGGACATGCCATGAGAAGCAATTGTCAGACCCCAGTCTCTTCCTCCCTCCATTTGATTCCAAGTAAAATGTGAGTGGTTTCCCCCAGAGGATTCTCTATGTTGCATGTGGAACACTGAGGAAAAGCATTTATGCAATGGACTCATCTGCTCATGGATGGGAGCTTTTGATATCATGAGCCAAATTTCATCTTCCTCTATGTGTATTAGTGATTTCAGTTATTTGATTCAGGGATGCAAAGCTCATGAGCTAATTTTAGGTTATAATCTAAGAGAGAAGGTGGAGCCTGATGGACAGGCTCCTCCTGACCTCATTCCTCTGTCCATGTAAAAACCTGATCTCACAGTAGCAGAGCTGGACTGTGACTGTGGAGGGAGAGGGAGGTTCAGGAGGGTGGAGGGACTGAGTGAAGAGGCACAGGACAGGACTGACACAGGAGTGGCTGGTCTATTCCCACCCAGAAGGTGGTGATGGGCAGCACACTCACCTGCACACCCAAGAGAGTCAGCAGGAGTCATCGAGAAGGCTCTCTTCCCAGGAAGGAAGTGTTGGGTCGAGGGTGAACCCCAAGATCCCAGTTGACCAACAGGCCATTCTCAGACACCCAGGCCACAGCTCCTTCCTCCCAAAGACATGCAGCTTGTTTTGCCAAACAAAAATGCACCCTGGTGTGTTGGTCATTGGTAGAGGAGGCTCCAGCATGCACAGGTCCTGGGATCCACCTTGCACCTCAAAAGGTTCATAAATTCCTTGATGACCATGTTGAAATCCACAAGGAAAATGCCCACAGGCCCAGGATCCAGAAGTTAGCTGACTCAGGAGATGGAACCTGCGAGAGAGAAGCCAACACAACTGCTGCAAAGGAAAATTCCCATGGGCACAGGGTACATCAGAGTTCACCATGAAATGAAGCAGGTGCTGCACAGTTTCCACACAGCCACCAAGGCCCAGTCAGTGACCATGTGTCTGGAAGTTACCTAAACAAATTCAAAGAGGAACTTCAGAAGTCCAGGAGAGGAGAGCTGAGGAGAGGGACACTGCTGCCGATCCCCCAACCCCCAAGCAATGGGCTCCTTCCGGAACTTGGACCCTGAGTCCTCTGCTTCCTCCAGGCAGAGGGCTGTACATGGAGGTGGGCTAAGCCAGGGGAGCAGGACTGTTAGGTGGTCCAGCAGAAGGGTTAGAAGTTCTCAGACCATGAGGACAGGGACATCACCCCTTCATTCTTAATCAGATGCACTGAGTCCTGCGTGCAGCAGTCCCTCTTGAAGACAAAGTCAGCAGACTGATTGCAGATGACAATAATGGTGCTGATGCCTCCCTTCTCCAAGGACAATTCAGTTGTGAAAATTTCAGTGTCCTTTCAGTTGTACACAAGGAGTGCTTGTATTTCCAGGAAAATCATCAGAATGAGATTAAGAAAACAAAATTTATAAATGCAGTAAAAATTTTAAAAGTGTCTGTTCCATACTTGGGGCTGGGAAATCTGCAGGTCCTCTACAGAAGATGTATTGTAGTTCTAAGGAGGTTATGTAAGGTTTAGAAAAAAACGGAAACCCCACAGGTTTATAGGAAGCCCCTACCTCCCTAGCTTCCCCTCTGCACCTGCTCCTTGGCTCTTTCCTAGTGCTCATGGCTCCCCAGTACCCCCTGCTTGTCCTGAACTCTATCTGCTGTTCCTGAGGTCCCCTTACTGAACGTGAGACCTTGCAGATCTTGAGCTATTCCTGCTGTTCTTAAAGTAACATGCAGCAAGTCTTGTGCCTGGGATCACACTGACATCCTTCACTGTGAGTCCAGCACAGTAATACACAGCAACATCCTTATTCATCACAGAACGCCACTGCAGGGGGAACTGATTCTTGCATGTGTCTCTAGACATGGTAACTTGACCCTTCAGGGAGGGGTAGTAAGTTGTGCCTCCATTACCAAGTGTGTGCCCCATTCACTGCAGCCCCTTTCCTGGAGGCTGATGGATTCAGCTCCAGCTGTAACCAATGGTGATGGAGTAACCAGAGACAGCAGAGGAGAGGAACAGGTCAGTGAGGTCTTCACCACCCTGGTCCTGAATACTGCAGCTACACCTGTGATAAGAGCCTGGGGACAGATAACCACAGTGAGTCAAGGACTCAGATGTAGCTGCATAAAATTTGCTCCATGAATCCCTTACACGCTCAGATCTGGGTGCCACCACCAAAAGGAAGAAAAAACATTATTGTCATCCATGGTCTTCAGAGCAGGTTCCCAATCCTAGAAAATACCTTCTAGTGGGAGAACCTGAATATGAGTCAGCAGGAGCTGTGCCTGGCTGCATAAATGCATTTGCATGTGGGTGAGGCTTGTATCAATGATATAAGGTGGTGGGGGATACACTTCTTTCTCAGGGAGGCTTTTCATTGTGCCCACAGAGAGCTGTGTTCCCTGTCTGGGGTGCACTTCACCAGACCCATGGAACCCTCATTCCAGGAGGGGTCATGTGGTGGGATTTTCAGGGAGCAGGATGTGTTCACACATGGAACATGGCTTTGGGAACATGGTCACCAGTCTCACTTCTCAGAGGTTATAGTATTAATGGCTGTGTGTGTGTGTGTGTGTGTACACATCACAGAAGTACATGCTATAAATACTTATATCTTACTCTGAATTATGTAATTATGAATCTGAAAAATGTACAGTCACCATAAGCTCTTGTTAAACTTTGGGTTTTCAGAGTTTGATGCAGCATTTGAATGTTTCAATCTATATAATTCAGATAAAATTCCCTTACACCCATAGTTTGTCAAGTGTTGCAACCTTAGAGAGACTCATAGGACTGAGATTTACATTTCTACATGTAAATTTTTCTCAACTGTTTATAGTGTCAAAATCTACCTAGGGAGTGTTTGTTTACAACAAGCTGCATTCATTGTTGATTTTGTGTGGTGTATACATTTTGCTTGCATGGTGTCCATTTGTAGCACTGTTGAAAGAGCCGACAGTCCCTTCTTCCTACTTTTTTCCTATGGAATGATGAGGTGCTGCAGGAGCATCCTTTCCTGGGGATGAGCATTGAGGAGCAAGGCCCTCTCAGAGATGGAATTAATCATCTGGTGAAGGATCTTCAGTTCAGGGATGTGGGTACAGTTTTCTGAGGTACCCTCCCAACTGTCCCAGGTGGTGCTGGTCTTGTTCTCTATCTCTGGTTTTCTCATTCACTGAAACCTTTCCACTATGGCAGAGAGAGGACCTCCTTGATGGTTCACTCCATCTCCACAGTCAAAGCTTCTCAGAAGAAACAAGTTCCACTGGACCCAGGGAGCTACTGGAGTCATGCTAAGTCTCTGTAAATTGCCGTCCTGAAACTCATGTGGGCTGAGGGTGCTCCCTGTGCCAAGAATCAGGTCTCTGTAAACCACACTGTATGATGTGCCCTCCATGACCATGTGTCACTGAATCCTGGATTGTGGAGAGATCTCCTGAGTGTGGTGGTGAAGAGCAGAGCCCAACACATCCCTCCGCCCGCTGAGACCCCCAGTATGTGGACAGCACATATGACTTCCAGTCTGAAAGAGCAGAAATTGGGGATTGTAGCAGAAACTCTACATGACATATCACAGCCGGAAACCTGAGGAATATGATGCTGTCATCTACTTTGAGTGCAAAGATTTCCTTTTGAACACTGAAATTCTCTGTGAGCCCTCATCATGTGTGATGGGTTAACGTATTTGACTCAATGGAAATGTTATTGGCCAGGCTATGTGGGAAATGACCAGACAGATTGCATTTTACCTTGAGACTCCATGTTATGCAGAAAATGCTTTTCCCATGGGAACGTCTCACCTCTGAACCCATCAACAGTTGCTTAGCATGACTGGTTTGGCAATACAAAATGATGAAATGGCAACTCTTGTATAATGAAAAATTGTTCTCTTTTTGATTTCTAGTTTCTTAAAAAATATACCATATTAATGATGATGTGAACATTGATTGTTTAGATGTCAGTAACCATTCTTCATTTTATACCTAAGTAAGGTTATTTTGACCCACTTCCTCCTCTACTAATGAATTTTGATCCCATGATATTAGTTTGTAATTTTGAATCATAGCAACAGACACTTATGATTGATGTACTGAATTATGGTATAAAAACCCCTGCAAACCTATGGTAGGGGCTGTTCTCCTAATAACCATTTTGGGGGCATTGTGTGCTATAGTCAGCTGGCTGACTTAATAAAGACTCTCAAATTTGAACTTCTCAGTGCTAATTGGTCTATTCTTAAGTTGCTCCCCATAACACATGGAGTCCAGAGGGTCACCTGCTCTGCTGTTTCCTGACACACCACAGCTATAACTTGGGCAGGTCAGAGAACCTCAGCCCAATGCCCTCACACATGCATCTAGGGATATAAGTTCATTATTCTGGGAAAAACTCTTTCCTTTCTATAATTTGATGATAGGGTTTCCAATGAACCATGCTGTAGGCTCACTATGCACTTCAGTTTAAATATGAGATGTAAAAGCCCTTGTGTGAGATACTGCAAGAATTTGTAGAGGTGACAGGATCAGGTTCTGAAGGATGTGGAGTAATCAGTGGATTGATGCAGCAACATCAATTAAGTGGCTGTGGTAAATGTAGGCAGGTAGGGTATATCTGTAGGATTCAGGTCCCTTAGGGTATGTTATATTTGGGGTTTTATGTTTTGTCTCTAATGAGTGGAGCACTGTCTCCCATATACCTCTGTCACTGATTTCTCATGGCATTATCCTGAACAATGTTCCTCCTCCAACACTCTTTCATGATATTCTGCATTAACTTGTGCCCTGGGACTTGGAGTCAGACACATGTGTACTGAACTGTTTTACACATCCAGTGTTCTTGACAGGTATTTTGACCATAGCAATACAAATATTGACTGAAATAGAAAGCAGTATGCTTCAGAGTGGTCACCAAAACTGCCCTGGTCCTGTAGTCCAGAAGCATTTGGAGCTTTATGAAGTTGGTGTGAAGAAAATTGAAAAATTTGAAAACAAGAACTGCACCAGCTTTAGACTAATGTAAGTGGTATATGATGAGGGTTCTGGTGAGAGCTAGGAAGACCACAATGTGAATTTGAGTGTGGATACTAAAGACTGGGTCCATGAGCATTCAAAGAAGACTCTATTGGGAAGTGGACTAGAGACCATTCATACACATTGAATTCTGACTAGGAAGCTGTCCACATTTTCCCCATGTCCTGAAACTTTTTGTGAAGATAAGTTTAAATGTGATGGACTCATTAATATGGCAGAGGAAATTTCAGGACAATGCATCTTTCAGGAAGGCATGCATAAGACTGCTTTTAGCCAAGTTTAGGGTGATGATCAGGAGCAGAAAGCAGAGAAGAGATATGTGAAAACTTGCAGTTTGATTAGACATGTGTGAGTAAAATTGGGGCAAGGGAAATTGGGATTGTTAAAGACATGACAGCCACTTGAAAATTGCTAATACTTTCCCAAGAAATAAGACAAAAGTTGGGATAGTGGCATCTCAGATCTGAGCAAGACCATAGCCATCTCAGGCTCAAGGGTTTACAAGAAACAATTCTTTGAGAAGAGACCATGTGGATACCATACTTGCACAGGGAGTTCTAGACAGTTGTTTCACCATTCTCCACCATGGATGCGTGAAGAGGTCACTGTATCATGGTCCATGAGGCCTGGTGTTACTGGAGATGGTGGAAGACCTGGGGACCAATCACAAACTGCTGGTTCTGAAGGATTGCAGGATGCTGGGTGTAGGGGGACATCTTCCATTAAGATTTCAGAGAAGGTGGAGAAGATCAGAAATTGCAGGGTTAGAGGATCTGCAGGCTGTCCTGAGAGGATGATGCATGAAGATGTGAGGTGAAAGGTGCAATTCCAGTGGCAAACATCAAGATAAGAGATGCCAGCAACCTGAAATTTATGCTAAGGATTGCTGCTTGAATGAAGAAGTGACAAGCCACAAGGGAGGCCATGAGTGCAGCATCCATCAAGGTCACTGCAGCTGAGAGACATCAGCCTTTGTATGAAACAGCAGATGTCATGTGTCCAGGTGTTGGATGTGGAGCTTCAGGTCTGTGGAGCTGGATTTTGGTCTAGCTTTGGTCCCATCCCTTCTTTCTATGTCTCCTTTCTAACTTGTGTATTGGAAATGTTCACTCTGTGCCTTTATATATCAGACATATGTCACTTGTTTGAACTTACTCCCACAGTCAGGAATTTGCATTGGGACTCAAGAGATTTTGTAACCTGGGATTTTGGGTGACTCCTGAATGTTGGCTCATGGCATTTTGAAATGTGCAATGGACATGAACTATTGGGGCCTGGGAAAGAATATTAAGGTTTTGAAATGGTCTTTTCCCAAAAACCCATGTGTGGCAATAATTTTTAGAGGTGGACTTATTAGATGATGAATATTGGAACCTAATCAGTAGATTCATGCAAGGATAAGCTTTATATGGTTGGCAACCAAATGTTGGATGGATATGTTCATTGGCGGTAGGATAAAGGGGGAGTGTCTTTGGATTTTTATTATGTCCCTGGTGAGCAGAGATCTCCCTCTCTCTCTCTCAGTGTTACTATATGCTGAGGAGCTTTCTTTCACCACACTCCTCTGCCATGATTGGTCACCTCACCTATGGACTAGAGCTATGAAGTCCACTGCCTGTGGACTGAGACATCTGACATTATAAGCAGAAATAGCTGTGTCCTCTACACATGGTCCTTGACATGTATATTGGTCTCAGCAATGCAAAATGTGACTAAGACACTATCCAATGCCAATTAAAAAGCAATTAAATAGTAATCAGACTGCCTTCCTACAGGACATGGTAGAAGGAGAAGCAGTAGAATGAGACAGAATGACACATGGACATGCTCTATTGTGTGAGGACCCGAGAGGAGGGATGCTGCTGTGGGACAGGGAAGGGAGGAGCAGACCCCAACCTGCAGAGCCAGGTGAGCCTGTTATACTCAAGGGGCCTTCCTTCCATGAGGTATAGCATGAAAAAGAACAGGAGAAACAACATTATTTTGTGAATAAAAATATATAAAACTGTAAAATACTAGGTGTAAAACTAATCGGTTTAAAGAGAGATATTGACTATTATAAAACTTTATATGAAATATTTAGAAAGGCAATTAAAGGAAACCCAGTGTCCCTGATGTAGAAATATTAAAACTCTGAACCTGTTTACTTCCCAAATAGAACCTTGGTTATAGAGCACTTCCTACTAAAACCCAATGGAATATTTTTATAGAATTAGAAAAACTACAAAATACTTTGAATTAAAAAAATACCCTAATATTCAAAGCCAATTTTTAAATTCTTTGCTTAATTCATCATAGTTATCTATACTGTTGTATCCATTTTGGTGTAATCATTCAAGCTTGGACTAATTCTCTCCCATTCAGTTCCCATGACTTCCAATTTCCTCCACTTCTTCCTCCTCCTGGTCCCTTCCTTTGCTCTGCTCATCTCTCTGTTGCAGGTTGGAGATGGACTGTCCCCAGGCTCCGTGTCTGTGCAGAAGAGTCAGATGTTGGAAGATTAGGTCAGGAGCACTGCAACCTGGAAGTGATCCTAGTTTGATGGACCAGATGGGTGAAGATTTATTCAGGTGAGGTGTGGCTGAGGAGGGGAGTCACTGGGGGTTTCCTGGAGAGTGTCATCTCCCCTGTAGCCCACATAATTTCCCCAATGCTTGGTGGCCACCATGAGGTGAGCATCTTCTTTCCATTGCTGCCCTTTCACCAGGAGACTCGGCCTCTCCTCAGGTTCAGAGCAGTGGAGTGGGCCACTAACTGACTGACCTTCTACAACCTGGAGAAAGAACAAAGCTCACCTGCTCTTCATCTTGTCAGGTGTTTTCCCACAGAGAAGGAAAGATGACTGTCACAGAAATTAATACCAGGAGAGGGGTCCATCTATGACAAGCTTATCTATGACATTCAAAAGTCTTTAGAACTGATTTTAGGAAAAAGTAGAAAAGCCAGAGGATGCAGAATGGAGAAGCCTTCTAGTTGTAAACAGTGTTCATGGGCTATTGTGGTGGGAGCTCAGAGGGCCAGAAGGCTGATAGTAATGAAAACCATGCGCATGAGGATTCAGAGGGAAATGAGAACTCCCTTGGGAGCTGCAATTCATGTTGTATTACAGCAAAGAGCATGTCTACACTTTCCCATTCCTGCAGAGTCCTGGGAGGCTGAATTAAAGGTAATGAACTAGTTAATCTGGTAGTAGAAGATTCAAGGCAGCACAGCTGCAGGAGGTGGCATACTTACTGCTTTTTGTTATGAACCAGGTCTGTGGTGATAATCAGGAGCAGAATACAGAGCAGAAAGATTTGAATACTTGGAGATGAGACAGAATTGTACATGTAAAACTGGGGATAGGAAGTTGGGCTTTTGGAAGAGATTACAGACAGAAGGGGATACTAAGTACTCTACCCAGACAATAGGACAGATGCCTCAAGAACAAAGCAGTAATTTGCAATGTCACACCCATGCAGAGTCAGGAATGTAGAAGGGAGATTCCCTGAGAAGAAGTAGTGGGGCCCCCACTCACATCAGGGAACTAGAAAGCGGTTCCTCTAGTACTCTACTGGGCAGTAAGAGACGAGACCAGCCATGATTTCAGTGGGCTGAGTTCTTGCTTGAGCTTCCAGCATCATGCACAGAGTATCATGCACAGAGTTCTGGTTCTTTCAGAAGGCAGAATGCTGGAGTTATTTGTCTATGGGGACCTCCACTGATCCTTCAAAGTTCTGGGTGGCCAGTCAATGAGTATAATGGCCAGATTCCCTGTGGTCAACCTGAGGAAAATGATGCTTGACCTGCGAATGTGAGCCTGAAGTTGGAATGGAGAACACAGAAACTAAGTGATGGCAGTCATGTGTACTGTGTCCCATGGGGGACTGCTGCTTGTGGAGTGAGCCAGGATATGGGAGAGGCCATGAGGGCAGCAGCAGGCAGCACCACAGGGTCAGGAAGGCCAATCACTTAGGAGAAAGCACCTCTCCTTCTTGTGACCCTGAGGCAACAGGACTGGCTTGCCCAGGTGGGGTTTCTTTCTATTTTCTTTCTGATCTGTTCTCTCTATGGTCCTAGTCTTCCTGTTTCAAAAGGGATGCTTATTGATGCCACTGTGTATTGGATATATGTGACCTGATTCTGATTTTGAAAGAGCCCATCAGTCAAGTGTTTGCCTTTAGTGAAGTGAGACATCGAAGTTGGCCTTTTGGGAAATGCAGGGAATGGTCACTCCATGATGACTCTCAGGGAAGAACCACATTCACTTTACACTGTGAGATGGACATGAGCTTTGGGGCCCAAGGTTGTAATGTTATGAGGTGACCACCCACAACCTCTGTCTTATTGCTGGTAGTGAAAAGATCAGAGTGTGAGCTGCAACCACATTAGTCCATCCTAGTTAGATTGGACTACTTGGGTGGCACCAGTAGGTGGGTAAGGAGTGCCTGGAGGAGGCAGTCACTGTTCCCTAGCCCCCTCTTGACTTTCTCTTCTATTCCTCCCAACAAGACCTACATCCTTTGCCTCTGTTAGGGGTCACTGGCTCAGTTGTGGCTTGCTGGTAGCTCCCAAAAAAAACCCTCCGCAGACACGAGAACTCATGCAAAAGACTTTATTTTATGGGAACGGGTAAGGTCCGCTTGGGGTGGAAAAAGAAAAAAGAAGAAGAACATGGTGTGTGGCTTCTCCCAGATATTGGAATTTCGCGGGCTGGGAGGAACCAATCGTGGAGGAGAATTATTGCAGACTGACTGATGGACCAATAACATGTTAGAACGTAACGTGGGAGGCAGCAAGATGGTGGTAGCGTAAGTCGGAAATTCCTGTAAAGTAAGAGGTGGGAAGAACGCAGACTGACAGGTGATGGGGAGGCCGGAAATTCCTGTAATGGGAGAGGCGGGCGGAACACAGTTTGACAGGTGGTTGGGAGGTGGAAAATTCCAGTAATGGGAGAGGCGGACGGAACGCAGATTGACAGGTGGTTGGGAGGTGGAAAATTCCTGTAACGGGAGAGAAAGGTGGCTTTATACCTTATGTTCCCCCATTTCCTTTTTATAAAAAAATATTATTATTATTATTATTATTATTATTTTGGGTACATGGATGAAGGTCAGTCTTCTGTAATTACTTCCTGCTGGGTGTGAATGTAGAGCTGGTATCATTGTGGCAGGAAGAGTTGGGGAATTGATAGTTTCTCTGGAGGCACATCTGCAGCCAGGCTCCGATTTTTTGTGAGATCCTGATATTTCTGCAATACAAGCTGATTAGTTGACATGGAAGTAAAAGACAGGGGGCTCCCCTCTTTGGCTGGCATTCTATTGGAAAAAAAATTCAGTGGTTAGGAAAGTTACAAACAGGAATTCAGTCCTCATGGCTGGGCATGGTTGTCTGGTATTTCAATCGTCTGGCTCCCAATTTCTGGAATGGGAGAAAGGGTGGAGGGCTTCATGATCTTCAGTCTGAGATGAAGGGTTCCCATGGGAGTGGCTGAGTATAGTTGGAAGAAGCCTGTGGATTAGGAGCTGGAGAAGGGTTAGTGGACCGAGAATAGAGCTTAACCCGAGAAATGTGCAGCCATCCTGGTAGATTTTGTACCTTGACAGCTGTTGGTGTGGCCAGGATCACTGTATGGGGTCCCTGTGGGAGAATTGTCGAGGTTATCAAAAAGAAACTCAAGTGAAAGGGTCAGTCCAAGTAAAAGCAAAGAGATTTAGCACTGAAAAGTATGTGGTGGAAGAAGGGATAGAGGAAAGCAGGGTGTAAGGATTGGACACAATGGGAAAGATGGGGAACACTGCTGAGTTAATGATGTGGAGGTCTTGCGCTACACGGTAAGAACCATTAGGCTTCCTAACAGCCAGGATGGGAGTGTTGTAAGGTGAGTTGGCAGGGTGCAGGAAGCCTTTCTGCCTTAAATCCTGGATGATTGGTTGAAGTCCTATCAGGCTCCTTTGGGGAAGGGGATATTGGGCTTCTGTTTGAGCTGTAAGGAGTGGAATAGCAGAGGAGTCTTGGCTAAGGCGCATGGTGGGTGAGAAGGAAATAGAGGCACCCAATTTGGTTAGGATGTCCCTTCCCAGAAGGGGAATGGGACATGAAGGAATTATTAAAAAGGAATGAGCAAAGCCAATTTGTCCTATATGGCAGCTTATTGGAGGGGTTTGTAAGGGGTTACATGGTTTTCCCTCTACCCCGACAATAGAGGATTTGGGAGGGGAAGTGTGTTCCCCAAATTCCCACAGCACTGAGAAGGTGACTCCAGTGTCTATAAGGAAAGGGATCTGCCTGCCTGCCACCGTAAGGGTCACTTGGGGCTCCTGAGTCGTGATGGTCGTCAGGTGCAGAAATCCCGGGCCCCTTCATTCATCCATTGCCAACTCCAGCAAGTCACCAGAGGGAGGGGCCAAGGATGACCTGGCACTTCTCTGAGCACCAGGGCAATCCATCGCCCAATGTCCCAGTTGGTGGCATCTTGGACAAGGACTTGGGGGCTGCCGGGGGTTGGAGCAGACTTGTGCTCAGTGTCCCTCTTGCATGCACTTGCGGCATGAGCCTGGAGGTCTTCTGGGAGCTTGGGAGCCCCTAGTGGTGGACAGTTGGGCAGGTCTAGCTGGCTGAAAGGCTTTGGCCAGCATTTGGTATTTTAATTTTTGTTTTTTTTCTTCCCTTCTATTATAAACCTCGAATGCCACTGCTAGAACCTGTGACTGTGGGGTAAGGGACCCCCTATCCAACTGCCTCAATTTCATCTTTTTGTCAGGGTAACTTTGGGAAAAGTAATAAGTCATAAGTAGCTGCCATCCCTCTGGGGTTTCGGGATCCTGGTTAGTGTACCTGAGCATGGCCTCTGTAAGGCGGCTTAGAAATACTGACGGGTTTTCATCTCTGTCCTGTATTACTTCCTGAAGTTTATCATAGTTAATGGGTTTAATAGTAGCCTTTCATAGACCTGCAAGGACACAGGTTTGAAACCTATCCCGCTGTAGACACCCAGTCTCAGTATTATAGTTCCATAGGGGCTCCCTATCTGGTACGGCTTTAGCCCCAATGGGGTGGGTTGGGGTCGATTGATGAATCTCATCTGCATAATTGCAAGCCTGTTCCCAGACTATCCTGTGCTCCTCAGGGGTTAGGGTGTTGGACATTATCATGTAAATGTCATGCCAGGAAAGGTTATAAGACTGGATAAGGTACTGAAATTCCTTAATGAAGGTTGCAGGGTTGGAGGTGAAGGAACCTAGCTGCTTCTCTATTTGAGACAGATCGCACAGTGAAAAGGGGACATGGACTCTGATTACTCCCTCCACGCCAGCTACCTCCTGTAAAGGGGCTAAGATATGTGCACGGGACCGCGTGGTGGGGGGACTTGGTGGACTGAATGGAGGAGCGGAAGGAGAAACAGAATGAGGTAAAGAAGAGGAATGAACAGGAGCTTCTGCAGTAGGAGGCCTGTAAGGAGATGACTCATCAGCTGGATCGAACTTGGAAGAGAAAGAAGGGTTAAAAGGTGGGGGAGAAGCCAAGAGAATGTGTTCAGGTTTTTGAGGAGAGCAGAGATTAGGTTTAGCCTGAAAGAAAGGAAAAACACAAAAGGGGAAAGTCTTTCCATTCACCAGGTTGCCCACATATGTACTGAATTATAACTAGTACAATTAGGCATATAATTATACCTAGTATAAAGCTAGAATTTAGGGTGTCATAAATAGATCATTCTGACTTACTATCTAAAGGACAAGTTAGCTCTAATTCAGGGAACAGGTGAAGGGGTTTGAGATGATTTAATAAACATCTCAGGTGCGAGTTTGCTGGGCTGGATATCCTGGATTCCATGGTAAACTGAGACCCACCTGGCTAGTGATTAATGGTGTCCCAGGAACCACGCACCAGGCAATGAGAGGTTAGTACAGAAGTTTGGTCCTCACCAATACCAGTGTCTAACCAGGCATTAGACGAGAGAATTTGAAGACCTCGTCAGGATTTCGAGCAAGAGGAAAAAATATAAAAGAGCCTCAAACCCTGAGAAAGAATCTCAGCACCATAAAATCAGGAATCCACCCAGCAACTAGGACCAGCTATGGGGACCAAGGAGGTACCCCCACACCTCGTCAGTCTAGAGAGCACCAGATTTACAGAGGGGTCCGCGGCGGGAGTGGCAGCGGTGGAGGCAACTGCAGGAATGGCTGCTTCTCAGATCAGTCGAGATGTGTTTAAGTGGTCAGGGGGCCTGCTTAAGGGGAACTCACCAATTTTGGAGTCCAGTGTTGCATGCAGAAAACTGGGCGTTCAGGTAAATGGAAGGTGAGCCTGTATCTGCAGGTGCTGGGGCTATCGGATGGGATTCCGCTTGCTTAGTCAGCAGAAAAACCCATCCCGGGTTTTCGGCACCAGATGTTAGGGGTCGCTGGCTCAGTTGTGGCTTGCCGGTAGCTCCCAGAAAAATGCTCCACAGACACGAGAACTCACGCAAAAGACTTTATTTTATGGGGACGGGTAAGGTCCGCTCGGGGTGGAAAAAGAAAAAAGAAGAAGAACATGGTGCAAGTCTTCTCCCAGATATTCCCGGAATTTCGCAGGCTGGGAGGAACCAATCACAAAGGAGAATTCTTGCAGACTGACTGATGGACCAATAACATGTTAGAATGTGATGTGGGAGGCAGCAAGATGGCGGTAGTGTAAGCTGGAAATTCTTGTAATGTAAGAGATGGGAAGAACGCAGACTGACAGGTGATGGGGAGGCCGGAAATTCCTGTAACGGAAGAGGCGGGCGAAACACAGAATGACAGGTTTTTGGGAGGCAGGAAATTCCATTAACAGGAGAGAAAGGTGGCTTTATACCTTAAAGCCTCCACCTGCATTTTTCCTTGGGGATTTGTCTCACCTGAGACCCAGTATGATAGAGTTGGATGACCATGTACTGACCCTCTGAAACTATCAGTCAGAACAAAATTTCTTATTCTAGGTGGGTCTTGATGTAGTTTGCTCAGAGGGATGTGTTCATTAAGTTCACTGAACTTGTATTGATGACATCTCAACTAAGCAGTTAAATAGATAGATAAATGATTGTTAAAATAATGACAGGTGAATGACAGATTACAAACAGAGACACCTGTGTTTGATTATATACACAGAGACACAAACATATGGAGAGAAGAGAAAGGCAGGTAAGAAATGAAAGTGATAGAAGATAGAAAGATGATAGACAGGTGATGGATAGACTGGTTGAGGATGTCACAGGTCATCAGCCACAAGTAGGCAGCCTTGGTTGAGACTCTGATGTCTGGAGAACCCACAGGTGGAGGACTGCCCACTTCATAATTGTGGACTTGTGTGAACCTGCCACAATTCCTTGGCATCCCAAGAATGGCTGCTGCCACTTTTCCACATGCCCTGAACCCCTAGATCCCCTAGCATCCTGCTCACAGAATGCTTGGATAGACTCACAGGCCACACCTGGCTCCACCTCATCTTCAAGGAACTCACAATGGGCAGAGCTGGGCTCCAGCTCCCACAGGTGTGACCTTGCCCTTCTCCTGAGAACCAGGAGAAGACAGAGGATAGATAGACACCTGATTCACAATAGAGGATCCTATGATGACAGCTAAGAACACTGTGTGGGAGGCTGAGCAGCAGACACAGGTTTCCATTTCAGGTGTGTGTGTGTGTGTGTGTGTGTGTGTGTGTGTGTATGTGTATGTGTGTGTGTGTGTGTGTCTGAGTTCTCTGGTTCCCCAGGCTCAACTCTGGAAGATGAGGCTGCACAATGGTGAGAACTTACACCTGCCTGTCCTGGGAGTTGTGAGTCCAGGTCAGTGTGTAAAGAGCACCTGGCAGGATCGTGGGTGTGATGGGTCAAGGTGTCTGAGAGCCTGCTGAACTCCCCCCATGTGCATCCTCTACAGTGCCCAGGGAATGGCTGGCTGGAGCAGGAGGCAGGCCTGGAGCTCAGGGACAGCAATGTGACAACATAGCAGAATCTACCTTCCAGGGTTCTCACCCATCCAGACACACAGACACACAAAACACCCAGACACACATACCCACATAAAACAAAAACATATATGTGCACATGAACACGTAGATTCACAGAGGTACTGTGCAGCCTGACCTGAGGTCTGTGGAGAAAGACACAACTCACCTCATAAGAGAACATCATGAGATGAACTGAGGACGATAAGACTCCTCAATTTCCCATGATGGGATCAAGGGAAACCCTGAACAGGAGAGAAACCACACACTCATCTCCAAGGCTGCTCTGAAGATGGCACCTGAGCTCTCTGTGTGCTGAGCGCCCCCTGCTGGCCCCTGGGACCCTTCATGGAGGTTTGTGTCTGGGCTCACACTGAGGTCCCTCACTGTGTCTCTGGCACAGTAATAGGTGGCCGTGTCCTGGGTGGTCAGGGAGCTCAGCTGCAGGGAGAACTGGTTCTTGGATGTGTCTCTGGAGATGGACACTCAGCTCTTGAGGGATGGGCTGTAGTAAGTGCTACCATCATACATATGCACCCTATCCACTCCAGCCCCTTCCCTGGGGGCTGACGGATCCAGCTCCAGCAGTAACTACTAGAGATGGAGTAACCAGACACAGCACAGGTGAGAGACAGTGTCTGTGAGGCTTCACCAGGCCAGGTCCTGACTCCTGCAGCTGCACCTGGCACAGGACACCTGAGAACAAGGACAGGGAGACGCTGTCAGTCAACTGCAGTCACAACCTCCCCATGGTCCCAGCTCTGACACTGGGGACACTCACCATGGGGAGCTGTGACCAGGCACAGGAGAAGACCCAGCAGCCTCATCTTCTAGACCACACTGGCCTTCCCAGAGATCTCAGCCCTGTGTGAGCAGAGAGCTGTGAGCTCCCACAGCCCAGAGGGCATTTGAACCCAGAGCAGGAGGAGGAATTTGCATGTGGGTGAGGCTCTTCTTATATCTGGAGAGGCTGAGGCCAGGATGTCCAGGTCATTAGTGCTCCTGAGATGTGTTCCTCTCTTGAACTCAAGTGGAGCTTTACCTGTGACAGGAAAGGAGTTGGTTCATAGGTGCTGGAAAGTTGTCAGATGTAATGCTGGTGGGACTTACATTAGCGCTGCCATTCTAGAAAGCAGAATATAGATAGAATAGATCAGGTGTGGACCACCCTGTGACCCAGACATCCCACTCCTCAGTATTGATCACATAGAACTAGACTCAGCTCACCATGTTATATAGCTCATCAGTGTTTACAGCACTGCTTCTCACTAGTGCTATATTTCAAAATGTTCTCAAATGCCCATCAACAGATGAATGGGTAAAGGTGGTGTATATACAGAACAGAGTTTCACTCAGAAACAAGGAAGAGTGAACTTAGGACATTGGCTGGTCAATGGATGGAACTGTAGAATGTCATGTTGGGTTTCATAATCCAGATTCAGAGGGTAAATTGTCAATTGTTTACTCTGAATAGCAAATTCTAGACCCAAAAAGGAAAAAAAAAAAAACAGATCTGGGATGGGATTCTCTGGAACTAGAAGAGGGATCAGAGTAAACAAGGAGATTGAGTGTGAGGTCGGAGGAGCAGGAGAAGGGAGGGGAGGTGGAATGAAATTTACCAAACTACCCTGTGTACCTGCAGGAGGTGCCTCAGTGAATGTCCACTTTATGTTCTCTAAGAAGCACTAATGTAAACAAAACCATAAAAAGATCTGTTGAGAAAAGAAAGAGAGAGGATAAGGAGGAGGGTAAAGAGGAGAAGGGAGGTGGAAATGGCAGGGATGGAAGTGGAGATCATACTCCAAGACTGCGCCATTATATCAAATTGATATTATTTATAAATATGAGGCACTAATGAAAAAGGAAGTATGATTAAAAACTAAATAGTTGTCTTCAGAGACATCTGCAATTAGTACACAAAATGTGCACAGAGAGCTCCCTGGAAAACTGCTACTTGGAGAGGCCCCAAGAAAAGGGAAAGTAGCCCTCAACCCGCTCTGCACCTGATCCTGGACTGACCTTGAGCTCCCTGCTGGCCCTGGGTGCTGAGGTTCCCTCACCGTGTCTGTTAAACATGAGAGGTGGATGTGTCCTCAGCTCTCAGACTGCTCATTTTCAGGTACAGCATACTTTGGAGTTGTCTCTGGAGGTGCAGAATCTGCCCTTCACAGAGTCACCATGATTTATGATAATACTGTGCTCAGTAATAACTGACATACACTCTAGTCCATTTTCTGGAGCCTGGGGGAACCAGTGAGTTATATGGTTACAGAAACTAAATCCAGAGGCAGCAAGATGAGTCTCAAGGACCCCCCAGGCTGCACCAGGCATCCCCCAGACTCCACTACCTGCACCTCACACCGCACACCAGCAAACACAGAGCCAGTCTGGTCAGGACACTCACTCATCCACACTTTCTCTCACTCCATTCCGCTCACACACTCAGGATGTCTGTTGTCCATTAATCACCTTTGAAAACAGTAACAAGCAAAACCCAGCTGATCACACAGTCCATGGCTAGCAGCCTGTGTTGAGTCCTCATCACTAAATGAGAGGGGCAGGGAGTAAAGGTCTGAGATTTTCTGCAGATCTGCAGGGTCAGAATGGGCTGGTTTTCATGAGCAGAGGGAGGACTTATTTGTGTGTCCTCCTGCTATATAGCAGCTCTGGGTGGAGGCCTCAGCAATGTCTGAGCTGAGAGCAAACTTAATCATGTTGGAACTGGTTGGTGGCATTTTGTTTACTGTCTGCCTCTGGTTTCCCCTCACCCTCTGCAGCTCGGCCAACCTGAAGCAGCTGTGTTAATTCATAGTAACTTCCAACCTCCCACACTTACTTGGATGCCTATTGATTTTGAGCTCATTGTGCCATTGTCCCCAACAGGACAGCGGTGAGTGCAGGGCAGAGACAGGGTCCATGGACCCTCATCCTCCCAGGTGTTGGTCTGTGGTGGTGCAGAAGGGGCAGGTCCTCCAGCTGGGACAACAGATGTGGAAGACTCAACTGGTCCACCCTCTCCCACTGCTTTGCAGCCGCGAGTGCTGTGGCCCCATGCAGAGGTCTCACCACCCCACTGTCTGCAGCAACTGCAGTCTCCCAGATGACAGGAGCCTCCCTGCAGGGCACCTGGATTGGGTGTCTACCCCTTCCTGGAACAAGGTGTGTGACACTCTGCGGACCTCCCAGTCAACCTGTGGACACTCCAGCCCTGCCCTTCCTGGTCTCTGGGTCTCTCTGCCTCTGGGGAAGTCTGACTGGGGCAAAGTGAGTGGATTCCAGGCTCTTCTTCCCAGGATCACTCCTGTTGGTACTCAGGGTCATCCAGAGCCTTGGTTCCTAATCATCTGACCACTGGGAATAGGGCCAGTGTGGAGATTGGGTCACATGTCAGATATTATCAATTGGCATGGACCTATGAGGATGGAGCATCAGGTAAGATCAAGTAAGCATTAACCACTGGGAACAAGGCATCAGGCAAGGTATAAAATATGAATATCCAAGAATGCTAATTAAAATATCTTTAAACAATTAAAAGGAACACAGTGGAATAGAAAAATGGAACAGGGGATGGAAAAGAGTAAAGGTGAAGTGCTGGCACAGAAAGGGAACCAACTGCACTGAAGGTTTGAATGACTTTGTGATAATAAACTCTAATGTAAGCTTGAACTCTAAAGTAGTAAAAATTATAACCACTACAGAAGACAGTTTGAGGACTCACCCACAGCTGCAGGGCCAACAACATGGAATGTGAATCCTTGAGACAGAGGTCAAAGGGGAGGGTCTGGGACCACTTCCAAGTGCACAGAATGAATGAGAAAAGAGGCAGACCCTTCCCAACATGGACAAATCATGGGAGTCCTGATGGCTCTGGCTGGGGACCTGTTACCTTTGTCCTTCTGACGTATTGATATGGATGGTCCTGTGTGTTCTACTTCTGTTTCTCCACCACAGTGTGGACCAGATAGGTCCTGTTAACGTCCCTGGCAGCTGAGGAAATAGGAGCAAGAAAGTGGTTCAGGAGGGTTGAAAAGGAGAGAGACTGTGGTCACAGAGCCAAGGAGAGAACTGACTCTGACTCTAATGGCCTGGGGTCTGGAGTCTCCTATATTGTGCCCTGCCTGCTCAGGTGAGGCCTCTACAGAAGAAGGCTGGTGACTGGATTGGGCACCATGGTGACCGCTTCCTGAGTCAGAGTTCAGCTTTGGTAGTGGTGGAAGAAATACTGAGTCATCCATCAAAACTCCAGGCAGAAGGTTCCTCACACCCCTCCCTGGTTGTCTCTGAAGACTTCCCTCAGCCTCTCCCAGGTCTGTTGCAGACAGTTCACTTGTAGGGACACCTGAAGCCTCACGCAGGATCTGGGCACATAGTCTCCTGTTCTCCAGGTGCCAGGTCTGGGTGAGAAGATGTTGGCAAGACAGGGCTTCAGAGTGGGCTGTTTAGAGGAACCCCTGCCCATTTCTAGGGCTCAACTGCTGTGATGACACAGCCTGACTGCCTGTCCCACCTGAGGAACATGAACCTTGATCCTCGGCAGCACACCTTCCATTAACAAGCAGCAAAAGTGCCAGAGGAACACTTCTGACTCAGGGATTCCTTGGGAGTCAGAGGAACAAGAGCCTGAGGTTCATCAGGTGTCCAGGTCACCAACCCAGGACTAGCTGCCTGTTTGGTATAAAGACACTCCCAAGAACGACCCTAATGGGAATCCCACCAATGTCCCTCTTCTGAATTGATGGGAAAGGCTCACCAGGGTCCTCTGAGCTTCCTCAGCAGGTAAGCGTGGTGACCATAGAGGAGTCCCTTCAGCCTCAATAATGATGCTCTTCAAGGTGCTCATGTGAAAATGCACCTACATCAAGGTATGTAGTGCAGGAAGTCTGCAGAGTCAGAGTGGTGAGAGTGGACACCCTTTTCCTGGTCCTGAATTTAGAGGAACTGTTTCAGGTTATCTCCATTCAGGATGATGGTGACCTTGGTGTTGTCACAAGTAGGCTTTATGAGCTTGAGGTCAGGCATTGAAGGCCCTCATTTCTCATTACTTTGGACACGATTGGTTACTGGACTTTGTCAGATGCTATTTCTGCATGTGCTGAGATGATAGCTGACTCTTGTCCTAAACTCAATGTATGTGGTGTATCACATACTAGTACCACATTATTGATCTGCATCTGTTGAACGAACCTTCCTACCCTGTGGTGAAACTCATGTGATCATGGTGCTACACCTTATATGCTCTGGAATGCAGTGTGCCAATATTATATCAAGGAATTTCACATCTTATTTCATCAGTGATAGTAGTCTGCAGTCCTCTTTCCTGGATGAGTCTTTGTTTGGGTCTGATATCAGACTGATGCTGGATTTATAGAGTAATTTTTCAGTGTTTTCTCCTTTTCCATTTCATGGCATAATATGAGGAGGTTGGACTAATCTCCTCCTTAACGTTCTCTAAGAATCACCTGAAAATCCATCTGCTTTGGGGTTTTTCTCTCTTCAAAGGAATGTAATGGATGTTCAACTTAATTGCTTAATGTTTTCCCATTTTAGATTCCTATATTCTGTGCTTCAGTTTTTGTGTAAAGCACCTGTGTTTAGAATATTGTATCTTCAAGTTTTTCTATTTTACTTGAGGAAATATTTTTACATCACTATCTCTTACCCTACAAAAAGTCAACACAATGTGGGCTATATCTAAAATTAGACTTGAAAATCTGCAATTGTTAGAAGCAAATATGGCACCAACCCTCCTGTGTTATGGCAGAGGCAACCTCTCCATCAATTATGTAATGAAGGTGCAAGAAATAAAACCAAGAATCATTACAAGGATAGGATGCAATTAAAAGTTTCTGCACAGCATTGGACATAATCAAGAGTTTGAAGATATAATCTTCAGAATGTAAATATTTTCCACTTGCTCTCAGATAGGACATTGATATTTCAGAATAGATGAAGAATCCCTAACACTTAATGACAAGACCCAAATAACCCAAAAAGTAAAAGAGAAGGACCTAACCAGACACTTCTCAAAAGAAGAAACACAAGTGGCCAACAAATATTGTAAAGCATCCTCAATATTTCTAGTAATAAAAACAAAATCAAAATGGCACTGTGATTTCCTCTTACTGCAATCAGAAGACAGTCATAAAAAGCACAAATAATAATTGCTTACAAATATGTGGGAAAGAAATACACAGATGTATTATTGGTGGCTCTTCAAATTAGTGCTGCCATTCTAGAATGTAGAATGGAGATCAGGAGTGGACCACCATATGACCCAGCCACCCATTCCTCAGTATTTATCCAAATGAACTAAACTCAGCACACCATGGCTATATAACTACTTCAGTGTTAGAGTAGTGCTTCTGACAACAGGTATATTATGGAACGTTCCCAGTAACCCATCAAGGGATGAATGGATAAAGGAAAGGTGGTGGACATGCAGAATAGTTTTCTCTGAGCCACAAGGAAGAGGGAAATTAGGGCATTTTCTGGTCAATGGATGGAAATGGAGAATGTCATGCTAAATTTCATAAGCCAGATTCAGAGGTTGTAATGGCAAGTGTTTATTATCAAATGCAAATTTTAGAAAAAAGCAAAAGGAAAAGAGAGCTGGGTGTAATGCCCTGGGACGAGAAGAGGGATCAGGGAGTAGAGAAGGGACAGAGGTTGAGGTCGGAGGAGCAGGAGAAGGGAGGGGAGGAGGAATGAAACTGACCAGCCTCCCTGTGTTTCTGTGGAGGTGCCTCAGTGAATGTCCTCTTTGTGTCCTCCAAGATGCACTACTGTAAACCAAACCATAAAATGAATATTATGAGAAAAGAAAAAAGAAAGGGTAAGGAGGAAGGGTAAAGAGGAGGAGGGAGAGGAAAATGGCAGGGATGGAAGTGGAGGAGGTCTTACTCCAAGACTGTGCAATTATGTCAAATTGAAATGCAGTATCATTTATACTTATGAGCCACTAATTTAAAAAAAAGAAATATGAATTGAAAACCGGAATTGCTTTATTCAGAGAGTCATTAATTAGTAGGGAAAATATGTCCACAGAGTACTCCCCTGGGAAGAGGGTACATGGAGATGTCCCCAGATGCAGGGAACCAGCTCCCAACCCCTCTGCACCTGCTGCTGAGCTGACCCTGAGCTCCCTGTGTACTGAGCGCCCCCTGCTGGCCCTGAGTGTCCTGCAGGGAGGTTTGTGTCTGGCTCACACTGAGGTCCCCTCACTGTGTCTCTGGCACAGCAATAGGTGACCGTGTCCTGGGTGGTCATTTAGCTCAGCTGCAGGGAGAACTGGTTGGTTCTTGGATGTGTCTCTGGAGATGGATGCTCGACTTTTGAGGGATGGGCTGTAGTAAGTGTTACCATCACTCCATATTTTCCCTATCCAATCCATCCCCTTCCCTGTGAGTTGAAAGATCCAACTCCAGCCATAACCACTGGTCATGATGCAGAATCCAGACAGGAAAGGTGAGGGACAGGGTCTCTGAGGGCATAAGCAGGGCAGATCCTGACTCCTGCAGCTGCACCTGGGGACAAGGACAAGGAGAACCTGTCAGTCACCTGGAGTCACAACATATGCATGGAACAGCTCTGACACTGGGGCACTCACCTTGGGGAGCTGTGACCAGGCACAGGAGAAGATCCAGCAGCCTCATCTTCTAGACCACACCTACCTTCCCCGCGAGCTGAGCCCTGGGTGAGCAGAGAGCTGTGAGCTACCAGAGACCAGAGGGCAACTGAACTCAGAGCAGGAAGAGAAATTTTCATGTGGGTGAAACTCTTCTTATAATAGGAATGGCTGATTCTAGGGTGCCCAGGTCCTTAGTGCTCCTGAGATGTGTCCTGCTCTTGAACTCAAGTGGAGCTTTACCTGTGATGGGAGAGTTGTTGGTTTCTAGGTGCTGGAAGCATGTGAAAGAATGAGCCCTCCTTTCTTGGCACAACTCCTACCCGCAGAACCCTGCTCCCTTCCTGCTGCCCAGTCTCACTCCTGCCCTCTACTCAGGATAAGGGTGTTGTGTCCTCAGTACTGAGTGCACACTCTGCTTCCTTCTCTTCCACTGCTCTCTGCTGGGACATGTCCCTTGTGTCCCTGGAAATCATGTGACATTGTCAATTTGGTGGCGTTACCTGGGTTTGGCCTTTCTCACTTTCTCACTCTAAATGTCCTGTGGTCAGTATAAGTGTAGATGTGGGTGACCACATAGGAGTCAGACCAAAAGTGACTGAACAAGGCTTTATTGGGTTTTGGCTCTGAGACAAGATTCATCAGTCCTTCAGGGATAAAGTCTAGGGAAGATGGCCAGGAGAATTCACTGCGTGGACCTGATGGGGCAGTGTTTAGTAGTCCGGGATAGTTGGGGGAAGGCTTGAGGTTTAGTGACCCCTGGGGTTGGCTGGGAACTCCATCGATTAACAGGTCGGTTGCAAGACGCCACTAGGGTTTATCTGCAGACGTCTGATTGGTTGTTCTTTGACATGCTTGGGCTGCCTGGTGCCCTGGCTGAATTCAGCTGCTCTGACCTCCCTAACAGTGAGGACATACCAGCACCAGAACCAAGGAGAATGGACACAGGTGTGCTCTGACCTTTGTCACATATGTGATGGTGAGCATCTGAAAAGAGGAGGAGGCAAGTCTCTACAAGTTGGCCAATCCCCAGAGGAGCTGTGCATCTGAGATCTGAGTGTTTCCCTCTATGTCCAGCTCCCTCTTGATCTGCAGAGAATTCCCTGGATTCCACCTGCTCAGCTCTCTGTAGATCCTGGTTTGGAGAGTCATTCAGAGGAGACCCAGGCCCAGGGTGCTGCTGTCCTAACTCTCTGCAGTGATGGTCAACTTCTTGTCACATTCCAGTCCATCCTCTCCTCAAGTCTCACCTGGAAATGTGTCTGCAAATCCAGGGGCAGACCTGCTCTGGTACCAGGGAGTGGTGTCCTCTCTCCTTTATCCTCAGGAATGATGGGGACACTCTGGCCCCAGGGAAGACTGGCATAGAGAGAACCTGTCAAAATGCTGCCATCTAAAACAAGTGTTCACCTCAGCAGTGGGCTGAGGAGAAGGACACACTCTCTGGACTCAGGAAATGTCTGACCAACTAAAATGGTGTTTCCGGGATTCTCTGCAGTCCCCATGGTACCCATGATGGTCCTCTCCTAAGATGTTTGAGGGATGCTCCTGATGCTCCAGCCTGTTCCTGTGCAGAGCACAGTGTACATGCCTGAGGAGCGTCCTCCTGCAGGTGAGCACCAAGTCTGGGTCCTGTCCTCTCCTGAATCCAGGTGCTGCCATGTTCTGGCTTCCCTGCGAGGTCAGGGACCACCAAGGGGACTCCTAACCCTATGTGTCCAGTCCAGAGACTGAGCCAGGGCCAAGAGGTTCTGCATCTGTGACTCTCATAAAGTGTCCCTGCAGCGCCCTGCAACACAGGAACCCCATTAAATCTTACTGATTTTATTACAAGGTCGTTGTGAGTCATAAGCTGAAGGGTTGTGTCAGATTCCTGTGGAGGGAGTGGCCATGATAGCACCTTACCCCAAGCCCTCAGTGCCCAGCTATGTTCTTGAGAGCAGCAGGACACTTCAGCCCTCCACTTGACAGCTGTGAGTAGCACATCATGCTAATGAGCTTCATGTGACCAACTATTAGCTCTACAATATCATGAAGGTCAATCTTATGACCTAGAGGTCATAGCAAAGTCCTCTTTAATGCATTCACCAGCTCCAAACAGAAACCTGCAAACAAAGAAGATGCTAAACCTTCTGGGTCTGAGTGTCTGCTGACCATCATTATTTAAATGAAATTCTAATAAAGGACATAGGGACAAAGCAGCACCCAGGAGACTCATTACCTCCCATGACGTTCCTGATGGTCACAATGGTGGAGTTGCTATATCCAGTCCTTAGCACAGGTTGAACCTCTGACATCAATAATTTGTGGTGGGGAAATTACACCTGGTCTCTCAGCACTGCTGCAGGTCCTCAGTACATGGTCATTCACTGCAGCCACCTGCTGAGCATTGGCTGTCCTGGAGGTGTTCCTCCTGCTAACAGAACAGACTCTAGTTTACCAGCCTCTCCCCAGGCCCACTGCCCCAGTCCGTGGAAGCCTCCTTCTACTCTGTGCACCTCAGGAATAACTGTTTATATTAGAATTTTCACACAATGATTCCTGTCTGTGACTGATTGATGACACTCAGTGGTGTCCTGAGCATCCCCTGTTTTGTCCCAAATGAGAACCACCATGGTTAATGGCTGAGTAATATTCCATGTTTACTCAGGTTCCTCTTCTCCTGGTGAGAACACAGAGTGCTGCTGTACCCTGGCTGGGGTGGACAGTCATACAGTCATCATGAGGTGGAGGAGGGGGATCCTCCTCCTAATCATGGAACAGGAGGCATAGCTGAAGAACTTGTAAATCTCACCCTGGACCAGTGAGTACTAACTGTTTCTCACAGCTCAGGTGCCTCACCTTGCTGAGATTCAGGGCCATGGCAGGCCTGTGATCTCATACCAAAGAGGAGAGACAGGAGATTGGGATGAAAACCTTCCTGCTAGGTGCACACCCCTTGCCTCCGTCCTCTGTTATGGCTCATCCCCTGAGTAGTCCATCCACAGATATGTGCAGGAGAGGACCTTCCTGAGCTGTCCCACCCAGGCACCAGGAAAGGGTCCTTCAGACAAAACCTCTCAACACTCCATATGTGGGATGGGTGCCCCTGGGTTGTGAGAGACAACAATGAGCTTCTGTATGTATTTCATGGTAAATGCAAGGAAGAAATACATGATTTCTGTCTCTTAGTATAAATATAATACCCACAAAATTATGCAGTCAAATTTCCTTATATGGGAACTTATGACCCACAAAGTCACTCCAGACATTCTGTTAGTAAGTGCTAACCTGCTTCTCCTTGGGAAATGCAGAGTCAATTCCTGCTGGTCGCTGGTCACATGTGTCACATGGCAAGTAGGGTCATAGAGATTCTTATAAAATATTTGGTTCCACGTGATTTCACAACCAACTGGTCCACCTATCTCTTCTTATGCAGGACTTGCAAGGAATTAGAAAGTCTTTCCACATACTTCCTGTCTAGTGAAGGCACTGAACCCCCAAGCTCAACCTTCTCATCCTGATATGAGAGAGCAGAAAGTACAGCCAGGAAAGTTTCCTGCTCATCCTGATTGCAGGGACTTGCATAGTTCAGCCTCCTCTTAAAAAGTCCCTGTTAGCAGCATTTTTTAAAAAAATATTATTGCAGGAATCCAATAATCCAGACACTCCATGTATCTACAGGGTCACCACACCCAATTGGGGTGTGTCAACACTTTCCAGAGCACCCTCAGGCTCAGAGCAGTCGATTTTCTCCCTCTTCCTATAGACATTAAAATTTTACTTCATTAACCTTGAGATCATGACCAACATGATGTGAGGTGTCCCCCAAAATCTCCCACGTGAGACAATGCAGGATGTTTCAGAGGATAAATGATTGGGGTAAGGCCTTAACCCAAACAGTGAATTAATCCCTGATGGATAAATGAAGTGGTAGGGTGTGGCTGGAGGAGGTGGGAATTGGGGCGTCACTATGGGGTATATATTTTGTGTCTGGAGTGCTTCCAGATGATGTGAGCTACTTCCCTACTCCCACTTTCCACCATGATGTTCTGCTTCACCCCAGGCCCTGAGAAATGGAGCTGGCCTCCTATGGACTAAAACCTCCAAAACCATCGGACATCAAATACACTATTCCTCCTCCATGATTGTACTGGTCAGGTGGTTTGGTTGAAGCATTTTACAAAGTGTATAAAAGAAATTGTTACCCAGAATTGGGTGGTTGCTGTGACTTACGTGACCATCTGTTTCAGAAGATTTTGGAGCTGCTTGGAATTGGTGGGAGGAATTTTCAGATATATAGCAGTGCAATCTGGAAATGCTTTAGAATATTGAAAGCAGAAATTAATGGGCAATTCTGGTGGGAGCTCAGAAGACCACCATGATGATACAACCATGATCAGTGAAGGCCTGACTCAAGAAAGTTCAGAAAAGTAGGACTCTACTGGAATGTGGAGTAGAGGCCATTCCTGTTACGTTCTGGCTGAGATGTTGTACGAATTTTGCCTGTGCCTGAGAATTTCTGTGAGGCTGATTTTAAAAGTGATAGACTTCTTAATCTGGAGGAAGAAATGTCTTGGGAGCCCAGCATTGAGACAGTGGCATGAATATGGCTGGTGGTTTTAGGCAAATTTATTGTGATAATCAGGAGCAGAAGGCAGAGCAAACAATTTTAAAACTTTGAAAGGCAGCAGTAAAACTAGGGCTAAGGAAGTTGCAGCTCTTAAGGACATTAAGCCATGCCTAGCCAATACCTAGAGACAATGCTAAAGACCATGCCTAGAGACCATGAGAAAGATGGCTTGAGGTCATCTCAGGAGCTGGCAAGACCACACCATCTCACACTCAAGGAAGTAAAGGTGAAAATTCTCTTGAGAAGAAACCAGAGGAGCAGCTTTCTTACACAAGGGGGCCTAAGAAGATTTTCAACATGCTCAGCCACCCTGACCCTCAGAGGCTGCCACAGCATGGATTACTGGAGGCTTGACTACTGTTCAAGATGGCAGCAGACCTTGGCATCAACCATGTGGTGCTGGTTCTGAAGGAATGCAGGATGCTGGAGTTAGGGTGTCATGGAGGCTTCCATCAAGATTTCAATGAAGGCCTTGGAAGCCAGGAAATATGCAGCAGGGTCAGAGTCCCTGGAGACAGCCCCTGAGAAGTCAAAGTGTGAAGAGGTGAGGAGGAAGCCAAGGTTGCAGTGAAGACCTCCAAGATTAAGAAATGCCAGTAATGTGGGACACCATCCTAGGAAAGCTGCAGAAATTGAGCTGAGACCAGCCAACAGAAAGGCCACTTGTGCTGCAAACAAGGCCACAGAGATGGAGTTACACAAGCACTTTGGGGAGAATATCACAATGTCATGTGCCCCATGTGCTGTACATGGAGCAACAGGACCTTTTTGTCCAGCTGGATTTCAGTCTTGCTTGGTTCCCATCCCTTCTTTCTATGTCCCCATTTGTGTAAGTGGGAACATTTACTAAGTTACTTCATGTGTTGCATATTTGTAAATTACTTTTATTTTATAGGAGCTCACAGAAGTGAGACTGCCTGAGCCTCAGAGAAGACTGTGCACTTGAACTTGAGCAGTCTTGGAGCTGTTGAGACTGTGGACTTGTGGAAATAGACAAAATGTATTTTGCATTGTGAGATGGTTGTCAGCTTTTTGGGTCCAGAGGCAGAATGTTCTAGTTTGGATGTGAGGCGTCCCCACAAAGCTCACTTGTGAGACAGTGCAGAAAGGTCCAGAAGAGAAATGACTGAGTTGTAAGAGAACAAACTCAATGAGTGAATGAATCTGTGATGGATTAATTGAAGTGACAGGGTGTGGCTGGAGGAGGTGTGACTTGGCGAGTGACTCTGTGATGGATAAATTGAAATGACAGTGTGTGGCTGGATGAGGTGGGACTTGGGGTGTGACTTTGAGTACATGTTTTGTATCTGGAGAGCAGAGTCTCTCTGTGCTCTCTGATGATGTGAGCAGCTTCCTCTTCCACACTCTTTCATCTCCATGTTGTGCTTCACCTCCAGCCCTGAGGAATGAAGCTGGCCTCTGAAAGGGTGAGCCCTCAAATAAACTTTTACTTCTTTAAAATTGTTTTTGTCAGATTTTATTTTAGTCCCAACAGTGAAGAAGCTGAAATATCAGACAATATGTCTTACTCACATACATTCTGTATTAGCATCATACTGCATTTCTAACACTAGGAATGATGAAATGCACCAGAGTAACATTAGTGTATCCATGTAAATATCAACTTTCCAACAGAGTAAAAATGTAAAATTCCAACACCAAATTACCCATGAATAGGGAAGAATGTGAGTTGAGAAAAGAAGAGTAGGTGACCTCAGCTGAACTGTGCAGTGTGTGGACCTCAAGCATCTCACAGGATCTGCATGCCCAAGAACATCAGCAGTACTCCATTACTGAGGACTCTGGTGGTGTAATGGAATGTATGCCAAAGATGCAAATTTCCGATGTCAAATCTGAGGAAATCAGGATCAACTGCACCCAGGTTTGGGGCACTATTGCATTAGAAATCTGAAAGTCTGAGTACTAAACCTTGAAATTAGATTTGCATAGGTGTTAAAGAAGATCTAGATACTCTTTCCACATGTAAAGCAAAAAACATGGCTTTGCACACGAGTCAGAATTTCCAGAATATTCTTACCTGTTAGTCACCAAGTGAGTTAACCATAATTGAATCTTCATATTATAATAAATCTTGCCTAGAAAATAATGTACTTTTGAAGGTGAGGTAGCAGGAATGGAGGAGGAAGCTCAGAGCAGCAAACACTCCCAGGAGTAAAGTAACTCAGCTGTTTGCAGAAGGAAACTGAGATAGGGCAACAGGAAGGCAGATGGCAGCTCAGTGAGCTGATTCATAATAAAGATGAAAACATTGTCTCGAATAGCAAAGCAGTTGGTACAGGTGGCAGAGAGCAGCAGAGTCAGGTGTGCTGTGGACCAATAGGTGTGTCCATGTCCTCCCTCGGCAGGAGGGAGGACACTTTCCCACCAGGCTTGGGAAATCAGCATAATCAACAGACTCTGACTGCACCAGATATTTAACTCAGATACATGGGGCTGTTCTGACAAGGAGAAAACCCAGGGTCCCTGCCTGGAGAGGACCTGCAACACCAAGGCAGGTGCTTGAACTTCCCAGTAGAGGTGCCAGAACTGGGGAAGACCTGCCAACTTGAAGGGACTCAAGGACCAGGCATAGAAATCCTCAAATGCACCTCGGTTTTCCAGAAATCGCATCAGAATTCCTTCTATTCTCCCCTCCTTTTAGTTCTCCAGCACTAGGAGTACTTGCTTTGAATGTCCAAGGTGGAAAGCCACTGAGGACACACTCTTCACTGGGGCCTTGGAGCCCAGTCCCAGCCCCACTGTGGGAGCAGACTGGGTCCTGGCTGGAGCTCTAAGAGAGTAGGAGAGCAAGGGGCACTTCCATCAAAGTATGATGGACAGGCCTGGGGATCTTGGTCTGAGAATTGGAAGAAAATCCCTGCACTCAACCCTAAAGTAAAACACAGGTCAGGAACTCTCAGAAGGAAAGGGGATTAAAGTCAGATCCCTCTATAAATGATGCAAGTGGATGAACTGTGCACTCTTCTTCACAGGCCCTCACTCTCACCCCTGAGCACAGAACATCCATTGTTAAAGAGATAATCAGTTACCCTACCCCTCCAGGAGAGGTGGTCAGAAGGGGAATTCAGCTCTGCATGTGGACCCAATTCAGAAGCTGAGTGGAACTAAATAGGAAAAATAAATCTTACCCCAGATAGATTCCACTGGAGTTAGTGAGGGTTCAAATCTTTAGTAGAAATGCCAATTACACTGGACTCTTCAGCATTCACACTGAAGTAAACCTTTAAGATGCAGTGAATTGGAAGAGGTTTAGGGGAAAATCTATACTGGTTCAGCATCAAGGGTTCCATGGAGAGGAAAGAACTTATGAGTGCAATAACCTGATGAAGGTCCACAGCCACAGGTCCTGACTAATTATTCATTGTTTGGTTCACACTGGAGAAGGGCCTTATGAGTACAGTGACCTTGAGAAGGTCCATAGCCAAAGCTTCTGGTTAATGAATCGCTGGTGAATTCACACTGGAGAATTCTGATGAGTTCCTTGACTATGGGAAAATCTAAAGCCACAGGCCCTAGTTAATTAATCATTAGTGTGTTCACAGTGAAGTAAGGCCTTGTGAGTGCAGCGACCTTGGGAAGGTCTACAGTCACAGGTCCTGGCTAATTTATCTTTGGTCGGATCATACTGGGGAAGTCCTTGTGAGTACAGTGACCTCGGGAAGGGCCACAGTCACAGGTCCTGGATAACTAATTTGTGGTGGGATCACACTGGGAAGGTCTTAAGAGTGCAGTGACCTTGGGAAGGTCCACAGTCACAGATCCTGGACAACTAATCCTTGGTGGGATCTCACTGGGGAAGTCCTTGTGAGTGCAGTGACCTTGGGAAGGGTCTACACCCTCTGTACAGGTTAATAATCATTGGAGATTTCACACTAGAGTTGGCCCTTATATATTCAGTGAATATGGGAGTTTTAGAGCTACAGTCTTTCTAGTTATCACTGGAGGATTCAATCTGGAGAATTCACAATGGAGAAAGGCCTTAGAGTGCAGGGAGTGTGGTCACCCCCTTAGCCAGAGTTTCTCCTCATTCAACAGAAAGTCCACATCAGAGTAATGTCCTTCGTGCTTCAAATTTGGGATATCCTGTTGCCACCCCACAACTTTCCACAACTCTGGAGAGGATGTGGAGCTCACAGGCATTGAGAAAGCAGTTAGTGAGGGAAAGTCTGAAACCCTGTTCTGCTCTGACTCAGCAAACCTCACAGCCCCAACAAGCCTTGAGGGCACAGTGAGTGCAGAGAGAGGACATGGCCAGTGGTTCCACCTTGTTCCACACCAGCACGTCCATACGGGAGAGGTCCTAGGTGTGACCTGACCAAAAGACAAGTTCTGAGAGTAGCCGTTGTGTTGAGCCAGGACTGAACCAAGTCCTGCACACAGCACATAGAGTGCAGCAAGGAACAGCTTCTGCCCTCCTCCTCCCAAGATTGCAGCCCTGTGCCTGGGCTCCAGGGAGAGGGGAACCCATGTCCCAGGTCACACATGGGGCATCTCTACCCAGCTGAACCAGGAGACAGGAGCAGCCCAGTGCTCTTGGCTATGTAGGACTGACTCTTGCTATTCATACTGAAAGATAGATTTTCCAAAATAAGTATTTCCCTTGTTGTAAAAAATTTCTTCTAAAAAATCTAACATGTACTCAGGATTGACAATCATTGACTAAGGCAAACTTTAAGGATAATTAAAGTAGAAAACCCATCTAGTGGTGAGAGGGAAATGGGAGACTTAAGCATGGAAAGTCCCTCTCCTGTATATGATGGCCACTGTTGAAGATCAAGCCTGCTGTGAACTAGGGATCCCCACAAACCTCAGTCAGCAGTGCAGCCATAAGAAAACCAGAGACAAGTACAACTCTCACCACACTGGAACAGACCTGGTGATGCTGATAGACTCAGGCAAGGTGGGTCTTTCCACCCAGTTGTGTGCTGTGACCACCCACTACACTGGTTCTGGGTCCATGGCTCCCATATCTTTTTTTTGTGTCAATGAGGAGAAGAACTGAGTCCTCCACTTGTCCATATCTAACTACCCTCACCACTTGCCAAGACTACCTTGCACAGTGGTCTGAAGCATGGCCATAGTGGGGCACCCACTTCTAGGAGTGCATAGTGACCCTGTCCAGGCTGGATTGCTGAGTGTTCCATCCTTCTCCTCAGCAACAGTGACCACCTACATAGTTCTCTGGAGCATCTCTGAATGACCCAAGGTCCCTTGGTGGTAGTGGAGGAGATGTGTCCTAACTATTGGAGACAGACATCACATGCAGGATCTGATGGGGGTCCCCTACCATGTCAGAACTTCTCCCCTGGTCCCTTTGCCTCTGAAGATCTCAGAGAGGGGAGGAGAATTTTGCAGATGTCACTATGAAGGAGTCTCCCGTGGGGTTTATTTGATGCTGTCCTTATGGTGAGACGAGGGTTTGGGGTGAATATCATGGGAGACTCCTTCCCAAATCATCTCATCAGGGAACATTCTAGAATGTTCTTCATCTGGTGAATTTGCATTGTCCTCTTCATCTCCTGCTAGAGATGGGTGTGGCAGAATTCTGCCACTCTCCAAGGAGCTCTTGAGAGTAAGGTTTCTAAGCCCATGTCCCATTCACTGAATGGGAGTCATAAAGGAGTCTGCAAAAGTTGCTTGTGATTCTCCTTGATTGCAGACATGTTTTCACTCCAGAATTAGCTAAATCATATATTTAGGTCAGAGTGAGCTCCTGAGAACTTATCTATGTGCTGGTATGTAATCCCCTGCTCTGTTAGGCAATTTGTACACAAATCTTCAAGCTTTCACCTGTGGACAACCTTCCAGCTAGGCCTGCTGTCCTTTCATGTGTCCCTATCCTAGTCAGGGTTGCAACTCGACCTGATAAGACCACAAACTCCAGGTATGTGACTGAGCATGAAGCTGGGAGGCTCTTTGAGCAAACGGCACCCCATTTCCACAGATGCCTTCCAGGCAGGAAGCTTGCACTACAGAGTCTTTCTGGGTTGCTATAGTCAGATGAGAACTGAAGAAGATGGAATTCTGAGGCCCAGGCCACTTCTGCAATTTCCTGAGTGTTTCAGGCTGGCCATACAGACAGCCTGCCCATGCACCACTCAGCTCCAGTTCACATGCTCACCTGCCTTTCCCCACAGAGCTCACCGTGCCCATGATATTCCCTTCTGCCTCTCTGCCCATAGTCATGATACCACAGCCAACTACAGGGGAGATGGGATGGCCCAGGTACTACCAGGTCTGCCAAGACTTCACCTGGAAGAAGTAAACAGCAGGCACCAAGAAATGGCAGGATAGATTGATGAGTGACTAAAAATGAATGAAAGAACAGAGCCAGGGCAGGTGACTTCGTGGATGGTCCTGCAAATCATGCAAAGGAGAACTGAAGGAAAACCCCCTTAGAAAACCAGACAGATGCTGGTCCAAAATCCAAATGACAACCCATAGTGAAGTCAACTCCAGTTCAATAGTCATGATAAACTAGGTGCTGCAACTCTGCAGAAAAGTCCTGGATAGCTGGAAATTGAAGGGCAGGAACACAGTAAGAAAGCAACCCCCTGACATAGAGGGCACCTGCCTGGCCTGGGATGCAAGGACAACTGCAGGAGCAGCTCAGTGTGGTTCCTCCTCAGCACAATAGAGGCCAATGTCACAAGAATTTCTCAGCAAAAACAGAGACTTCACTGGGTGAAATCCAGTACTTTCCATGAGGATAAGCAACCAGCAAGTTACTCATAGGAGGAACAGCACAGTGAAAGTCATTGTGGAAAACACACAGTAGATCCTGCTTCAGTGGGAGAACTTGAGGGTTTTCCTTGAGACATGGACTGGGGCAAGGTTGGTCCCTCAGCCTTCCTCTTCCACAAGGACTGAGAACCTGCTCCAGGGATTAGACAGTAAGAATGTTGAAAATCATGCAAGCCAGAAAGGAAGAGATAGACTATATCTGTTGAGTTATGATATGAACATGTAGAGTCAGAATCTGAAAGAATAAACCAACAGAAAACACCCTTAATGTGAAGAACAAAGTGAAGAATCAGTCAGTGGAAGGCAAGAACTTCAGGAGCTTCTACACAGCACAGGAGAAAAGAAAGTGCTTTGGAGAGAGAGCCTAGAGATCAGGCAAACACCTCTGCCTTACTCCTCAGACAGGGGATTAGCACCCAGAATGTATAAGGAAGTTAAAAAATTTAAACTTTCAAAAAAATCTTTCAATTAAGTGGTTAACAGATCTGAATCAGGCACTTATCAAAAGCAGAAATACAAATGACAAAGAAATATTCCTGTTTATTTATTTTTTTGTTACAGGGGATGGAAATCAGGGAATTATGAGGCCTGAGTCACAGCTTCAGGTATATTTTGTATTTTATTTAGAGACATGGTCTCACTGAGTTGCTTAGCAAGTAGTCATTGCTGAGATTGGCTTTGAACTCATGATTCTCCTGCCTCAGCCTCCCAATTTCAGTCTCAAAGACCAAAAATTATTTGAAAAAAATTAGGGACATGTCAATGAAAATGACCATGAAGTACCTTCTCAGTTCAATCACAATGGCAACTTTTAATAAAATAAACAATAATGAGGCTAGAGAAATTGTGGGAAGGTGCGAAGGTGCACTCACACTCTGTTGGTGGGACAGCAGACGAGAACAACCATGAGTGAGACAGTGTGGAGAACCCTCAGAAGAACTGGGATGAACCAGGATGGACGCAGCTGTGTTGCTCCTTGGTATTTATCTGAAGACCTAAAGTCAGCACACCAGAGTGACACAGCCACTTCAGTATTTATACAGTGTACTTCTCAAGAGCCAGGCTGTGGAACCAGCACAGATGCCCGTTGATAATGAATGAATAAAGAAAATGTGGATTATATACTAGATTCAGCCCCACTTAGTCATTAGGAAGAGTGAAATTAGGGTGAATGGAGGGAGTTGAAGAGCATTAGGGCAGGAGAAATAAAAACAGCTCAGAGTCAAGGTTGAATGTCTTCTGTCCTAGGTGGAAATCAGAGCAAATAATGAAAATAAAGGCAGGTGGAATCCTAAGAAAATAGAAGAGATGAGTGGAGAAGAGGAAGGAGACAAAGGGTGAGGGAGGAGTGAGAAGAAAAGGGAGGAGCCAGGGAGGGGACTGAGCAGATGTGAGTGGTCAGCTGCCCAATTGCGCATCCTGCACATGGAGGGATGTGCCACAGAGAGGTCCTCATATAGAGATATGTTGTTAATTTAGAGGAAGCTGTAAAAAACATAGAAGAAATGTCAGTACAGGAAAGAAAACAGGGTGGGAGGAGGAAAAAAAAAGAAAATATCATGGTTCATTTAAATTGTCAACTGATTGGATTAATAGATGTGGATGATGAAGAGTCTTTTGAGTGTGTGACTTAGGTGTGCCTAGTAATGATTGGCATGTGGGATATTGAACTGAAATTTAAACTGTCCCTAAGAATGGGGAGCATCATCCATTAGGGTGGTGACTTGGATGAATAAAAGTTGGAAGAACAAGGAAGCAGCAGCAGATGCAAACTCCATTCTTCTTTTAATATATACCTCTATATTATTTCTTTACTTTTGGTGCTGAAGATGTAACAAAGTGTCTCACATGAGTTCTTGATTGCTTTGAGATCACCTGAGGTTATCAAAATTTTGTTTCTTCACTCTTCCTAAGTGGACTCTGCCAAGTATTCTCCAGATAGTTTCCAGAAGGTTCAGTGTCAGACTAGGGTATCACGGTTGTTCCTTTTATTCTGGGGATTCAACCTCTTGAACTTCACAGCTACTGGTTCTTTGAGCTTTCCAGCCTGCCGATGTCCTATTGTGAACTATCCAGCTTCTGCTCATATAATCTAATCTTCTAATACCATTTCATGATCATACTTCCTGTTGATTTTGTTCCCCTACAGAACCCTGACAAATACAAGAGGTACTGAGAACAGAAAAAGAATTTTATATTCAGTGAATGTATATGACCATGTCAAATGGAATCCCACATTAACTGTGATGTAGTAATATATAAAGAAAATATGTATGACAATACCCAGACTATTTATATTCTGAGATATGAAAGACTAGTATAGACCACAATTCCAGAGCTTGCCCAGGAAGATGGTACATGGAGAGGCCTCCAGATGCAGAAAAGCAGTTCCCAACCCCTGTGTACCTCCTCCTGGGCTGACACTGAGTGCCCTGCTGGCCCTGGGCACCAAGAGAGATTTGTGTCTGGGCTCACACGGAGGCCCCCTCACTGTGCCTCTACCACAGTAATAGGTGGCTGTGTCCTCGGCTCTCAGGCTGCTCATTTGCAGGTAGATCCTGTTCTTGGAGTTGTCTCTGGAGATGGAAAATAGCCCTTCATTGAGTCAGAATAGTTTGTTTTACTTCCTTCTTTGTTAATATCCCGAATAACCCCAGTAAGTTCCGCTGAGCCTGGCGGAAGCAGTTTATCCAGTAGCTACTGAAGGTGAATCCAGAGGCTGCACAGGAGAATCGCAGGGAACCCCCAGACTGCACCAGGCCTCCCAGACTCCACCAGCTGCACCTCACACTGTACACCTGCAAACACAGAGGCAGCCTGGTCAGGACACTCTCTCATCCACTCTTTCTCTCACTCCTGTCCACTCACACACTCAGGATCTCTGTTCTCCATTAATCACCTTTGAAAACAGCCATAAGGATAACCCAGCTGAGCACACTCTCCATGGTGAGCAGCCTGTGTTGAGTCCTGACCACTGAGTGGGATGAGCTGGAGTCCAGGGCTGGGCTCCTGTGCAGAGCTGCAGGGTCAGGGTGGCTGGTTTTCATGAGCAGAGGGAGGCCCTATTTGCATGTCCTCCTGCTCTATAGCAGCTCTGGGTGGAGGCCCAGGTAGAGCAGCACTGAGAGCAGATGGGAGTGTCATGGGTCAGCAAGGTGGACACAGTAACTTTGTGGAAATTAAAATAGTAATTTTTCCTATGTGTATTTTTTTGGTTTGCAGTCATCATGCATTAAGTTATTTTATATATGCACAAATTCAAAAAGGAAGCATCAGTTTTAATTACATGATGCAATTGTAAAATCACACAGAGAATCATGTGTTTTTGTTCACTGTGCTCAAGAGCTCATATCCAGAAAGTGTTGAGTATTTGAGTTTTTGCTCTCACCCTGGACAGGACTGCTCACCTGATCCTTCTCAAGCTCCCAGGTGGACACACCTTGTGACATTGTCAGAGCACATGGTGTGCATGACCCCACACTTGGTGGAGCTGGGCTCACTCATGCTGGAGCAAACTGTGGGTGGGGACTCTCTCATGGGCACAGGGATGCCCTGGCCTGTGAACTCCTGACTGATGTCAGCCATGTGCAGGACAGGGAGGGGCAGAAATAGCAGTGCAGGAGAGCTGGTGCTTTGCGGTTTGTCCAGCAGAGCAGCACGTTTCTGGTGCTGCCCAGGAGCTGTAGCCAGGAGGATGTGGCCAGCAGCTACCCTGAGAGCAGCCCAGGATTTTGCACCCAGAGGAATAAAGGTGGTCTTTGGATTTCAGAAGACAGCAATGCTCCAGCTTCACCAGCTCAGAGGTAAAGATGAAAATGTAGTAGAAACACAGGGCAGGGCATGTGGGAGAGAGCTCTGGGGTGCCTGGCCATGGACATTCCAGTAGATGATTTCCCCTGTTCAGTCACCAAGGTGCTCAGAGGTTCCCAGTCATGGCTCAAGGGAGGCCAGGACCTGCTCCCTGCTGAGGCTGACCTTGTCATCAGCTACCCCATGCTGGCTTTGTAGGCAGAGGGCAAGAGGGTCAGAGTCTCACAGGTTCCACCAAGATGTGAAGGAAGGCCAGGGAGGCCAGATTGGGTGTCAGGGTCAGAGTCCTGCTGGCAGCCCTGGCAGGGTGAGGCCTGGAGCTGAGATGAAGCAGGGCTGCTGTGGAGACCCAGGAGCAGAGGAACAGCAGTGAGCAGGGCTGACCCAGGAAGCTGCAGGCTTCAGACCAGGCTCCCTAAGAGAGAGTAGAGGGACTGTGTCCAGCTGTACTGTGTTGAGGGACTGCCCAGAGCACTCACACCTGACCCTCACTGGGACCCTGAAGTCAGAGGTGCATTCTGGGGTTTAAAGTCAGCCCTGCTGAGCTGCATTATCCTTCAACATGCCTCCTTTTCTTTTTCAAATGGGAACTGAAGGATATGGAATTGATACACCCCCAAGACAGTCTGTGACTCGGGAGGAGGGAGGGAGAGAGAGGCCAAAATTTTGAACCTTCAAATCAATTATCTCCCTGTGACAGAGCAAACACTTGTAGGGATATGGCCACCAATCTGGGATAGAGGTCCTGGGGAAGAGAAATCCTTTCCCAAATTTCACTCCCAGTGACTGTGAAACTACACGTTAAACTTGTTCTCATGCCACTATAATGACCCAGGAGTCAGATGACACTGGACTCTGAACCCTGAACCCTGTGTCTCCACCCTGTGAAAACACTAATTAGTGGATTTATTAAAAATCATGTCCAGTATCAACATGTTTCAGATGTTTTCCACCTTTTGCCTACATCTTGTTAAAGTCTTCAAGACCTCAGGCACCCCCAGCGTAACTTCTAAAACCCATTCCTCTCCTGTAATCAGTACTGTTTTTAATCCAGAAAGTGAGCCAATCTGATGCCTGTTCTCTGCTGAATAAAGTCTTCCTTAATCTCTGAAGTCTGCATGTGTCTCAATTCCTTTTGTGCTTACAGGAATATTTACCTCTACTCTAGATCTTGGGAGTATGGAACTCTCTTTGATTTTAGGGGCACACAATTAAGTTTTCCCTGAATGTTTTTGAGGTCTTTGCCTGAACTGAGCTCTGCTGAAGTTTTTTTGCCGTTTGGACAGTATATGTTGTGCATTATGAGATGGAGTAAAATCCTTGTGTTCAGGGATATAATGATTAGGCATGCAAAATTGGTCTCTCAAATTTCCATTTGCTTTGGTCATTCTGCAGCCCCATCCACTGTTGGGAAGTGGTGGAGAGCTTAGGCTGTGGGGACTTGTGGAATTTGTATCAATCACTGTGAGCATGCCATGCAAGGGGGTTGTCAGACCCCAGTCTCTACCTTCCCCCTTTTGATTCCTAGCAATGATCTGAGTGGTTTTGCCTGCGGAGGACTCTCTGCATTGACACCTGGTACAGCCAAGAAAGGAGCAAATGCAATGAACTCATCCAGTCATGGACTGGAAATTTTTATGTTATGAGCCAAAATAAGTCTTCATTTTTACGTGTGGATGTTACCAGGCATCTTCTTCAGGGATGCAAAACTGATGAACAGAATTTTAGGTTATTGTGTTTGGGGAAGTGTCACGTCTCCATGACTTTAAAGATGACTGGGTGCTAGACTTTGTTAAATGCTTTTTTTGCAATTGTTGATGTGATGGAATGAGTCTTTTAATTAATTCTATTAATGTGATTCACAAATTGATAGGACACTATTGATCTGTATATGCTGAACCAACCTCCCCACCCTGTGCTGAAACCCACTTGATCATCGTGCACCACCTTCTTATATGTTCTTGATTGCAATGTGACAATATTCATTATGCAATTTCTCATCTATTTTCATCAATGACATTGGTTTGAAGTCTTATTTTCTGGATGTGTCTGTGTTTGGTTTTGGTATTGGGGTGATACTGGATTTATATAGTACATTTTAAGTATTTTCTCCTTTTCGTTTTCACAGAGTAATATGAGGAATTTGACCTTTTATCTTCTTCAACGTTCTCCTAGAATCAACTGAGGATCAGTCTACTTATGAGCTTTTTGCTTTTGGTATGACTTCGAAGAATGTTCAATTTCATTGCTTGATAATTTTCTGTTTTGGATTTCTCTGTTCTTGTGCTTCAATTTATGTTGCTCACATATGTTTGGAATTTTGTCAATAACTTCAAGGTTTTCTAGTTACTGTTGGAAAATGTATTTAAAAAACTTTCTAACAATCTTCTGGATTTCAATATTGTCTGTGGCAATACCTTCTGTTTTAACCCTGTCTTTTAAATTTGGATCTTCTGTTTTTCTTTTATTTAGTTGGTCAAGGGTTTTTCAATCTTCTCTATGTTTTCTATGAACCATCTGCTTGTTTCTTTGATTGTTTGTATTTTGCACATGGTCCTGAAACTCTAGCCAGAGCAATCAACAAGAGAAGGAAATTGAAGGGTGGCAAGGGAACGGAAGAAGTATGATATGTCTCTTGCTGGTGACAGGATGCAATTCCTGGAAGAACCAATATGTCCATCAGAAATCTTCTAGATCTGATAAACAACTTCAGCAATGCATCCAAGTACAGCATCAGCATGCACACATGGATACACCACGTTCCTGTGGTTCTAAAATGAGTTGGCCCAGAGGGAAATCAGGGAAAGAGTCCCATGGAAAACACCCTAATCCCCCTCTGCCTCGCCCTCTCTCCTGAGTCAGGGTTACATGGCAGTGACTGCAGCAAAGCGAGAACCTCAGAGAGGCCACAGTCTCCAGCACAACCAGAGACCTTGGCTGACCCTGGGGGCTGTTTGGGGGCCCCACACTCCCTCCATGAGTGGGAGAAGTCCCACTGTATCAGAGGAAGACGGATGGCAGCTTTGGTTGTGATTGTGTTGAGCTGGAGCCACTCCATCACTAACAAGACACATCTGTCAACCACCCGTGGACAGGGCTTCCTGTAGAATACACAGCAGCTAAGGAAGCAGAGAAGCAAAATGGAAAGAGTGCTTACCAGCACCATGGATGCTGCTGCTAAGGACCAGCCCAACGCTGAGTGTGTCTGCCCTGTGAGGACACTTCTCAAAAGATGCAAGGTAAGTGGAAAAAACAAAACAAAACAGGAAGCATTCTCAACATTCCTGGTAATCAGAAAATGCAAATCAAAACAACTTTAAGATTTCATCTCATTACAATCAGAGGAAATCACCAAAAATACAAATCATAATAAATACTGGCAAGGATTTGGGAAAGAAATACTTAGATGCATTGTTTCTGGGACTTCAATGAGTGCAACCACTCAGGAAAGTAGATTGGAGATTGGAAAGGACACCATATGACCCAGTACTCCACTCCTCATTATTGATCACAGAGAACTAAAATCAGCACACCATGTCTACATAGTGACATCAGTGTTAGAGCAGTGCTTCTCACAACAGTTATACTATAAAATATCCTCAAACACCCATCAACAGACAAATGGATAAAGGAAAGGTGGTGGATGTGCAGAACAGAGTTTCACTCAACCACAAGGAAGAGTGAAATCAGGGCCTTTGCTGGTCAATGGATGGAACTGGAGAATGTCATGGTGAGTTTCATAAGCCAGATTCAGAGTTTGAAATGTCAAGTGTTTACACTCAAAAGCAAATTCTGAACCAAAAAGGGAAAAAGAGCTGGGAGGAATCCCTGAATCTAGAAGAGGGATCACAGAGTAAAAAAGGGGACAGAGGGTGAGGTCAGAGGAGCAGGAGAAGGTGGAATGAAATTGACCACAATACCCTGCGCACCTGTAGGACGGGCCTCAGTGAATGTCCCCTTATGTTCTTCAAGAAGCACTGATGTAAACAAAACCATAAAATGATCTGTTGAGCAAAGAAGGGAAAAGGGTAAGTAGGAGGGGTAAGAGGAGGAAGGAGAGGGAAATGACGGGGATGGAAGTGGAGGAGGTCAAACTCTATAACCCTGCTGTTATGTCAAATGGAAATGCAATCTCATTCATAATCAAGAGGCACTAGTGAAAAAGAAAGTGTAATTTAAATCTAAATTGTTCTCTTCAGAGATGGCACCAATTAGTAAAGAGAATATGTCCAGAGAGAAACCCTGGGAAGGTGGTACATGGCGGGGCCCTCATGAAGGGAACAAGTCCCAACCCCTCTGCACCTGCTGCTGGGTGACCCTGAGCTCCCTGTGTGCTGAGCGCCCCCTGCTGGCCCTGGGCACCCTGCAGGGAGGTTTGTGTCTGGGCTCACACTGAGGTCCCCTCACTATGTCTCTGGCAGAGTAACAAGTGACCATGTCCTCGGCTCTCAGGCTGCTCATTTGCAGGTAGCGCATGTTCTTTGCATTGACTCTGGAGACTGTGAATCGGCCTTTTACAGATGCTCCACATTCAGTGGTGTTACTGTAAGTTTTGTGTCTTATGAGAGCAACACACTCCAGCCCCTTCCCTGGAGCCTGGCGGACCCAGCTCATCCAGTAGGTACTGAAGGTGAATCCAGAGGCTGCACAGGGGAGTCGCAGGGACACCCCGGGCTGCACCAGGCCTCCCCCAGACTCCACCAGCTGCACCTCACACTGCACACCTGCAAACACAGAGGCAGCCTGGTCAGGACACTCACTCATCCACTCTTTCTCTCACTCCTGTCCACTCACACACTCAGGATCTCTGTTCTCCATTAATCACATTTGAAATCAGCCACGATGAAAACCCAGCTGATCACACAGTCCATGGTGAGCTTCCTGTGTTGAATCCTGACCACTGAGTGGGATGAGCTGGAGTCCAGGGCTGGTCTCCTGTGCAGAGCTGCAGGGTCAGGGTGGCTGGTTTTCTTGAGCAGAGGGAGGCCCTATTTGCATGTCCTCCTGCTCTATAGCAGCTCTGGGTGGAGGCCCACATCAAGTAGCACTGAAAGCAGTTGCATCTGCTCTGAGTCAGTATGGTGGACAGAATTTCTTCTCTTTTGATTCTTTTATTTTTGCAGACTGCATTTTGATTTATTGTACTCAAATGGGGTCCAAGTTTCAGTTCCACGGTTGTGTATGATGTAGATTCACACCATTTGTGTAACAGTACATGTTCAAAAGGTAATGATGTCTGTCTAATTCCATCATCTTTCACACCCCTGTCCCCTCCTCCCTCAGATTTCCCTCTCTGTAATCTGAGAAACTATGTTGTTTATATCCAGTGAAATAATATTAGTTATATAGAAGAAGAATATTATGGAATGTGCCGATAAATGGATGGAATTGGAGAATGTCATGCTAAGCGAAATGAATCAATCGCAAAAAACTGAAGACCAAATATTTTCCCTGATCAGTGGATGATGACTGTTTTGATCCTACTGGTCCTTATCTCTATGCATAGATGATGGTGGGAGCCTAGGTCGCTCTGTGGTCAGATGTAAAATCACACAGAGAAGCATGAGTGGGGGTCACTGTCTGTGAGCTCATATGTTGCAAGTGTGACTGAGCAATTGGCTTTTGCTCTCACCCTGGACATGACTGATCCCTTGACCCTCCTCCAGCTCCCAGGTACACACACCTGGTGAGTCCTCAGAACCTGTCCTGCTCTGGAACTGCACTGTGTGTATTCTCCACTCTGCTGCTACCTGTTCTCCAGGGCTGCATCCTGCTGTGGGCCTCAGAGGCACCTGAAGTGGGGAGGCTGTGCCTTCCTGTGAGGCCTCCTTCATCTCACGAGAATTCAGTTTGCACAGAACCATCCAGTCCACATGCTGCTGCCATGTGTGGAGGGCACAGGGCCCAGGTGTGTGCAGGGAGAAATCCACCCCATGTCCTCACTTTCAGTTGTCATGAGCTGAATGCTCACAGGACCATGTGAAGCCCCCTCACAATGGAGAAGGACCAGTCAGTGTCCCCATGGACCCAGTGCCGTGTTGAGGGTCAGGCTCAATTCCCACCACTGCACCTGGCCCTCAATATTCTCCATCCACATGGTCACCATGTCCCTCTTGCCCTTTGGAATCTCTCACAAGAAGGCCAGACAGTCTAAGCTCTTGTGGCCTGTGGAGTGGCCCTCAGCCCCTGCAATGAAGTCACCTGGCCATTGTCACAGATGGTGGCCATCATGGTCTCTCCCTTGTTAGATGCAGTGACAGAGACACAGCCCCTGCTAGTGCAGTCAGAGCCAGGTTCCAGCTGTGTTTCTATGGTGATTTGGCCATTGTGGGTCATGTGTCCCTCAGAGTGAGAGGAAGACAGGGCAGCCACTGGCCATGGGGCCTCTGCTGAGTGAAGCAGGTTTCAGCCCTGGGAAAATCCAGCCCTCTCCATGGTTCCCATAATCCATGCCCAGCATCCTCCTCCTCCAGTCCAGGGAATGTGGTGAAGGAGACTGATGGAAGGTGACAAGTAGTGAAGATCAGAGAATGGAAAAATGTGGTCAGTGTTCCCGTGACCTTGTGATAATGAGAATAATGGATTCTATCTGTGCATCTTTGTCGTCTATCCTAAACCTAACATCTATCATCTATATACGTATGTACATATGTATGTATCTATCTATCTATTTATGAACCTGTCTTTCTACCTATCCATCCATCCATCCATCCATCCATTCATCCATGCAATCTCTCATCTGGGATCCAGGGCTCACTATGCTCATGAGCTCTGCAGACCTGGAGGAAGCTGGTCCTGTGTATGGAGCAAGGGTCTTCACTCAGGTGTTCCAGACTACCTTGTTCTCTTTGCCTCCTGCCTTCCTGCCTTGTGATGGTGCAGCCTCAGGAAGCGCTGGTCAGGAGCAGCACCTTGATGCTTGCATCCTGGTTTCCAGAACCTGCTGCAATCCAGCCATCACATTGTGAAACATCAGTCTCAGGAGCTGCTCAGAGCAGCAGAGGCTAGACTCAGCACACACAGGTGCTGGGCCTGTGGTGGTTATAGTAAACACCTAAAGACGAGGATGCAGCTCTGGGAAGGGGTAAATTGTTGTTCTGTGCCAGATTTGATATGGGTGCTGAAATAGTTGCACCGGCAGCAAATTTGGAAGAACCCATGGGTCTAACTCTGCAGGCACACAGGCTGCCCAAGTTTTAGAGATGAATTATGTTCCTTCTGTATTTCAGAGAATGACCTGGGCTCAAAGGTAGTCCCAGGGCTCAGGCACAGCTTTGTCTATGGTGTGTCACTTACACAGAGTCCCCCTAGGGAATTGGCTAGAGGAACCTGTGTGTAGGGTGCTCCTAGGTTCTCAGTGTTGTAGTTCTACCAGCATCAGGGCCAGCGTGCAGAACAGCAGTCAGGAGACTCACTCTGTGCAGCATGGCCTGAGGGCAGCAGAGACATGGTGTGGGATAGCCTGTGGCTTGGGGACAGGACCTCCACCAATGTGCAGAGGAGGTGGGATGTGGAGTCCAATAGGTCTGTCCTTAACTCAGGTCACCAGAGTGTTGAAAACCATGTTGTCCCTTAATGCAGATGTGGAAAACATGCTGTCCACAGAGGAGGAATGAACATCATCCTGAAAAAATGGCATCCTGTCCCTCCTGGCCATGGGTGTGAACCTGGAGCACATGGACTTAGCTGACCTAAGTCAGGAACAGGGAGGCCATCACTACACCAGCATCATGAGGGGAAGCTCCTGAATCAGCCACCTGGACAGAGAGAGGACCAGTGGCCCCTGGAGATGGGAAGGTGCAGGGAGGGTGATGGTGGGGTGGGTGGTGAGGACCAGGTGCAGAGAGGGCCTTCTCCTGGTGCCCTGCAGCTCACATGCACCTGTGGCCATAGTCAGGCTGTGCTTCACAGTGACTGCCGCCCAGCAGGTGTGGGGCTCCCAACAAAAAGGGGGTAAAGGTTGTGGACAAGCTGGTGTGCACAGCCTGCGTCCATCATGGCGCCTTCACCCATGTGTCAGGGTGCTGTCCTCTGCCTCACAGGGACTGGGTTTCAGTGTATCTATGAAAATACAGCTGGAATGGCCAGTTGTGTGTCTGATGGAGAGAGAGGCTGACATTCTTAGTGGTGTTGATGATCACACACCATCGCATGTGAAAGACAGCAGCATACAACACATCACTGCTTATTCAGGCCCTTCAAAGTGTATTCTCCTGTCAGATCCCTAAACCTAATTTACATAACTAGGTGTAAGTATGATACAAATAAAACTAGTTTAAACAATCAAATACGAACTGTGTACAACTGAAGAGCTTTGTATTATGGAAAGTGATCCAGCATCCACCGGGGCTCAGGAAGGAGCTGAGCGAGACACCCAGAGCAAGCCCTTAGGATTCCTTGAGGCAAAGGAGATAGAATCTCAATCACTGGGGAGACAATACACTTCATAATCTACCTAACTAATGCAGTTTGGGATAATTTTGGTTTTTGAAACACCAACAATTGTACAATGTATGATTATTGGAAACAAAAATAAAACAAAGGAAAATCATTGAATTTGTGTTTAGTATGAAAAAATAGACAATGAATTGAGAAGATGATGACAGGTGGAGACATTTAAGGCATACAAGATAGACAGGAACAATCTCTGCTGTAGAAATGTGTTCATGTGTCTATGAACATGAACCACATGACTCTATATATTTATAATGCACACCTAATATGTTTAAAGTGATAAAAACATGGAATTATTACTGATAGAAACAGAAGTGACCTGCATTGTTAGAAAATGTACTACAGTACATTATAAATTACTTACAAATTTCATATTAAAGATCACTACCATAGTTCTCAACCAGCACATATTTTTCAAAATATTCCAAATGACTAAATTTTCTGGAAAGAACCAGGAGTATCTTAGTACAATCTGGGATATACAAATTGATGATGCTCATCCTCACCCAGACTGGACATGGACTCTCAGGACAGTTGGGCAGTGAGGTGAGCAGGAACAGAGCCCAGGGCTTCACTCTTTTCAACCTTGCAGGCTAGCCACAGGATTTTAAACCCAGCAGGCTGAATCTGCCTCTCCCCAGCAGCCAGTGGTCCTGGGCTTCTCAGACTTGGGGTCTCTTTGCGATAAGATGGGACACAGTGTGTCTTCAGGATCCTGCAGCTCACACAGTCCATGCAGAACTGACCACCCTCCCCCTGGGTCTTCGCAAGGAAGCCCCTTTTTTTTCCAAGATTTGCTCAGATCACCCCTGTCCACAGGCCATGCACAGATATCTGAGGAGTGGGCATCTCTTCCCTTTGGAGCCCTGGGTGTGATGTGTGGTGTCACAGAGGCACATCATGAGTGTCAGACAGCTCACGTACACTAAAGTTCCATGGATTATGATGAGTTTTGGGTTTTGTGTTGGCAACCTTAGCTCAATTTTCTTTAATCTTTGGAACAGAAGATACCTTGTGCCTGCTGACAATGGCTACAGAAGACCAACTGCATCCATGGTCTCTAACACCTGATGGCAGTACGAGGGACTGTTCAATATCATGTGACAAAACTAACTGTCCCCTGTCCTTGTCAAATCTCCCTTGTGGCTGGAATCTCTGGTGCAAGTGGGCTCAGACATCTGTATGTGCACCGTGCACAGATCAGTCACAGGAAGGTCACAGGAGCACTGCAATGGGAGGGGCCCTGGGGCAGGGAGGATGTGGGGACCCTTCTCAGGGTGAAGGGAATTTCCAGGGCCACGAAGTGTTCACACAGCTCATGTGATGGCACCTACATTTCATGTAATTGCACAGAAAGTGTCAGCACCAGACCTGACTATGTAGGTTGTGCTGAGAGGGGGATTCCAGAAACCCCTACCTGGACAAGGAGAGCTGAGTGATGTCCAGGGGGAGGAGCCCTGCGTAGAACCACCATGGCTGGAGCACATAGTAGGAACTGCCTGGTAAGGGGGCTCAGGACTGGGGCCAAGGTTCTCTCCCTCCTGAGCACTGGCTCCTGGGTGACCCTGAGTTCCTTGTGTGCTGAGCACCCTCTGCTGGCCCTGGGCACCCTGCAGGTAGGTTTGCATATGGCTCACACTGAGGTCCCCTCACTGTGTCTCTGGCACAGTAATAGGTGGTTGTGTCCTGGGTGGTCAGGGAGCTCAACTGCAGGGAAAACTGGTTCTTGGACGTGTCTCTGGAGATGGACACTCGGAACGTGAAGGTAGGACTGTAGTTAGTTCTACCATCATAAAATTTGAGCCCCATGCACTCCAGTCCCTTCCCTGTGTGTTGAGAAATCCAGCTCCAGCAGAATTAGCTGGTTGTGATGGAGAATTCAAACACAGCACAGTTGAGCGACAGTATCTGTGAGGGCTTCACCAGGTCAGGTCCTGACTCCTGCAGCTGCACCTGGCACAGGACACCTGGGGACAAGGAAACAGAGACCCTGTTACTCACCCCAGTCACAACATACCCATGGACCCAGCTCTTACAATGGAGTCACTCACCTTGGGGAACTGTGACTAGGCACAGGAGAAGACCCAGCAACCTCATCTTCTAGACCACACCTGCCTTCCCAGAGAGCTCAGTCCTGTGTGAGCTGAGAATTGTGAGCTCCCACAGCCCAGAGGTCATTTGAACCCAGAGCAGGAGGAGGAATTTGCATGTGACTGAGGCTCTTCTTATATCTGGATAGGCTGAGGCCTGAATGCCCAGGTCCTTATTGCTCGTGAGATGTGTCCCTCTCTTGTACCCAAGTGGAGCTTTACCTGTGACAGGAGAGTTTATTTTTTTTTCTGCTTACTGGAAGCATGTGGAACAGTGAAACCTTCTTTCTCAGCCCAGCACCTTCCCCAAGGACCCTGCTCCTTTCCTGCTTCCTAGTCTCACTCCTTTTCTCTACTCAGGGTATTGGTGTTGTGTCCTGAGTGCTGAGTAAAGTACAGTCTGCTGCCTTCTCCCCCACTGCCCTCTGTTGGGACATGTCCCTTGTGTCCCTGGAAAGCATGTGACACTGTCAATTTGGAGATATTACCTTGGTGTGGCCATTTTCACTCCAAATGTGCTGTGGTCAGTGTAAGGTCAGTTGTAGATGTGGGTGACCACAGAGGAGTTTTACCAAAAATGACTGAACAAGACTTTATTGGAGTTTGTGTCTGGGGCAAGATTCACCAGTCATCCAGGGTATTAAGGCCAGGGAATCCACGCTGTGGACCTGATGGGGCCATGTTTTGTAGTCCCAGATAGGTGGGGGAAAACTTGAGGGTTTAGTGTCCCCCTGGTGTTCATTGGGGAATCCGTTGATTGACAGGTGTTTGAGAGACTCCTCTAGGGTTACCTTCTGGCAACTGATTGGTTTTTGATTGACATGCACTGGTCGCCTGATTCCCAGGCCACTTAACGCCCCATACCAACCCAGCTGCTCAGATCTCCCTATCTGTCAGGACACACCAGAACCAGAATCAAGGAGACTGTACCCAATGTCTTCTCCGACTTTTGTCACATACGTGACGGTGAGCATGTGAAAAGAGAAGGAGGCAGTCTCTCCAAGTCGGCCAATCTCCAGAGGAGCTGTGCATCTGAGATCTCAGTGTTTCCCTCTATGCCCAGCTCCCTCCTGTTCTGCAGAGAATTCCCTGGATTCCACCTGCCCAGCTCTCTGAAGATCCTGCTTTGGAGAGTCATTCACAGGAGACCCAGGCCCAGGGTGCTGCTGTCCTAATTCTCTGAGGTGATGGACAACTTCCTGTCACACTCCAGTCCATCCTCTCCACAAGTCTCACCTGGAAATGTGTCTACAGACCCAGGGGCAGCCCTGCTCTGGTACCAGGGAGTGGTGTCCTCTCTCCTTCATCTTCAGGAGGGAGGGTGGAGTGAATGATGGGGACACTCTGGTCCCAGGGAAGATGAGGTTCAGGGCAGACCAGTCAAAATGCTGCCAACATAACATCTGTCCACTGCATTGTTGGGCACAGGACAAGACCAAACTGCCTGGTCTTGGAAAGCACCTGACCAACTTCAGTGGTCTTTCCTGGCTTATCTCTGTAATCTCCATGGTACACTCCTGAGCAGCCTCTTCCTATGCAGAGCACAGTGAGCATGCCTGAGGAGCTTCCTCCTGCAGGTGAGCACAAAGTCTGGGTTCTGTCCTCCCCTGAACCATGGTGCTGCCCTTTGCTGGCTCCCTAGTGAGGTCAGGGACCATCCAGTGGAAACCAGACCCCATATGCCCAGTCCAGAGACTGAGCCAGGACCAAGAGGTGCTGAATCTCTCCCCCTCCTCAAGTGACCCTGCAGCACCCTGCAACACAGGCACCTCATGAAGGATTTCTGATTTTATTACTAGGGCATTGTGAGTTGTAAGCTCCAGGGTTGTGTCACATATCTATGAAGGAAGTGTACAGTACAGCACCTGAGCCCTGGCCCTCTGTGTCCATCCATGTTATTGACACCTGTAGGACACTTCAACCCTCCACTTGAAAACTGTGAGTAGCACATCAAGCTAATGAGCTTCATGTGCCCATTTTATCAAGTATTAACTCTGTAATCTCATGAAGCTCAATCTCATGGCCTGGAGGTTATAGCAAAGTCTTCTGAGTTAATGTATTCACCAGCTCCAAACAGAAACCTGCAAAGAAAAAAGGTGCTAAAACTTCTGAGTGTCTGCTGACCATCATTATTTAATTGAAATTCTAATACAGGCCATAGGGGCAAAGCAGGGCCTAGGGGACTCATCTCCCATGACTTTCCCGATTTTCACAATGGTGGAGTCACTAAACCCAGTTCTTAGCACAGGCTGCACCTCTGACATCCCTCATTCATGGTGGGGAAATTACACCTGCTCTCTCAGCACTACTGCAGGTCCACCGTAGGTGGTCATTCACTGCAGCCACCTGCTGAGCATTGGCTATCCTGGAGGTGTTCCTCCTGCTAATAGAACAGACTCCAGTCTACCAGTCTGTTCCCAGGCCCACTGCCCCAGTCCAAGGGAGCCTCCCTCTGCTCTGTGAACCTTGGGGTGACTGTTTAGATTATAATTGTGAGACAAGGATTCCTATCTGTCTGTGCCTGACTAATGACACTCACTTGTGTCCTGAGTTTCCCCTATTTTGTCCCAAAGGAGAGTCACAATGGTTAATGGCTGAGTTGCATTCCATGATTACTAAGGTTTCCCTTCTCCTGGTGAGAGCACAGGTCACTGTTGTACCCTGGCTGGGGTGAACAGTGGTGCAGTCAGCATGGGGTGGAGGTGGGGGTTCCTGCTCCTAATCATGGAACAGCAGGCAGAGCTGTGGAACTTGTTTATCACTCCCTGGACCAGTGAGAACTAACTGTTTCTCACAGCTCAGGTGCCTCACCTTGCTGATATTCAGTGCCATGGCAGGCCTGTGATCTCACAGCAGAAAGGAGAAACAGGAACAACTGGAGGAGAAGCTTCCTGCTGTGTGTACACTCCCTGCGTCCATCCTCTGTTCTGGCTCATCCCCTGACTAGTCCATCCACAGATGTGTGCAGGAGAGAAACTTCCCGAGCTCTCCCACCCAGCAGCCAGGAAATGGTTCTTCAGATACAACCTCTCAACACTCCATCTGTGGGACGGATGCACCTGAGTTCTGAGAGACAACAATGAGCTTCTGTATGTATTTCATGGTAAAATGCAGGAAAGTAATACATGATTTCTGTCTCTTAGTATAAATATAATACCCACAAAATTATGCAGTCAAATTTCCTTATATGGGAACTGATGACCCACAAAGTCACTCCAGACATTCTGTTAGTAAGTGCTAACCTGCTTCTCCCTGAGAAATTCAGAGTCAATTCCTGCTGGTATCTGGTCACATGTGTCACATGGCAGGTAGGGTCCTAGAGGTTCTTATAAAATATTTGGTTCCATGTGATTTCACAACCAACTGGTCCACCTATCTCTTCTTATGCAGGACTTGAAAGGAATTACAAAGTCTTTCCACATACTTCCTGTTTCCCAAAGGCACTGAACCCCCAAGCTCAACCTTCTCATCCTATATGTGAGAGCAGAAAGTCCAGTCAGGAAAGATTTTTGCTCATCCTGATTGCAGGGTCTTGCATAGTTCAGCCTCCTCTTAAAAGTGTCTGTTAGCAACATTTTTTAAAAAAATATTATTGCAGGAATCCAAAAATCCAGACACACCATGTATCTACAGGGTCACCACACCCATTTGGGGTGTGTCAACACTTCCCAGAGTACCCTTACTATCAGAGAAGTCAGTTCTCTCCCTCTTCCTATAGACATCAAATTTTTATTTCATTAACATTGAAATCATGACCAACATGATGTGAGGTGTCCCCCAAAAGCTCACATGTGAGACAATGCAGGAAGATTCAGAGGAGAAATGATTGGGGTAAGGCCTTAACTCAATCAGTGATTTAATTCCTGATGGATAAATGAAGTGGTAGGGTGTGGCTGGAGGAGGAGGGAATTGGGTCATGACTATGGGGTATATATTTTGTGTCTGGAGTGCTTCCTGATGATGTGAGCTGCTTCCCTATTCCCACATTCCACCATGATGTTCTGCTTCACCTCAGGCCCTGAGGATTGGAGCTGGCATCCTATGGACTAAAACCTCCAAAACCATCGGATATCAAATACACTATTCCTCCTCCCTAATTTTGCTGGTCACGTTTAGTTGTAGCAGCTTAATAGCTGTATAAAAGTTATGTTACCCAGAATTGGGTGGTTGCTGTGATTAACATGACCATGTGTTTCAGAAGATTTTGGAGCTGCTTGGAATTGGTGGGAGGGATTTCAGATATACAGCAGTGCAATATGGAAATGCTTTAGAATGGTGCAAGCAGAGATTAATGGGCAATTCTGGTGGGAGCTCAGAAGACCACCATGATGATAGGACCTTGATCAGTGAAGACCTGACTCAAGAAAGTTCAGAAAAGCAGGACTCCATTGGAATGTGGATTAGAGGCCACTCCTGTTATGTTTGACTGAGAAGTTCCACGAATTTTGCCTGTAACTGAGAGTTTCTGTGAGGCTGATTTTAAAAATGATAGACTTCTTAATCTGGAGGGAGAAATGTCTTGGCAGCACAGCATTGTGGCAGTGGCATGTATATGGCTGGTGGATTTTAGACTAATTTATTTTGATAATCAGGAGCAGAAGGCAGAGAAAACAATTTTAAAACTTTGAAAGGCAGCAGTAAAACTAGGGCGAAGGAAGTTGCAGCTCTTAAGGACATTAAGCCATGCCTAGACAATACTAGAGACAATGCTAAAGACCATGCCTAGAGACCATGAGAAAGATGGTTTGAGGTCATTTCAGGAGCTGGCAAGACCACACCATCTCAAACTCAAGGGAGTAAGGTGAAAATTCTCTTGAGAAGAAACCAGAGGAGAAGCTTTCTTACACAAGGGGGCCTAAGACGGTTTTCAACATGCTCAGCCACCCTGACCCTCAGAGGCTGCCACAGCATGTATTTCTAGAGGATTGACTACGGTTCAAGATGGCAGCAGACCTTGGCATCAACCATGAGGTGCTGGTTCTGAAGGAATGCAGGATACTGGAGTTAGGGTATCATGGAGGCTTCCACCAAGATTTCAAGGAAGGCCTTAGAAGCCAGGAAATGTGCAGCAGGGACAGAGTCCCTGGAGACAGCCCCTGAGAATTCAAAGTGTGAAGAGGTGAGGAGGAAGCCAAGGTTGCAGTGAAGACCCCACGAATAAGAAATGCCAGTAATGTGGGAAACCATCTTGGGAAAGCTGCAGAAATTGAGCTGAGACCAGCCAACAGAAAGACCACTTGTGCTGCAAACAAGGCCACAGTGGTGGAGTGAGACAAGCCCTTTGGGGAGAATATCACAATGTCATGTGCCCCAAGAGCTGGTCATGGAGCAACAGCACATTTTTGTCCAGCCTGATTTTAGTCTTGCTTGGGTCCCATCCCTTCTTTCTATGTCCCCATTTGTGTAAATGGGAACATTGACTAAGTTACTTTATATGCTGCATATTTGTAAATTACTTTTACTTTTATAGGGGCTCACAGAGTGATACTGCGTGAGCCTCAGAGAACACTGTGCACTTGAACTTGAGCAATCTTGGAGCTGTTGAGACAGTGGACTTGTGGAAATAGACAAAATATATTTTGCATTGTGAGATGGTTGTCAGCTTTTTGGGTCCAGAGGCAGAATGTTCTAGTTTGGATGTGAGGCGTCCCCACAAAGCTCACTTGTGAGACAGTGCAGAAAGGTCCAGAGGAGAAATGACTGAGTTGTAAGAGACCCAACCCTATCAGTGAATGAATCTGTGATGGATTAATTGAAGTGACAGGGTGTGGCTGGAGGAGGTGGGACTTGGGGTGTGACTTTGAGTACATGTTTTGTATCTGGAGAGCAGAGTCTCTCTTTGCTCTCTGATGATGTGAGAGTTTCATCTTCCACACTCTTTCATCTCCATGTTGTGCCTCACCTCCAGCCCTGAGGAATGAAGCTGGCCTCTGAAAGGGTGAACACGCAAATAAACTTTTACTTATTTAAAATTGTTCTTGTCAGATTTTTTTTTAGTCCCTACAGTGAAGAAGCTGAAATATCAGAAAATATGTCTTACTCACATACATTCTGTATTAGCATCATACTGCATTTCTAACATTAGGAATGGTGAAATGCACCAGAGTAACATTAGTGTATCCATGTAAATATCAACTTTCCAACAGAGTGAAAATGTACAATTCCAACACCAAATTACCCATGAATATGGAAGAGTGTGAGTTGAGAAAAGAAGAGTAGGTGACCTCAGTTGAACTGTGCAGTGTGTGGACCTCAAGCATCTCACAGGATCTGCATGCCCAAGAACATCAGCAGTACTCCATTACTGAGGACTTGGGGGTGCAAAGGAATGTATGCCAAAGATGCAAATTTCAGATGTCAAATCTGAGGAAATCAGGATCAACTGCACCCAGGTTTGGGGCACTATTGCATTAGAAATCTGAAAGTCTTCAAATTAGATTTTCATAGGTAGTAAAGAAGATCTAGATACTCTTTCCACATGTAAAGTAAAAAAATTTGTTTGCACACAAGTCAGAATTTCCAGAACATTCTTACCTGTTAGTCACCAAGTGAGTTAACCATAATTGAATCTTCATATTATAATAAATCTAACCTAGAAAATGATGTACTTTTGAAGGTGAGGTAGCAGGAATGGAGGAGGAAGCTCTGAGCAGCAAACACTCCCAGGAGTAAAGTAACTCAGCTGTTTGCAGAAGGAAACTGAGAGAGGGCAACAGGAAGGGAGATGGCAGCTCAGTGAGCTGATTCATAATAACGATGAAAACATTGTCTCGAATAGCAATGCAGGTGGTACAGGTGGCAGAGAGCAGCAGAGTCAGGTGTGCTGTGGACCAATGGTGTGTCCATGTCCTCCCTCGGCAGGAGGGAGTACACTTTCCCACCAGGTTTGGGAAATCGGCATAATCAACAGACCCTGACTGCAACAGATATTTAACTCAGATACCCGGGGCGGTTCTGAGCAGGAGAAAACCCAGGGTCCCTGCCTGGAGAGGACCTGCAACACCAAGGCAGGTGCTTGAACTTCCCAGTAGAGGTGGCAGAGCTGGGGAAGGGCTGGCAGCTTGAAGAGACTCAAGGACTAGGCATAGAAATCCTCAAGTACACCTCTGTATTCCAGAAATCACTTCAGAATTCCTTCCATTCTCCCCTCCTTTCAGTTCTCCTACACTAGGAGTACTTGCTTTGAATGTCCAAGGTGGACAGCCACTTAGGCCACACTCTTCACTGGGGCCTTGGAACCCAGGCCCAGCCCCACTGTGGGAGCGGAAGAGAGACTGGTCCTGGCTGGAACTCTAAGAGTGGAGGACAGCAAGGGGCACTTCCGTCAAAGTGTGATGGACAGGCCTGGGGACCTGGGTCTGATGAGAATTGGAGGAAAATCCCTGCAATCAACCCCAAAGTGAAACACAGGTCAGGAACTCTCAGAAGGAAAGGGGATTCAAATCAGATCCCTCTATAAATGATGCAGGTGGATGAAATGTTCAGTCTTCTTCACAGACCCTCACTCTCACCCCTGAGCACAGAACAGCTATTGTTAAAGAGAAAATCAGTTACCCTACCCCTCCTGGAGAGGTGGTCAGATGGGGAATTCAGGTCTGCATGTGGACCCAATTCAGAAGCTGAGGGGAACTAAATAGGAAAAATAAATCTTACCCCAGATAGATCTCACTGGGTGTAGTGAGGGTGGGAAATCTTTAGCAGAAATGCCAATTACACTGGACTCTTCAGCATTCAAACTGAAGTAAACCTTACAGATGCAGTGAATTGGAAGAGGTTTAGGGGAAAATCTATACTGGTTCAGCATCAAGGGTTCCATGGAGAGGAAAGAACTTATGAGTGCAATGACCTGAGGAAGGTCCACAGCCACAGGTCCTGACTAATTATTCATTGGTTGTTTCACACTGGAGAAGGGCCTTATGAGGACAGTGACCTTGAGAAGGTCCATAGCCAAAGCTTCTGGTTAATTAATCGCTGGTGAATTCACACTGGAGAATTCTGATGAGTTCCTTGACTGTGGGAAGGTCTAAAGTCACAGGCCCTAGTTAATTAATTATTAGTGATTAGTGTGTTCACAGTGAAGTAAGGTCTTGTGAGTGCAGCGACCTTGGGAAGGTCTACAGTCACAGGTCCTAGTTAATTAATTATTAGTGATTAGTGTGTTCACAGTGAAGTAAGGTCTTGTGAGTGCAGCGACCTTGGGAAGGTCTACAGTCACAGGTCCTGGTTAATTTATCTTTGGTGAGATCATACTGGGGAAGTCCTTGTGAGTACTGTGACCTCGGGAAGGGCCACAGTCACAGGTCCTGGATAACTAATCTTTGGTGGAATCACACTGGGGAAGTCCTTGTGATTGCAGTGACCTTGGGAAGGTCTATACCCTCTGTAGAGGTTAATAATTATTGGAGATTTCACGCTATAGTGGGCCCTTATATATGCAGTGAATATGGGAGTTGTAGAGCTACCGTCTTTCTAGTTATCACTGGAGTATTCAAACTGGAGAATTCACAATGGAGAAAGGCCTTAGAGTGCAGGGAGTGTGGACACCCCCTTAGCCAGAGTTTCTCCTCATTCAACAGAAAGTACACATCAGAGTAATGTCCTTGTGCTTCAAATTTGGGACACCCTGTTGCCACCCCACAATTTTCCACAACTCTGAAGAGGATGTGGAGCTCACAGGCATTGAGAAAGCAGTTAGTGAGGGAATGACTGAAACCCTGTTCTGCACTGACTCAGCAAACCTCACAGCTCCAACAAGCCTGAGGGCACAGTGAGTGCAGAGGGAGGTCATGGCCAGTGGTGTCATCATGTTCCAAACCAGCACATCCATACGGGAGAGGCCCTAGGTGTGACCTGACCAACAGACAAGTTCTGAGAGTAGCCATTGTTTTAAGCCAGGACTGAACCAAGTCCTGCACACAGCACAGAGCGTACAGCAAGGAACAGCTGCTGCCCTCCACCTCCCAAGATTGCAGCCCTCTGCCTGGGCTCCAGGGAGAGGGGAAACCATGTCCCAGGTCACACATGGGGCATCTCCACCCAGCTGAGCCATGAAACAGGAGCAGCCCAGTGCTCTTGGCTATGGAGGACTGACTCTTGTTCTTCATACAGAAAGTTAGATTTTCCAAAATAAATATTTCCCTTGTTGTAAAATATTTCTTCTAAAAAATCTAACATGTACTCAGGATTGACAATCACTGACTAAGGCAAACTTTAAGGATAATTAAAGTAGAAAACCCATCTAGTGGTGAGATGGAAATTGGGAGACTTAAGCTTGGACAGTCCCTCCCCTGTAGGTGATGGCCACTGTTGAAGATCAAACCTGCTGTGAACTAGGAAGCCCCACAAACCTCAGCCAGCAGTGTAAGCATAAGAAAACCAGAGACAAGCACAACTCTCACCAAACTGGAACAGACCTGGTGATGCTGAGAGACTCAGGAAAGGTGGGTCTTTTCACCCAGTTGTATGCTGTGCCCACCTACTGCACTGGTACTGGACCCAGGGCTCCCATGCATGTTTGTTGTGTCAATGAGGAGAAGAACTGAGTCCTCCACTTGTCCATATCTGACTACCCTGACCATTTGCCAAGACCACCTTGCACAGTGTTCTGAAGCATGGCCATAGTGGGGCACCCACTTCTAGGAGTGCACAGTGAGCCTGTCCAGGCTGGGTTGCTGAGTGTCCATCCTTCTTCTCAGCACCAGTGACCTCCAAAATGGTTCTCAGGAGCATGTCTGAATGACCCAAGGTTCCTTGGTGACAGTGGAGGGTATATGTCCTAACTAATGGAGAGAGACATGCAGGATCTGATGGGGGTCCCCTACCATGTCAGAACTTCTCCTCTGGTCATTTTGCCTGTGGAGATCTCAGAGAGGGGAGGAGGATTTTGCAGATGCTATGATGAAGGAGTCTCCCCTGGGGTTTATCTGATGCTGTCCTCATGGTGAAAATGGGGTTTGGGGTGAATATCGTGGGAGACTCATTCCCAAATATCTTATCAGGAAACATTCAAGAATGTCCTGCATGTGGTGAATTTGCATTGTCCTCTTCATTATTGCTGGAGATGGGTGTGGCAGTATTCTGCCACTGCCCATGGAACTCTTCAGAAGTAGGTTTCTAAGCCCAAGTCCCATTCAGGAATGGGAGTTAAAGAGGAGTCTGCAAAAGTTGCTTGTGATTCTCCTTGGTTGCAGACATGTCTTCACCCCAGTATTAGCTAATTCATGTATTTAGGTCAGAGTGATCTCCTGAGAATTTATCTATATGCTGGTATGTAATCCCCTGCTGTGTTAGGCTAATTGTACACAAATCTTCAAGCTTTCTCCTGTGGACCACCTTTCAGCAAGGCCTGCTGTCCTTTCATGTGTCCCTATCCTAGTCAGGGTTGCAACTCGACCTGGAGAGACCACAACCTCGAGGTATGTGACTGAGCATGAAGCTGGGAGGCTCTTTGAGCAAATGGCACCCCATTTCCACAGATGCCTTCCAGGAAGGAAGTTTGCACTACATAGTCTTTCTGGGTTGCTATAGTAAGATGAGAACTGAAGAAGATGGAATTCGGAGGCCCAGGCTACTTATGCAATTTCCTGAGTGTTTCAGGCTGGCCATACAGACAGCCTGCCCATGCACCACTCAGGTCCAGATCACATGCTCACCTGCCTTTCCCCAGAGAACTCACCATGCCCATGATATTCCCTTCTGCCTCTCTGCCCACAGTAATGATACCACAGCCAACTACAGGGGAGTTGGGATGGTCCAGGTTCTACCAGTTCTGCCAAGACTTCACCAGGAAGAAGTATCAGCAGGCACCAAGAAATAGCAGCATGGATTGATGAGTGACTAAAAATTAATGAAAGAACAGAGCCAGGGCAGGTGACTTCGTGGATGATCCTGCAAATCATGCATAGGAGAACTGAAGGAAAACCCCCTTAGGATACCAGACAGATTCTGGTCCAAAACCCAGATGTCAACCCACAGTGAAGTCAACTCCAGTTCAACAGCCATGTTAAACTAGGTGCTGGAACTCTGCAGAAAAGTCCTGGATTGCTGGAAATTGACGGGCAGGACACAGTAAGAGAGCAACACCCTGACCTAAGAGCACCTGCCTGGCCTGGGATGCACGGACAACTGCGGGAGCACCTCAATGTGGTTCGTCCTCAGCACAATAGAGGTCAATGTCACAAGAATTTCTCAGCAAAAACAGAGACACCTCTGGGTGAAATCCAGTACTTTCCATGAGGAAAGCAACCAACAAGTTACTGATAGGAGGAACAGCACAGTGAAAGTCATTGTGGAAAACACACAGTAGATCCTGCTTCAGTGGGAGAACTTGAGGGTTTTCCCTGAGACATGGACTGGGGCAAGGTTGGTCCCTCAGCCTTCCTCTTCCACAAGGACTGAGAACCTGCTCCAGGGATTAGACAGTAAGAATGTTGAAAATCATGCAAGCCAGAAAGGAAGAGATAGACTATATCTGTTGAGTTATGATATGAACATGTAGAGTCAGAATCTGAAAGAATAAACCAACAGAAAACACCCTTAATGTGAAGAACAAAGTGAAGAATCAGTCAGTGGGAAGACAAGAACCTCAGGAGCTTCTAAACAGCACAGGAGAAAAGAAAGGGCTTTGGAGAGAGAGCCTAGAGATCAGGCTAACATCTCTGCCTTGCTCTTCAGACAGGGGATTAGCACCCAGAATGTATATGGAACACAAAACCTTTAACCTTCCAAATAAAACCATTCAATTAAGAGATGGTTAACAGATAATGAACAGGTACTTCTCAAAAGCAGAAAGACAAATGACAAACAAATATTGCTGGTTTTTTTTTTTTTTTTTTTTTTTTTTGGTAAAGGGGATGGAACTCTGGGGCTTATGATCCCTGATTCACAGCCTCAGCTCTATTTTGTATTTTATTTAGAGACAGGGTCTCACTGAATTGCTTAGCACCTAGTCATTGCTGAAACTGGCTTTGAACTCATGATTCTCCTGCCTCAGCCTCCCATGTTCGGTCTCAAAGATTGACAATTATTTGAAAAAATTAGGGACATATCAATGAAAATGACCTTGAAGAAGTTCCTTCTCACTTCCATCAGAATGGCAGCTATCAAGAACATAAACAATAATAAGGCTAGAGAATTCATGGCAAGGTATACTCACACTCTGTGGTGGGACTGCAGATGAGAACAACCTTGAGGAAGGCATTGTGGAGACCCCTCAGAAGAACAGGGATGAACCAGGATGGACCCAGCTGTGCTGCTCCTTGGTATTTATCCCAAAGACCTAAAGCCAGCACACCACAGTGACACAGCCACTTCAGTGTTTATACAGTGTGCTTCTGAAGAGCTAGGCTGTGGAACCAGCACAGATGCCCGTTGATAATGAATGAATAAAGAAAATATGGATTATATACTAGATTCAGCCCCACTTTGTCATTAGGAAGAGTGAAATTAGGGTGAATGGAGGGAGCTGAAGAGCATTAAGGCAGGAGAAATAAAAACAGCTTAGAGAGTCAAGGTTGAATGTCTTCTGTCCTAGGTGGAAACCAGAACAAATAATGAAAATAAAGGCATGTGGAATCCTAAGAAAATAGAAGAGATGAGTGGAGAAGAGGAAGGAGACAAAGGGTGAAGGAGGAGTGAGAAGAAAAGAGAGGAGCCAGGGAGGGGACCGAGCAGATGTGAATGGTCAGCTGCCCAAGTGTGCATCCTGCACATGGAGGGATGTGCCACAGAGAGGACCTCATATAGAGACATGTTGTTAATTTAGAGGAAGCTGTAACAAAATAGAAGAAAGATCAGTAGAGGAAAGAAAACAGGGTGGGAGGAAGAGAAAAAAAGAAGAGTGTCAAAGTTCATTTGAATTGTGCACTGATTGGATTAAGAGATGTGGATGATGAGGAGGCTTTTGTGTGTGTGACTGAGGGGTGCCTAGTAATGACTGGCATGTGGGATACTGAAGTGAAATTGAAACTGTCCCTAAGTATGGGGAGCATCACCCATTAGGGTGGTGACTTGGATGAATAAAAGATGGAAGAACAAGGAAGCAGCAGCGGATGCAAGTCCATTCTTCTTTTAATATATACCTCTGTATTATTTATTTATTTGTGGTGCTGAAGATGGAACAAAGTGTCTCACAAGGGTTCTTTATTACTTTGAGATCATCTGAGGTTACCAAACTTTTGTTTCTTCACTCTTTCTAAGTGGACTCTGTCAGGGATTCTCTAGGTCGTTTCCAGAAGGTTCAGTCTCAGACTAGGGTAGCACGGTTGATCCTTTAGTTCTGGGGATTCAGCCTCTTGGACTTCACAGTTACTGGTTCTTTGAGCTCCCCAGCCTGCGGATGTTCATTGTGGACTATCCAGCTTCTGGTCATGTAAGCTAATCTTCTGAATACCATTTTCATGATCATACTTCCTGTTGATTTTGCTCCCCTACAGAACCCTGACTAACACAAGAGTAACAGAGGACAGAAAAATAATTTTATATTCAATGAATGTATATGACAATGTCAAAAGGATTTCCAAGATAACTGTGATGTAGTAATATATAAAGAAAATATGTATGGCAATACCCAGACTATTTATATTCTGAGATATGAGAGACTAGTACAGACCACAATTCCCAGAGCTTGCCCAGGAAAATGGTACCTGGGGAGGCTCCAGGATGCAGAAAACCAGTTCCCAACCCCTGTGTCCCTCCTCCTGGGCTGACCCTGAGCTCCCTGCTGACCCAGGAGGTCCTGCAGGGAGGTTTGTGTCTGGGCTCACACTGAGGCCCACTTACTGTGTCTCCAGCACAGTAATAGATGGCTGTGTCCTCGGCTCTCAGGCTGCTCATTTGCAGGTAGAGCCTGTTCTTGGAGTTGTCTCTGGAGATGGAGAATAGCCCTTCATTGATTCAGCATAGTTTGTTTTACTTCAGTCTTTGTTAATATTGCCAACATCCCCAGTGAGTTCTGTAGAGCCAGGCGGGAACCAGTTTATCCAGTAGTTACTGAAGGTGAATCCAGAGGCTGCACAGGAGAGTCACAGGGACTCCCCAGGCTGCACCAGGCCTCCCCCAGACTCCACCAGCTGCACCTCACACTGCACACCTGCAAACACAGAGGCAGCCTGGTCAGGACATTCACTCATCCACTCTTTCTCTCACTCCTGTCCACTCCACACTCAGGATCTCTGCTCTCCATTAATCACCTTTTAAAACAGCCACAAGGAAAACCCAGCTGAGCAAACACTCCATGTTGAGCAGCCTGTGTTGAGTCCTGAACACTGAGTGGGATGAGCTGGAGTCCAGGGCTGGGCTCCTGTGCAGAGCTGCAGGGTCAGGGTGGCTGGTTTTCATGAGCAGAGGGAGGCCCTATTTGCATGTCCTCCTGCTCTGTAGCAGCTCTGGGTGGAGGCCCAGGCAGAGCAGCACTGAGAGCAGATGGGAGTGTCATGGGTCAGCATGATGGACATAGTAACTTTCTGGAAAGTAAAATAGTAAAATTTCCTGTGTGTATTTTTTTTGTTTTGCATTCATCATGCAATAAGTTATTTTATATATGCACAAAATCAAAAAGGAAGCATCAGTTTTAATTCCATTATGCAATTGTAAAATCAGACAGGAATCATGTTTTTTGGTTCATTGTGCCCATGAGTTCAGTTCCAGAAAGTGTGGAGAATTTGGGCTTTACCCTACTCAAGCTCCCAGGTGGACACACCTTGTGACATTGTCAGAGAACATGGTGTGCATGACCCCACACTTGGTGGGAGCTGGGTCACTCATGCTGGAGCAGACTGTGGGTGGGGAATCTCTCAAGGGCACAGAGATGTCCTGGCCTGTGATCTCCTGATTGATGTCAGCCATGTGCTGGACAGGGAGGGGCAGAAGAGCAGTGCAGGAGAGCTGGTGCTCTGCAGTTTGTCCAGGAAAGCAGCACATTTGTGGTGCTGCCCAGGAACTGTAGCCAGGAGGGTGTGGCCAGCAGCTCCACAGAGGGCAGCCCAGGGCTTTGCACCCAGAGGATTGAAGGTGGTCTTGGGATCCTGGGAATCAGCAGGGCCCAGCTTCACCAGCTCAGAGGCAGAGATGACAATGTAGTAGACACCAAGGACAGGGCATGTGGGAGAGAGCTCTGGGGTGCCTGGCCCTGGACTGCCCAGGGCATGGTCTCCCCTGTTCAGTCACCAAGGTGCTCAGAGGTTCCAGTCATGGCTCAAGGGAGGCCAGGACCTGCTCCCTGCTGAGGCCACCTTGTCATCAGCCTCCCCATGCTGGCTTTGCAGGCAGAGGGCAAGATGGTCAGGGTCACACAGGTTCCATCAAGACTTGACAGTAGGCCAGGGAGGCCAGATGGGGTGTCAGGGTTAGAGTCCTGCTGGCAGCCCTGACAGGGTGAGGCCTGGAGCTGAGAGATGAAGCAGGGCTGCTGTGGAGACCCAGGAGCAGAGGACCAACAGTGAGCAGGGCTGGTCCAGGAAGCTGCAGGCCTCAGACCAGGCTCCCTATGAGGGAGGACAGGGCTGTGTCCAGCTGGGCTGTGTGGAGGGGCTGCCATGAGCACTCACACCTGACCCTCACTGGGACCCTGAAGACAGTGGTGCATTCTGGGGTTTAAAGTCACCCTGCTGGGCTTCATTCCCCTTCAACATGCCTCTTTTTCTTTTTGAAATGTGTATTGAGGGATATGGAATTGATACACACCCAAGACAGTCTGTGACTTGGGAGGAAGAAGGGAGAGAGAAGTCAAAACTTTGAACCTTCAAATCAATTATCTCCCTGTGACAGAGCAAGTGCTTGTAGGGATATAGCCACCAATCTGATACAGCATTCCTGGGGAGGAGAAATCATTTTCCAAATTTCACTCGCAGTGACTGTGAACCTACAAGTTAAATTTGCTCTCATGCCAATGTAATGATCCAGGGGTCAGATGCATTGGACTCTGAACCCTGAACCCTGTATCTCCACCCTGTGAAAACACTAATTAATGGATTTATTAAAAACCATGCCCAGTATCAACATGTCTCAGATGTTTTCCACCTTTTGCCCACATCTTGTTAAAGTCTTCAAGGACTCAGGCACCCCCAGCATAACTTCTAAAACCCATCCCTCTCCTGTGACCAGTACTCTTTTTAATCCAGAAAGTGAGCCCATCTGATGCCTGATCACTGCTGAATAAAGTCTTTCCTTAATCCCTGAAGTCTGCACCTGTCTCAGTTCCTTTTGTGCTTACAGGAATATTTACCTCTACTCTAGATCTTGGGAGTATGGAACTCTCTTTGGTTTTAGGGGCACACAATTAAGTTTTCCCTGAATCTTTTTGGGTTCCTTGCCTGGACTTCTGAGCTCTGCTGAAGTTTTTATGCCTTCTGGACTGAATGTGTTGTGTGCATTAGGAGATGGAGTAAAATCCTTGTGTTCAGGGATATAATGATTAGGCATACAAAATTGGTCTCTCAAAATTCCATTTGCTTTGGTCATTCTGCAGCCCCATCCACTGTTGGGAAGTGGTGGAGAGCTTAGGCTGTGGGGACTTGTGGAATTTGTATCTATCACTGTGAGCATGCCATGCAAGGGGATTGTCAGACCCAGTCTCTACCTTCCCCCTTTTGATTTGTAGCCATGATGTGAGTGGTTTTGCCTGCAGAGGACTCTCTGCATTGAAACCTGGTACAGCCAAGAAAGGAGCAATTGCAATGAATTCTCCCAGTCATGGACTGGAGCTTTTTATGTCATGAGCCAAAATAAGTCTTCATTTTCACGTGTGGATGTTACCAGGTGTTTTATTATGGGATGCAAAGCTGATGAACAGATTTTTAGGTTATTGTGTTTGGGGAAGTGTCACTTCTCCAGGGTTTTAAAGATGACTGGGTGCTAGACTTTGTTAAGTGCTTTTTCTGCACCTATTGATGTGATGGAATGAGTCTTGTAATGAATTCTATTAATGTGATTCACAGATTGATAGTACACTATTGATCTGTATATGCTGAATCAGCCTCTACTCCCTGTGCTGAAACCCAATTGATCATCGTGCACCACCTTCTTATATGTTCTTGATTGCAATGTGCCAATATTCATTATGCAATTTCTCATTTATTTTCATCAATGACATTGGTCTGAAGTCTTATTTTCTGGATGTGTCTGTGTTTGGTTTTGTATTGGGGTGATACTGGACTTATAGAGTAAATTTTTCAGTATTTTCTCGCTTTCCTTTTCACAGAGTAATATAAGGAATTTGACCTTTTATCTTCTTCAACGTTCTCCTAGTATGAACTGAGGATCAATCTGCTTCTGGGCTTTTCTCTTTTGGCAGGACTTCAAAGACTGTTCAACATCATTGCTTGATAATTTTTTGTTTGGGATTTCTCTGTTCTTTTGCTTCAATTTATGTATCTCACATGTGTTTGGAATTTTGTCAATAACTTCAAGGTTTTCTAGTTACTGTTGGAAAATGTATTAAAAAACTTTCTAACAATCTTCTGGATTTCAATATTGTCTGTGGCAATACCTTCTGTTTTATCTCTATCTTTTAAATTTAGGTCTTCTGTTTTCTTTTTCTTTAGTTGGTCAAGGGTTTTTCAATCTTCTCTGTTTCTAGGATCCATCTGCTTGTTTCTTTGATTGTTTGTATTGTGTACATGGTTCTGAAACTCTAGCCAGAGCAATCAACAAGAGAAGGAAATTGAAGGGTGGCAGGGAAAAGGAAGAAATCTGATATGTCTCTTGCTGGTGACAGGATGCAATACCTAGAAGAACCAATATGTCCATCAGAAATCCTCTATGTCTGATAATCAACTTTGCAATGTAGCCAAGTATAGCATCAGCATGCACACATGGATACACCACGTTCCTGTGGTACTAAAATGAGTTGGTCCATAAGGAAATCAGGTACAGAGTCCCATGGAAAACACCCTAAATCCCCCTCTGCCTCGCCCTCTCTCCAGAGTCAGGGTTACATGGCGTTGACTGCAGCAAAGCGAGAACCTCAGAGAGGCCAATGCCTATAGACAACCAGAGATCTGGGCTGACCCTGGGGGCTGTTTGGGGGCCCCATACTCCCTCCATGAGTGGGAGAAGACCCATTGTATCAGAGGAAAACGGACGGCAGTTTGGTTGTGATTGTGTTGAGCTGGAGCCACTCCATCACTAACAAGACACATCTGTCAACCACCCGTGGACAGGGCTTCCTGTAGAATACACAGCAACTAAGGAAGCAGAGAAGAAAAATGGAAAGAGTGCCTACCAGCACCTTGGATACTGCTGCTCAGGACCAGCCCAACACTGAGTGTGTCTGCACTGTGAGGACACTTCTCAAAAGATGCAATGTAAGTGGCAAAAACAAAACAAAACAGGAAGCATTCTCAACATTCCTGGTAATCAGGAAATGCAAATCAAAACAACTTTGAGATTTCATCTCATTAGAATCAGAGGAAATCACCAAAAATACAAATCATAATAAATACTGGCAAGGATTTGGGAAAGAAATACTTAGATGCATTGTTTCTGGGAATTCAAATTAGTGCTGCCTCTCAGGAAAGCAGATTGTAGATTGGAAAGGACACCATATGACCCAGTACTCCACTCCTCATTATTGATCACAGAGAACTAAAATCAGCACACCATGTCTACATAGTGACATCAGTGTTACAGCAGTGCTTCTCACAACAGTTATACTATAAAATGTCCTCAAATACCCATCAACAGACGAATGGATAAAAGAAAGGTGGTGGACGTGCAGAACAGTTTCACTCAACCACAAGGAAGAGTGAAATCAGGGCCTTTTCTGGTCAATGGATGGAACTGGAGAATGTCATGGTGAGTTTCATAAGCCAGATTCAGAGTTTGAAATGTCAAGTGTTTACACTCAAAAGCAAATTCTGGACCAAAAAGGGAAAAAGAAATGGGAGGAATCCCTGAATCTAGAAGAGGGATCACAGAGTAGAAATGGGGAGAGAAGGTGAGGTCAGAGGAGCAGAAGATGGAATGAAATTGACAAATCTACCCTGTGCACCTGTAGGACGGGCCTCAGTGAATGTCCCCTTATGTTCTTCAAGAAGCACTGATGTAAACAAAACCATAAAATGATCTGTTGAGCAAAGAAGGGAAAAGGGTAAGTAGGAGTGGTAAAGAGGAGGAGGGAGAGGGAAATGACGGGGATGGAAGTGGAGGAGCTCAAACTCTATAACCCTGCTGTTATGTCAAATGGAAATGCAATCTCATTCATAATCAAGAGGCACTAGTGGAAAAGGAAGTGTAATTTAAATCTAAATTGTTCTCTTCAGAGATGGCACCAATTAGTAAAGAGAATATGTCCAGAGAGAAACCCTGGGAAGGTGGTACATGGCGGGGCCCTCATGAAGGGAACAAGTCCCAACTCCTCTGCACCTGCTCCTGGGTGACCCTGAGCTCCCTGTGTGCTGAGCGCCCCCTGCTGGCTCTGGGCTCCCTGCAGGGAGGTTTGGGTCTGGGCTCACACTGAGGTCCCCTCACTATGTCTCTGGCAGAGTAATAGGTGGCCGTGTCCTCGACACTCAGACTCTTCATTTGCAGGTGGAGCATGTTCTTTGCATTGACCCTGGAGACTGTGAATCGGCCTTTTACAGATGCTCCATATTCAGTGGTGTAACTATAACCTTTGCTTCTTATAAGAGCATCACACTCCAGTCCCTTCCCTGGAGCCTGGCGGACCCAGTGCATCCGGTAGTCACTGAAGGTGAATCCAGAGGCTGCAGAGGAGAGTCGCAGGGTCCCCCCAGGCTGCACCAGGCCTCCCCCAGACTCCACCAGCTGCACCTCACACTGCACACCTGCAAACACAGAGGCAGCCTGGTCAGGACACTCACTCATCCACTCTTTCTCTCACTCCTGTCCACTCACACACTCAGGATCTCTGTTCTCCATTAATCACCTGTGAAAACAGCCACAAGGAAAACCCAGCTGAGCACACAGTCCATGGTGAGCAGCCTATGTTGAGTCCTGACCACTGAGTGGGATGAGCTGGAGTCCAGGGCTGGGCTCCTGTGCAGAGCTGCAGGGTCAGGGTGGCTGGATTTCATGAGCAGAGGGAGGCCCTATTTGCACGTCCTCCTGCTCTATAGCAGCTCTGGGTGGAGGCCCACTCGAGTAGCACTGAGAGCAGATGCATGTGCTCTGAGTCAGTATGGTGGACAGAATTTCTTCTCTTTTGAATCTTTATTTTTGCAGACTGCATATTGATTTATTGTACTCAAATGGGGTCCATGTTTCAGTTCCATGGTTGTGTATGATGTAGATTCACACTATTTGTGTAACAGTACATGTTCAAAAGGTAATGATGTCTGTCTAATTCCATCATCTTTCACACCCCTGTCCCCTGCTCCCTCAGATTTCCCTCTATGTAATCTGAGATACTGTGTTGTTTATACCCAGTGAAATAATATTAGATATATAGAAGTATAATGTTATGGAATGTGCCAATTAACGGATGGAATTGGAGAATGTCATGCTAAGCTAAATGAATCAATCGCAAAAATCCAAAGACCAAATATTTTCCCTGATCAGTGGATAATGACTGTTTTGATCCTACTGTTCCTCATCTCTATGCACTTAATATAAATATGATGGCGGGAGCATAGGTCACTTCGTGGTCAGATGTAAAATCAACAGAGAAGCATGAGTGGGGGTCACTGTCTGTGAGCTCATATTTGGCAAGTGTGACTGAGCAATTGGCTTTTGCTCTCACCCTGGACATGACTGATCCCTTGACCCTCCTCCAGCTCCCAGGTGATACACACCTGGTGAGTCCTCAGAACCTGTCCTGCATTGGAAATGCACTGTGTGTCCTCTCCACTCTGCTGCTACCTGTTCTCCAGGGCTGCATCCTGCTGTGGGCCTCAGAGGCACCTGAAGTGGGGAGGCTGTGCCTTCCTGTGAGGCCTCCTTCATCTCACGAGAATTCAGTTTGCATAGAACCATCAGGTCCACATGCTGCTGCCATGTGTGGAGGGCCCAGGGCCCAGGTGTGTGCAGGGAGAAATCCACCCCATGTCCTCACTTCAATTGTCATGAGCTGAATGCACACAGGGCCATGTGAAGCCCCCTCACAAGGGAGAAGGACCAGTCAATATCCCCATGGACTCAGTGCCGTGTTGAGGGTCAGGCTCAATTCCCACCACTGCACCTGGCCCTCAATATTCTCCATCCACATGGTCACCATGTCCCTCTTGCCCTTTGGAATCTCTCACAACAAGGACAGACAGTCTAAGCTCTTGTGGCCTGTGGAGTGGCCCTCAGTCCCAGCACTGAGGTGACCTGGCCATTGTCACAGGTGGTGGCCATTATGGTCTCTCCCTTGTTAGATGCAGTGACAGAGACACAGACCCTGCTAGTGCAGTCAGAGCCAGGCTGCAGCTGTGTTTCCATTTTGATTTGGCCATTGTGGATCATGTGTCCCTCAGAGTGAGAGGAAGACAGGGCAGCCACTGGCCATGGGGCCTCTGCTGAGTGAAGCAGGTTGCAGCCCTGGGAGAATCCAGCCCTCTCCATGGTTCCCATAATCCATGCCCAGCATCCTCCTCCTCCAGTCCAGGGAATGTGGTGAAGGAGACTGATGGAAGGTGACAAGTAGTGAAGATCAGAGAATGGAAAAATGTGGTCAGTGTTCCCCTGACCTTGGGCTAATGAGAACAATGGATTCTATCTCTGTGTCTCTGTCGTCTATCCTAAGACTATCATCTATCATCTATGTGCATATGTACATATGTATGTATGTATGTATGAATCTATATATCTGTATATGAACCTGTCTTTCTACCTATCCATCCATCCATCCATCCATCCATTCATCCCTGCAATCTCTCATCTGTGATTCTGGGCTCACTATGCTCATGAGCTCTGCAGACCTGGAGGAAGCTGGTCTTGTGTGTCGGGGTTTCCGGAGCCTCGGGCATAGTCAAGATGGCGCCTGGAGCTGGGCCAAAAGCGGCTAGCTATACAGTAAACAACCAGCAAATTCTGATGAGTGGCTAATTGATTAGAGCATGCCTCCCTCGCGTAACTGTTCTATGCCTGCAGCTGTCCGCGCGTTTACCTCGTGTACTCTCCCCTGATTGGTTGAAGTGTATATAAGCTTGGCGTCTTCCTGGGGGAGGGGGTTATGCAGAAGAGAGTGCAAGAGAGAGGTGGAAGGCGGTCGCAGAAGCGGATGAAAGCAGGAGAGTGCAGAAGCGGCTGAAGCAGGCGAGAGCAGAGTGAGAGTAGGAGAGGAACGGCTAAGTAAGAGGGAGAGAGGAGAGCGCAGGAGGGGGAAAGTGAGAGAGAGAGAGTGAAAGAGAGAGGGACAGAAAGGAAGGAAAGGAAGGAAGACCATGCACAATAAACTTCTGAAGCTTCAGACGTATGTCGTGTCTTTCTGCGGCCAGAAAGGGACGCGGTGGGACGCGATAGCTGGTGCCGAAACCCAGGACCCAAAGAACAATAATTTTTCACAGACAAGGGTAAGTTAAGTGGTAAGTAATAAAGTAATAAAGTAATAAAGTAAGTAAGACTATAAGCCGGTAACGGAAAGGTACATAAGGCTAGAAAGCCCGGTAACAGAGAAAAATTAATAGGCTTTAAGCCAGGTAACAGAGAAAGATTAATAGGCTTTAAGCCCGGTAACAGAGAAAGATTAATAGGCTTTAAGCCCGGTAACAAAGAGAGGTTAATAGGCTGAAAGCCCGGTAAAAGTTCACAGAAGGCAGACTCGTTGCCCGGTAAAATTAGTTAGTTTCAATTTATGAAGGGGTACCAAATTGTGTGTGTGGTGTGTGTATTTTTCGTGCTGTTTGTGTGGTTCATCTGGGTGATTGGGTTAGCTCTTAGCAGTGTTAGAATTTGACCATGCGAACAAAACTCTCCAAAACTAGGATGCAGCAGCCTCTTAGGGAGTTGCTAAAAAGTCATGGAAAAAAAAAGGGTTAAAAAGTCCTGGGTGATCCTCCCTCCCCCCTGCCTGGCCTTGCCAAAGTCTGCTTTGGAATGTAAACAGCAGCAGTCTCAGCGGGAAAAGGGGGGGGTAACCTGAAGAAAAGAAAAAAAAGGGTGTCCGTTTTAAACTTAACTAACTTATTTTCTAGAATTCTTCGTTTGTTTTGTTTTTCTTTAATGCTGTATTTTTGAGCTCATAATTTTGATCCTGCATACCTAGGTTAATGATTTTTTTTTCTTTTTGATCAGTTCTATTTTTTATTCAACTGAAGTTTTTGAACATCTGTTTCATTGAAATGAACATTTACCTATAAAGTTACAAGGCCTTTGATTTTGTGTTATGTGTTATGTTGTGCTGTCTAATGTCATGTTTTGTCAAAACTGAGCGCTCTTAAAATTTAAATTTAAAATGGATCCAAATACTTTTATTCACGTGATTTAAAAAGGTTCAATTCAAATTGGGTAAACTAATGAAAGTAAAATGTCTTTAGAAATAACTCACAACTCTCTAGGTGGTTAAGCTAATAAAATATTGATGTTAATAATATGTCTAATATCAATTGCTTCTAGGACTTTTCTTCAGCAGGAAAGAGGCAACGGATCCTGTTCAGGACACTTGTCTGATATCTTGGTTTTTATAAAATAAATAAATTGGAGTTAACATGTATGGGATTACTCAAATGTGTTTGTAGAGACGTCTGGTTAATTTACAAAGTTAAAATACTAATTGTTAAATAACATCAAGTACTTTTAACTCCTTAAATTACATGGGGTATCATACTTAAACCTTATTGGTGTTTTCATAGGTTGGTAAATAAAAGGGTTTAAACTTGCTTTGTGTCATCACTAAACTAAAAACAAGGTTACTAAGAGTTATGTCCTAACAAGTGAAATTCTATATATAAAGGGTCCCAAAAGTTTCAACTTTGTTTCAATTAAGAGTACTATAAACAACAAAATATTTAATCTTATTAAAATAGAGTGATTTATCTAAATTCAGAAATTTCATAAGAGTTGTTTCAGAATGTGAACAAAAAGGGGTCAACAAATAAAAAAGAAAAAATAAAAGGTTCTGGGTTTAAAATGTATTTAATAAAAAGGAAAAGAAAATGTTTCTGGATAAGAAAGTCTATATGTAACAAAGGGCAAGTTTCAACAAATCTGTGTGTAACTAAGTTGGTTGTATGTATGTAAAACAGCTAAAGCTATTTAAGGTTTTTCCTAAAGTGAAATACTAATGTTCTGATATAAGCCAAAGTTTAATCTATATGGTAAAATGACATGGTAAAATAACAAAGTTTTCTTAAAAACACTAATTCATTCTTAACTTTGTGTCTCTTAAGTTTTATTCTTTAGAACAATTGTCTTAAAAATAGGGGTTTATACAATTATGGTTAAACAACTGCTTCTCTCAATTGTACTTCAGATTTGTGCTATCTCTCAATGTTAAAATGCTTCTAGGTTCCTGCTGGCAGACTTAATGTGTGTTCCTACCTTCCTACCAGTCCCAGTTTCTGTTGCAGATACAGAATTGCCAGTGCTATTATCAAGAAACAGAAGAGGTTTTGGCATTGCAGCACCCGTGATTACTGCCATTGCAGTCTCTGCAGTAGCAGCAATGACACAACCATACAGTAACAACGATCATTTGGCCGAAAATACAGCTGCAGCCTTACAGACCATAGAGACTCTGAACCAACATCTAACAGCAGGTTTACTTCTTGCAAATTGGAGAATGGACTTGCTACAACAACAAGTGGATACCTTGCAAGAACTTTTGGGACTGGGATGTATTTACTTTTTAAGAGCTGTTTGTGTTATCCGTATTGTATTTCAGCACCGCGGCTGGGTTACCTAAAAAAATTGTCGGTCTATTTTGTTAATGTTTATAGATTTGTCAAACAGCGAGCAAGCTTAGGAGCTATGGTGGTACTCCTCTGCCTTGGCCTCCTTCTCTCCATTTGTTTTGGCATGCATCTACGAGCTAGCCGATAGAAAGATCAAATTATCTTCCATCAGGCCATGACCGCCCTAAAGGCCGACAGTCCCCCATTAGTGTGGCTCTTGATGCTGGATCGGTAGTCAGAGACGGGTAATGAAGAAGGTGGCTATGTACCGACCTAAGACAGGAGCTGCAGCATGCTCTGCAGACTCTGATGACGGGTAAGGACATAAGCTGACCACTCAACCTAAGACAGACACGGTCCCGAGCCTTAGTTTAATAATAAAGAAGGGGGATCTGTCGGGGTTTCCGGAGCCTCGGGCATAGTCAAGATGGCGCCTGGCGCTGGGCCAAAAGCGGCTAGCTATACAGTAAACAACCAGCAAATTCTGATGAGTGGCTAATTGATTAGAGCATGCCTCCCTCGCGTAACTGTTCTATGCCTGCAGCTGTCCGCGCGTTTACCTCGTGTACTCTCCCCTGATTGGTTGAAGTGTATATAAGCTTGGCGTCTTCCTGGGGGAGGGGGTTATGCAGAAGAGAGTGCAAGAGAGAGGTGGAAGGTGGTCGCAGAAGCGGATGAAAGCAGGAGAGTGCAGAAGCGGCCGAAGCAGGCGAGAGCAGAGTGAGAGAAGGAGAGGAACGGCTAAGTAAGAGGGAGAGAGGAGAGCGCAGGAGGGGGAAAGTGAGAGAGAGAGTAAAAGAGAGAGGGACAGAAAGGAAGGAAAGGAAGGAAGACCGTGCACAATAAACTTCTGAAGCTTCAGACGTATGTCGTGTCTTTCTGCGGCCAGAAAGGGACGCGGTGGGACGCGATACTTGTGTATGGAGCAAGGGTCTTCACTCAGGTGTTCCAGACTACCTTGATCTCTTTGCCTCCTGCCTTCCTGCCTTGTGATGGTGCAGCCTCAGGAAGCGCTGGTCAGGAGCAGCACCTTGATGCTTGCATCCTGGTTTCCAGAACCTGCTGCAATCCAGCCATCACATTGTGAACCATCAGTCTCAGGAGCTGCTCAGAGCAGCAGAGGCTAGACTCAGCACACAGGTGCTGGGCCTGTGGTGGTTATAGTAAACACCTAAAGATGAGGATGCACCTCTGGGAATTGGTAAATTGTTGTTCTGTGCCAGATTTGATATGGGTGCTGGAATAGTTGCACTGGCAGCAAATTTGGAAGAACCCATGGGTCTAACTCTGCAGGCACACAGGCTGCCCAAGCTTTGGAGATGAATTATCTTCCTTCTGTATTTCAGAGAATGACCTGGGCTCAAAGGTAGTCCCAGGGCTCAGGCACAGCTTTGTCTCTGGTGTGTCACTTACACAGAGTCCCCCTAGGGAATTGGCTAGAGGAACCTGTGTGTAGGGTGCTCCTAGGTTCTCAGTGTTGTAGTTATACCAGCATCAGGGCCAGCGTGCAGAACAGCAGTCAGGAGACCCACTCTGTGCAGCATGGCCTGAGGGCAGCAGAGACATGGTGTGGGATAGCCTGTGGCTTGGGGACAGGACCTCCACCAAGTGTGCACAGGAGGTGGGATGTGGAGTCCAACAGGCCAGTCCTTAACTCAGGTCCCCAGAGTGTTGAATACCATGTTGTCCCTTAATGCAGATGTGGAAAATATGCTATCCACAGAGGAGGAATGAACATTATCCTGAAAAAATGGTATCCTGTCCTTCCTGGCCATGGGCATGGACCTGGAGCACATGGACCTAGCTGACCTAAGTCAGGCAGAGGGAGGCCATCACCACACCAGCATCATGTGGGGAAGTTACTGCATCAGCCTCCTGGACAGAGAGAGGACCAGTGACCCCTGGAGATGGGAAGGTGCAGGGAAGTGAGGGTGGGGTGGGTGTTGAGGACCAGGTGCAGAGAGGGCCTTGTCCTGGTGCCCTGCAGCTCACATGCACCTGTGGCCACAGCTAGGCTGTGCTTCACAGTGACTGCAGCCCAGTAGCTGGGGGCTCCCAACACCAAGGAGGGACAGGTGATGGACAGCTGGTGTGCACAGCCTGGGTCCATCATGGCGCCTTCACCCATGTGTCAGGGTGCTGTCCTCTGCCTCACAGGGACTGGGTTTCAGTGTAACTCTGAAAATACAGCTGGATTGGCCAGCTGTGTGTCTGATGGAGAGAGAGGTTGACGTTCTTAGTGATGTTGATCATCAACAATACTTTCATGTGTGGAAGAAAACATACAATACATCACTGCTCAGTCAGGTCCTTCAAGGTGTTTTCAACTGTCAATTATCTAAATCTAATTTACTTACTTAGGTGCAAATGTTATAATCAGAGAAGCAGGCTTAAGAAATCATATACAGACTGTAAGTGGGATAGTCTTCTTAGGGAAAGTGGACCCAGCATCCACCAGGGCTCAGGAAGGGGCTGAGTGAGGCCCCCAGAGCAAGTTCTGAGGTTCCATTGAGGTAAAGGGGACAGAAAATAAACCACTGGGTAAACCTACTGACAAAATGCCCTTTGAATGACAATGCAATATCTATTTTTTCAATTTAATGCACAAAAATTTAGTATGTTTTTAGGCACATATTCTTAAAGACATCAGAGACAATCAGCAGAGGAAATCAATGCATTTTACTTTGTAGGAAGAAAAACAGAATATAAATGAGAAGATGATGGTAGGTAGAGGAATTCAGAAGAATGAGACAGGAAGTGGATTCTCTGCTTTGCGTCTGTCCATCCACCTCTGAACATGAGGATGAGGCTGAGGAGGCAGGAACTGAACTACTGGGTAACGTGAGCCCCTGGGACAATTCTGTCTTTATTCAGGTGCAATATCCATCTTGTTCACTAAAATACCACAAGCTGTCTATGTTTGATTGCTATGCAGGTACTTCTGAGGTCATCAGAATCACACAAAAAAGAAAAATCATAGTTTTTTTCATTTAAAATGAAGTAAAATAGAAAATGAATTCAAGAGATATTACCACATAGAAAAATTCGAGGAATACAAGATAGGGAGGAAGCAACTTCTCTGCTATGAAATTATGTTTTTGCATCTATGAATATGTCAAAGAGAATAACGAATTTAAATAAATAAAAGTCACAATCAAATACTTTAAATGATAAAAATATGAAAATACACTAATTTGGTAACATGGAAATTTACATGGACTAAGTGCTGTAGCTCTCAACACAGGTTGTGAAAACAGATGGAGTGATTTAATTGTATGTCATGAACCAGGACCAGCTTAGGACAATCTGCGGTATACAGATTGTTGATGCTCATCATCACCCAGACTGGAACTGGCCTCAGGACAGCTGGGCACTGACGTGAGCAGGAACAGAGCCCAGGGCGAACCTCTCTCTGACCCTGCAATCCAGCCACAGGGCTGGAAATTGAGTCAGATTGAAGCTGCCTCTTCCCAGCAGCCAGGGGTCCTGGGCTTCTCAGACTTGAGGTCACTTTGTAGCAACATGGGGATGCGTGGTCCTGTGCACAGAGTGTGGTCAGGGTCCTGAGGCCAGTGGCAGAGCCAACCTGCAACCCCCACAGTCCATGCACAGCTGAACACTCTCCTTCCTGGAACTTTACACACGGAGCCCTTTCTCCCCAAGACCTTGCTCAGGTCACCCCTGATAACAGACCATGCACAGCTGCAGGAGGAGTGGGTGTCTGCACCCTTTGGAGTCCTAGGTGTGGGGTGTGGGTGTCCAGAGCCTTATTATGATGGGTGGACAGCTCGCATACACCTAAGCTCACTCTGAACATACAAATGTCTGTTTATTTGACCAGGTTTAGGACTTGTGGACAGATTTTCTAAACTCAGTCTTTGGACATTGGAATCATTCAATTCCACTCTGAGGGTGTTGTGCTGTGATGGCAGGAGGTTTGGCAGCCTCAATGGTCTCTAACTAGTAAAACCGTAGGGCTATCCCTCCTTAAAATGGGGAACAAACACTGTCTGCAGACCTTGTCAAAGGTCCCAGGAGTGGAAGTCTCTGCACGTGTAGGATCCAGGAAGACGTGTGGACTGTGGCCTGACAATGTCTGGAAAGACCCTGGGTGGCCTGGGAATGGGAAGGCATCATGGGAAGGGGACAGAAACCCCCTGAGAATGGAGGGTAAGACCTGGCATCAGAAGTTCATAAAGTTCCCCTGAGCATGGTGAGCTCACCTGGAGCCCAGGTACTCAGGAGGCTGAGGCAGGAGGACAGCTTTCCAAGACCAGCCTTGGAAACTGGGGAGAAGCTGTGTCAAAATAAGATGCAATCAGGGCTGGGCTGGGGCTCAGTGGAGGAGCACCTGGACTCAATCTCACTGCTGAAAACAAATGCTGGTAAAGTCCACTTTATTTATTTATTTTTTATTGTAAACAAATGGGATACATGATGTTTCTGTTTGTACATGGAGTAACAGCATACCATTTGTGCAATCATACATTTACATAGGGTAATGGTGTTTGATTCATTCTGTTATTTTTTTTCCTTCCACCCCACCCCTCCCACCACTCCCACCCCTCTTTTCCCACTATACAGTCCTTCCTTCCTCCATTCTTATCACTCCCCTTATCCCTAACCCTAAACCTAACCATAACCCAAATGTTAACCCCTCCCACCCCCCATCATATGTCCTCATCCGATTATCAGCGAGATCATTTGTCCTTTAGTTTTTTGAGATTGGCTTACCTCACATAGCATGATATTTTCCAATTTTATCCATTTGCCAGCAAATGCCATAATTTTATCATTCTTCATGGCGGAGTAATATTCCATTGTATATATATACCACAGTTTCTTTATCCATTCATCAATTGAAGGACATCTAGGTTGGTTCCACAATCTGGCTATTGTGAACTGAGCAGCTATGAACATTGATGTGGCTGTATCTCTGTAATATGCTGATTTTAAGTCCTTTAGGTATAGGCCAAGGAGTGGGATAGCTGGGTCAAATGGTGGTTCCATTCCAAGTTTTCTAAGGAGTCTCCACACTGCTTTCCAGAGTGGCTGCACTAATTTGCAGCCCCACCAGCAATGTATGAGTGTACCTTTCTCCCCACATCCTCGCCAACACCTGTTGTTGCTTGTATTCTTGATAATCGCCATTCTAATTGGGGTTAGATGGAATCTTAGGGTGGTTTTGATTTGCATTTCTCTTATTACTAGAGATGTTGAACATTTTTCCATGTTTGTTAATTGCTTGTAGATCTTCTTCTGTGAAGTGTTTATTCATTTTCTTAGCCCATTTGTTGATTGGATTATTTGCATTCTTGGTGTAGGGTTTTTTGAGTTCTTTATAGATTCTTGAGATTAGTACTCTATCTGAAGTATGATTGGCAAAGATTTTCTCCCACTCTGTAGGCTCTTTCTTCGCATTGCTGAGAGTTACCTTTGCTGAGAGAAAGCTTTTTAGTTTGAATCTATCCCAGTTATTGATTCTTGCTTTTATTTCTTGTGCTATGGTAGTCCTGTTAAGGAAGTCTGGTCCTAAGTCGACATGTTGAAGCTCTGGACCTACTTTTTCTTCTATAAGATGCACTGTCACTGGTCTGATTCTGAGGTCCTTAATCCATTTTGAGTTCATTTTTGTGCATGGTGAGGGACATGGGTTTAGTCTCATTCTGTTCCATATGGATTTCCAATTCTCCCAGCACCATTTGTTGAAGAGGCTATCTTTTCTCCATTGCATATTTTTGGCCCCTTTGTCTAGTATGAGAAAATTGTATTTATTTGGGTTTGTGTCCGTGTCCTCTATTCTGTATCATTGATCCACATTTCTATTTTGGTAACAATACCATGCCGTTTTTGTTACTATTGCTTTGTAGTAGAGTTGAACATCGGGTATTGCGATACCCCCTGTTTCACTCTTTCTACTGAGGAACACTTTAGATATTCTGGGTTTTTTATTCTTCCAGAAGAATTTCATAATTGTTTGCTCTATTTCTGTAAGGTATATCATTGGGATTTTAATTGGCATTGCATTGAATCTGTATAGCACTTTTGGTAGTATGGCCATTTTGACAATATTAGTTCTGCCTATCCAAGAACATGGGAGATCTTTCCATCTTCTGAGGTTTTTTTTAATTTCTTTCTTTAGTGTTCTGTAGTTCTCACTGTAGAGGTCTTTCACCTCTTTTGTGAGATTGATTCCCAAGTATTTTATTTTTTTCGATGCTATTGTGAATGGGGTAGTTTTCCTAATTTCTCTTTCTGAAGATTCATCACTTATGTACAAAAATGCCTTAGATTTATGTGCATTGATCTTATATCCCGCTACTTTACTGAATTGACTTATGAGATCTAAAAGTTTTCTTGTGGAATTTCCTGGTTCCTCTAAGTATATAATCATATCATCAGCAAACAGGGATAGTTTGAGTTCTTCTTTTCCTTTTCGTATCCCTTTAATTTCTTTGGACTGTCTGATTGCTCTGGCTAGAGTTTCAAGGACGATATTGAAAAGAAGTGGTGAAAGAGGACATCCCTGCCTTGTTCCAGTTTTAAGGGGGAATGCTTTCAGTTTTTAACCATTTAGAATGATATTAGCCATTGGCTTAGCATAGATGGCCTTTACAATGTTAAGGAATGTTCCCACTATCCCTATTTTTTCTAGTGTTTTGAGCATGAAGGGGTGCTGTATTTTATCAAATGCTTTTTCTGCATCTATTGAGATAATCATGTGATTCTTGACTTTAAGTCTATTGATATGGTGAATTACATTTATTGATTTGCTGATGTTGAACCAACCTTGCATGCTTGGGATGAAACCCACTTGATCATGGTGCACTATCTTTTTAATATGTTTTTGTATGCGATTTGCTAAAATTTTGTATAGAATTTTTGCGTCGATGTTCATTAAGGATATTGGTCTGAAATTTTCTTTCCTCCATGTGTCTCTGTCTGGTTTAGGTATCAGGGTGATAAGGGCTTCATAGAACGAGTTTGGGAGGGTTCCCTCCTCTTCTATTTTATGGAATACTTTGAGAAGTATTGGAATGAGCTCTTCTTTAAAGCTTTTGTAGCACTCGGCTGAAAACCCATCTGGTTCTGGACTTTTCTTGTTCGTAGGCTCTTTATGACTTCATCTATTTCATTACTTGAAATTGGTCTATTTAAATTGTGTATGTCCTCCTCGTTCAGTTTACGCAATTCATATGTCTCTAGAAACCTGTTGATGTCTTCAAAATTTTCTGTTTTGTTGCAATACAGATTTTCAAAATAGCTTCTAATTATGTTTTGTATTTCAGTCTGTTGTGATATTTCCTTCTTCATTCTGAAATTTAGTAATTTGGGTTTTCTCTCGTCTTCTCTTTGTTAGTGTGGCTAAAGGTTTATCACTTTTGTTTATTTTTTCGAAGAACCAACTATTTATTTTGTCAATTTTTTGTATCGTTTCCTTTGTTTCAAATTCGTTGATTTCAGCTCTGAGTTTACCTATTTCCTGTCTTCTACTACTTTTGGTGTTGGTCTGTTCTTCTTTTTCTAGGGCTTTGAGCTGTAGTGTTAGGTTGTTTATTTGTTGAGTTTTACTTCTTTTATTAAATGCGCTCCATGAAATAAATTTTCCACTATGTACTGCATTCATAGTGTCCCAGAGATTTTGATATGATTTTTCTTTGTTCTCATTTACCTCTAAGAATTTTTTAATTTCCTTCCTAATATCTTCTGTTATCCATTCGTCATATAATAGCATATTGTTTAATCTCCAGGTGTTGGAGTAGTTTCTGTTTTTTACTCTTTCATTTATTTCTAACTTCAATCCATTATGATCTGATAGAATACAAGGTAGTGTCTCTATCTTCTTGTATTTGCTAACATTAGCTTTGTGGCATAATATATGGTCTATTTTAGCGAAGGATCCATGTGCTGCTGAGAAGAAAAAGTATTCGCTCTTGGTTGGATGGTATATTCTATAAATGTCTGTTAAGTCTAAATTATTGATTGTGTTATTGAGATCTATGGTTTCTTTGTTCAATTTTTGTTTGGAAAATCTGTCCAGTGGTGAGAGATGCGTGTTAAAATCACCTAGTATTATTGTGTTATGGTCTATTTGGTTTCTAAAATTGAGAAGGTTTTGTTTGACATACATGGATGAGCCACTGTTTGGGGCATAGATGTTTATGATTGTTATATCTTGCTGATTTATGCTTCCCTTAAGCAGTATAAAATGTCCTTCTTTATCCCTTCTGACTAACTTTGGCTTGAAGTCCACATTATCTGAAATGAGGATGGATACTCCAGCTTTCGCTGAGTCCATGTGCATGGAATGTTTTTCCCCATCCTTTCACCTTTAGTCTATGGGTATCTCTTTCTATGAGGTGAGTCTCTTGCAGGCAACATATTGTTGGATCTTTCTTTTTAATACAATCTGCTAGTCTATGTCTTTTGATTGATGAATTCAGGCCATTAACATTCAGGGTTATTATTGAGATATGATTTGTATTCTCAGTCATTTGGTTCATTTTAAAAATTTTATTTATTTATTTATTTTTTTTGACACAACTTGGTTCCTCCTTATTTGACTGTTCTGTTAGGACAATTCCTCCCTTTGCTGATTTGCTTCTTTGTGTTTTCTCTCTTCCTCATGGAATATTTTGCTGAGAATGTTCTGTAATGCTGGCTTTCTTTTTGTAAATTCCTTTAGCTTTTGTTTATCATGGAATTATTTTATTTCATCATCAAATTTGAAGGTAAGTTTTGCTGGATATAAGATTCTTGGTTGGCATCCATTTTCTTTCGGAGCTTGAAAAATGTTGTTCCAGGCCCTTCTAGCTTTTAGGGTCTGGATTGAAAAATCTGCTGATATCCGTATTGGTTTCCCCCTGAATGTAACTTGGTTCTTTTCTCTCACAGCCTTTAACATTCTGTCTTTATTTTGTATGTTCGGTATTTTCATTATAATGTGCCTTGGTGTGGGTCTGTTGTAATTTTGTGTATTTAGAGTCCTATAAGCCTCTTGAACTTGATTTTCCATTTCATTCTTCAGATTTGGGAAATTTTCTGATATTATTTCATTGAATAGATTGTTCATTCCTTTGGTTTGTTTCTCTAAGCCTTCCTTAATCCCAATAATTCTCAAATTTGGCCTTTTCATGATATCCCATAGTTCTTGGAGATTCTGTTCATGATTTCTTACCATATTCTCTGTTTGTTCAACTTTGTTTTCAAGGATAAATATTTTGTCTTCAATATCTGAGGTTCTGTCTTCCAGGTGTTCTATCCTATTGGTTATGCTTTCTATGGATTTCTTAATTTGTTTTATTGTTTCCTTCATTTCAAGGATTTCTGTTTGGTTTTTTTCAATATCTCTAACTCTTTATTGAAATGATCTTTTGTTTCCTGTATTTGCTCTTTTAACTGTCGATTGGTGCTATCATTCAATGCCTGCCTTTGCTCTTTCATCTCATCATTCAATGCCTGCATTTGCTCTTTCATCTCATCATTCAATGCCTGCATTTGCTCTTTCATCTCATCGTTTGCTTACCTGATCATTTTAATTATGTACATTCTGTACTCCCTTTCTGTCATTTCTTCTGTGATGATGTTGTTGGATTTTATTGATGTAACATCTAGATTTGTTTGGGGCATTTTCTTCCCTTGTTTTCTCATATTTTTCAGGAATCAGTGGGTCCTTAAGATATTGCAGATTTCCTCTATTGACTTATAATGTCCCTGAAGATTTCTAGTATATCCCCTCTTATCCTTCGGTAGCCTGCAGACTTGGAGGAAGTTGATAATGCGGTGCTCCACAAGGAAGCTGCCTCTCCCGGGATGGTGATCCTCAGGTGGGGTATATTCCCTGATAGTGGGCAGAGGTGCATCCACTTGTTGATCAATGGTCATCCAAAGGGGAACTAGGCTGCAGTCTGAGGCAAGGCCTGTTTATGCCTGTGTCTCTGGTTTTACCGTCCTTGTGGGAAAACCTCACCCGGCCGGGAAGACTCACCCGGTGGGGAGGTCTTGCTGGTCAGTTCCCCTCCTAGAGGTTCCCCTCAATCTACAACTACCGCCTGGACTGGGCTGTCTTCCTCTGCAACGTTCCCAGGGGACCGGACCTACCTCCTGGGCCTGGGAGCCTCACCCTACGCAGATGAGTCTCCTTAGGCTGCTTCGCCTCAGAGAATCTGCATGCAGTCCTGGAACCTTTGCTCCGCCCCTAGGCGTGTCTCTGTGCGGCTCTTCCAGCAAGAAGCCACCTAGCTCCTGGGACCCTGCTCTGCACCTAATCGCCTGGCTATGCGGTCCCTCCTCTGAGCCGCCACCTGGAGCCCCATATAATAGCTCCGAGACTCAGAGACCCACCACACACCTCCTCCTCCGGACAGCCACCCGGTTTCCGACACAGTCACTAGGAGTTCAAGCAACTCACTTCGCGTCTCCTCCTCCTGCCAACCGCCCGTAGCCCTAGGCAGTCACTCCGAGTCCAAGTGACCCTCCCTGTTCCTCCTCCTCCTCGGTGTAGCCCCCCGGTGTTCAGAAGCGGTCATTCTGAGTCCAAACAGCTCTCCACTCACCTCCTCCTCTGGCAACCACCTGTGGCTCTGATGCAGTCACTCCTAGACCACATGACCCGCCGCGCTTCTCCTCTTCCTCCGGGAAGCCCCCTGGTGTTCAGAAGTTGTCGTTCCTGAGTCTAAACAGCTCGCCACACAGCTCCTCCTCTGGCAACTGCCTGTGGCTCTGATGCAGTCACTCCTAGACCAAGCGACCCGCCGCGCTTCTCCTCTTCCTCCAGGAAACCCCCCGGTGTTCAGAAGCGGTCGTTCTGAGTCCAAACTACTCACCACGCAGCTCCTCCTCTGGCAAGTGCCTGTAGCTCTGATGCAGTCACTCCTAGACCAAGCAATCGCTGCGCTCCTCCTCTTCCTCTTGGCAGCCCCCCAGTGTTCAGAAGTGGTCATTTTGAGTCCAAACAGCTCGCCACGCAGCTCCTCCTCAGGCAGCTGCCCGGAGCCCCAGTGGTTGCTCCGAGTCCAAGCGCTGTGCTGAGCCACCTCCTCTACGATGATCCCAGTTGTCCGTGTTTACCGCTCCAGCGGGTGGAGGGGCGTCTCGCTGGGCGACTCTACTTCACAAAGTTCCCTGCGTTCCGGGGCTACCGCCCCATCCAGGACGCCTCCCCAACGGGAGAGACTCACCCGGTGGCTTTGAGTAGGTCCCAAGTCTCTCACTATCTTCTCTTTTGAATCCTGCGTCCTAGGAGCAACGTGAAATGCCGCCGCCCTCTAGGCCGCCATCTTGAAACCCGCCTTGTGAAATGATTTGTATTCCCAGTCATTTGACTCATTTTTGTTTTTTGACATGATTTGGTTTCTCCTTTATTTGGCTATTCCTTTAGGCTACTTCCTCCCGTTGCTGATTTGCATCATTGTTTTTCATCTCTTCCTCATGGAATATTTTGCTGACAGTGTCCTGCAATGCTGGCTTTCTTTTTGTAAATTCCTTTAGCTTTTGTTTACCATGGAAGGATCTTATTTCGTCATCAAATCTGAAAGTAAGTTTTGCTGGGTATAAGACTCTTGGTTGGCATCCGTTTTCTTTCAGGGCTTGGTAAATGTTGTTCCAGGCCCTTCTAGATTTTAGGGTCTGTATTGAAAAATCTGCTGATATTCTTATTGGTTTCCCCTGAATGTAATTTGATTCTTTTCTCTCGCAGCCTTTAAAATTCTGTCTTTATTTTGTATGTTATGTATTTTCCTAATAATGTGCCTTGGTGTGGGTCTGTTGTAATTTTGTATATTTGGAGTCCTATAAGCTTCTTGTACTTGGTTTTCCATTTCATTCTTCAGATTTGGGAAATTTTCTGATATTATTTCATTGAATAGATTGTTCATTCCTTTGGTTTGTTTCTCTAAGCCTTCCTCAATCCCAATAATTTTTAAATTTGGCCTTTTCATGATATCCCATATTCTTGTAGATTTTGTTCATGATTTCTTACCATCTTCTCTGTTTGGCCAACTTTGTTCTCAAGATTAAATATTTTGTCTTTAATGTCTGAGGTTCTGTCTTCCAGGTGTTCTATCCTATTGGTTATGCTTTCTATGGAGTTTTTAACTTGGTTTATTGTTTCTTTCATTTCAAGGATTTCTGTTTGTTTTTCCAGTATCTCTAACTCTTTATTGAAATGATCTTTTGCTTCCCGTATTTGCTCTTTTAACTGTTGATTGGTGCGATCTTTAAATGCCTGCATTTGCTCTTTCATCTCCTCCTTCAATGCCTGCATTTGCTCTTTCATCTCCTCATTTGCTTCCCTGATTGTTTTAATTATGTACATTCTGAACTCCCTTTCTGACATTTCTTCTGCTGTGCTGTCATTGGGTTTTATTGATATAGTATCTAGGTTTGTTTGGGACATTTTCTTCCCTTGTTTTCTCATATTGGTCAGATGTCAGTGGGACTCTGAGATATTGCAGATTTCCTCTATTGGCTTATAGTGTCCCTGTAGATGTCCAGTATATCAGCTCCCAGCGTTCAGTAGCCTGAATCTTGGAGGAACTTGATAATGCAGTGCTTCCGAAGAAAGCTGCCCCTAGACCGCTACTGGTTCCAGGGCTTGGAGCTGGCTCTGTTCAGAAAGACTCTCACTGGGGTGCCTGCTCCGAGACGCTGTAGAAGCTGGCTGTGTGGGAGGTCCCCACCGCCTGAGTGCACAGGGCTGCCTGGGGAAAACTCTAGCTGCCCTGCCCTACTCTGATAAGTCACCTCTATCCGGGTCTGCTGCCCAGGCCAAGCTTCACCCGGTGGGGGAGACTCACCCATGGCTCTATTTTAGTCCGAGTCTCTCAATGCCTCCCCTTCTTGAATCCTGTGTTCTGAAGTGACTGGAGATGCAGTCACCCTCTAGTCCACCATCTTGGATCGCCCCGTCTAAAGTCCACTTTAAAGGCACTGCTCAGGAAATGTCATTGAAAAACAAAAACAAACCTTCACAAATGAAATTGTTGGTCTGTGCTGACACAATTTCAGACCAGCCTGAACTAGAGAAGAAGAACCTTTCTGAGGGTTTGAGAGAGGATAGAACACAAAAATCTCCAAGGAAGTTGGTGTCAAGGCAAGTTCTGGCTGGGGAGGAACCTCAAGATCAAGTTGAAATATTCTCTTCTCCCTGTGAACCTGCTGCTGGGTGACCCTGTGTTCCCTGTGTGCTGAGTGGCCCCTGCTGGCCCTGGTATCTTGCAGGGAGGATTGTGTCTGGGCTCACACTGAGGTCCCCTCACTGTGTCTCTGGCACAGTAATAGGTGGCTCTGTCCTGGGTGTCAGGGAGCTCAGCTGCAGGGAGAACTGGTGTTTGGACCTGTCTCTGGAGATGGACACTCGGCTCTTGTAGTAAGTGCTACCATCATAATTTATGCACCCTATCCACTCCAGCCCCTTCCCTGGGGGATGACGGATCCAGTCTCCAGCAGTAACCACTAGAGATGGAGAATCCAGACACAGCACAGGTGAGGGACAGGTCTGTGAGGGCTTCACTAGGCCAGGTCCTGATTCCTGCACCTGGCACAGGACAACTGAGTACAAGGACAGGGAGACTCTGTCAGTCACCTGAGTCACAACCTCCCCATGGACCCAGCTCTGACACTGGGGACACTCACCGTGGGGAGCTGTGAACAGGCACAGGAGAAGACCCAGCAGCCTCATCTTCTAGACCACACCTGCCTTCCCAGAGAGCTCAGCCCTGTGTGAGCAGAGAGCTGTGAGCTCCCACAGCCCAGAGGGCATTTGAACCCAGAGCTGGAGGAGGAATTTGCATGTGGGTGAGGCTCTTCTTATATCTGGAGAGGCTGAGGCCAGGCTGCCAGGTCATTAGTGCTCCTGGGATGTGTCCCTCTCTTGATCCCAATTGGAGCTTTACCTGGGACAGGAGAGCAGTTGGTTTAGGGGGTGCTGAAAAGATGTCAGAGGAGGAGCCCACCTTCCTGAGCCCAGCAGTGACTATCCCAGCCCTTCCTCCCTGTACCTGGGAGGATCTCAGAGTGATACGAACTTGCTTAGCATGCAAGAGTCCCCAGGTTCAACTCCCAGTCATGAAGGAAGAACCCTCAATAGTGATTGAACAAGAGGACAGGGTGAGAATTTTGTTCCCCATGTACAGTAGAAGCACCCTCCCTTTTTTCTCGTGAATAGTTCTTCTCTTATCTCTGTGAAATTTGGGGATTACAGACTGGGCAGCAGAAAGGGAGCAGGGACTCAAAAGAGGAGGGGCTACCTGCTGTGTGTCCACTGCCCTACTCTCCACCCCATGACCTGCTTGTCCTCCTGACTGTTCAGCCAATGCCTATGGAGTGGACAGGAATCTGCCCTGAGCTCTTCCACTCATCTGTCCTGCCCTCCACCATGAGAGGACAGCAGGGGAGGTTCTGTGCCAGGGTACAGTCCTAGGAGCAGAGGCAGCTCTCACCTGCAGCCTGAGACTGAGAGCCACTGTGTCCACCAAGAGCAGCAGAGCCAGGCTTACAGCAGGCAGAGAGGACATGCAGGGCATGCTGGGTGAGGAGGGAGGCCCAGGGCTCCTTCCTTGTGCAGCATCACTGCAGTGATAACTGCCCTGCTCATAGCAACATCATTTGGAGGACACAGTGGACACTCTCCTTATGTGGATTCACTGAGAGGACAAGTGTAGGTGCTGACCAACTGATGAGGATTCAGGAACTGACCTCCTGCCTAACTGAGTGAACACAACCTACTAATGAGACATGTAGGCACCTGTCCTTATTCACTGTGGTGATGATCATGACCTCACTGCAAACACTGAACCTGCAGACAGCCCTCCTCCTGGTCCTGGGGAGGCTCAGGGAAGACCTTGCTGCCCTCCATGTGTCTACCAGCTGCATATTCATGTGTGCCCTATGGATGAAGTTTACAATTTCTAGATTATCAACTAATTTAAATGCTGGTCCTGTAGTCTAATCAAATCAGAGACATTTTCAGATGATCCCACCTCCTGAATGTGGAAACCTGGACCCTCTATGTGACTCTTTCCCTTCATCACCTGGGCCAGGTGTGAGCCAGTGGGCTCCAGCAGCCTGCTCTTCTTTCGTCCCTGTTTAGATAATGTGCCCTGCACAGCCTTCACCTCAGCCTCACTGTGACTGACTCCTGCATTTCTGCTATGATCAAGGTTTCATGGATCCAATATATTGTCTGTGTTCCCCAGCCATGTCCTCTACCTTCTGACCTTTCAAGTTGGGAAATCGCTAAGGATCATGGCAAAGAACACAGTCACAGTGCACAGTAAGTGCAGGGTGCATGGCCCTCCATTGCTACTGAAAATAACAGTTCGCAGGACAAGACAGAAGCAAGAGGACAGGGTGGACGGATCCTCCTGGGCATGGGGATCTGGGAGGGAAGTTCCTTGCAGGCAGCTCATGTCCATGGACAACTGCACAGATAGAACAACTTTGAACTTGAGTTTGACCTGACTCCAGGGCTGAGGAGGTCTTGCTGTAGAAGTCTGGACCAGGTCACACTTCACATTCATTTGAATATTCCTGTGATCCTGCTTCAAACAAAGATGTGGCTCCTCCTCCATCTGCACCATATAAGAAGAAGGAGTTACATAATATTGAAAAGTTCCCTCAGCTTTACTGTTATAGTCATCATGGCTCAGAACTCAAGGTTGAATTTCATAAATATGTGAAGCATCACAGGAATCTGAATCTAGTATAGAAAGCAAAACATTATTTACTGAAATTAAGAATGATAAAAATTAAGAAGCACAACTAGAAGACTAGAGGAATTCCTGAGACGAAAAGAGAAACCACAATATACACAACAAAGTCTTCCCAGGACATTCTTCACCTTCTCCTGGGGCTGAGATGTGAAGCTGATGGTCCTGAGCTCCCTGCTGGTCCTGAGGGCCCTGTACTGCTCCTGCCTGTTCCCTCCTTCTCCTGAGCGTCCCTTCTGCATCTGAAGTTGCTGCTGATCTTGAGCTCTTCCTGCTGGTCCTGGGTTCTTCCTTCTTGTCTTGATCACCAGGTGGCCCTGAGTTCTTGCTACAGCTCCTGAGCCTCTTGCTAGTTCTGAGCTCCCTCTGTTGATCCTATGTGCTCTCCATAGGTCTTGATCTCACTGCTGATCCTACATACCCATTACTGGTCCTTAGATCCTGTTAGTGGTCCTGAATCTATTTCTGCTCCTGAGCTGCACCTGCACGTCTTGATCATCACCTGTTGATCCAGAAATCAATGTTTGTCTTCAAGTGCCCTGTTGGTCCTCAGTTCCTCCTGCCTCTTGGATATTCCCCTTCAGGTCCCAGGTTCCCGCAGGTCCTCAGCTTCACCTGCAGGCTGGTGAGTGACTGGGCTCACACTGAATTCCCTCACTGTGTGTCTCCCAGTTGAATACACAGCTGTATGCTCAGGTTTCTTGCTGGTGAGTTGAGTGCTAATGAAACTTGGCTCTCGGAAGTGTCCCTGGTGATGCTGACACTGTACCAATACAAGTCCCAACATCTGCAGGTGCAGCTGACAAAGAAACACTCGGAAAAAGTACCAGCATGTGCTCAGGAACATCAAGGAACATTGAAGACCGACAAGGACTCAGGACCAGTTGTGTAATGGTATCCACTTCCACCACTATCTGTCCTTCTAACCCACTCCTGGCGTTTCCGGAGGCTGGCAGGTCCAGCTCACACCATGGGTGGGTAAAGAGAATTCAGACAGAGCAAAGGTGAGGGACCAGGTCTATGATGGCTTAACCTGTTCTTAACCGGACTCCTGCATCTCCACCATTGACAAACACCAGGGGACAAGGAGCATCACCTTTAGTCAGTCACACCAGAAACAGCATGTCCCATCCATCTCCTGATATCCCTGGACTGTCACCCATGGCAGGCAGAAGGACAGTCCCAGCACATCCATGCTGCAATGAATGCCCCCTGAGAAGGACCCAGGGTTGATCAGCCAGGGCTGGACTTTCAGCCTGAGACTGGGGCTGCTTTGCATGTGGGAGGTTAGGATACAAGTGGGGAGCAATGGGCAAGACCACCATCCTTCCCTGAGAGTGTGGTGGCCTTGTGCTGCTCAGAGGCTCAGGGAGGGAACATCGGGTTCCTCCCTGTTTCCTGCCTGGTCCTCCTCCTGCAGCCATCAGGAATGGGCAGGCCAGTGTACAGGGGTTGGTGGCACCACACTTAGTGGGTGTTTCCTGTAGGAGGGCACAGTCATGCAGAGGGTGGAGATAGGAAGTGGCTTCTTCATATCCTTTGCTCTGTACTGTGAACTCCAGGAAAGGGTTTGGGGTGGGAAAGGGCACAGGGTGTCATGGGCCTTGGTGGGGATGGAGAGGCGAGTTCAAGAGACAGTCTGTTCCCACTCAGGAAGCTCTTGGCCTCCTGTCTTGAGTATCTTCCTAGCCTTGACTTCACTCTTGGCTGTGGTGCTCCTAGACCTCCAGACCTTGCTGTCTCCATGTCTCACAGCATCTGGGTTGGTGAAGCATCTCTGGGTCCTTGTGAGTCAGTCTCAGCCTCGCCCAGGTTTAATTACATCAGGGCTTATCATGGCCCTCTGTGAAGGCTGGAGGTCAGTGCTTGGTGGAACATGGGCCTTGTGGACAGGAGGCTCTGAGATTCCTCCCTGGATCTGACCAGCAGGATCACAGCCTGATAATGCAACAGGTGTCTGGAGTCTGCACTGGAGATTCCCTTCCAGTTCTGCAGCTTGCCTGTGTCCATCATAACTGACCAGAGACCAAGAGCAGCACCATGAGGACAGGTGCAGAGCCTGTGGGTGCTGGGGCAGCCCATGTCCCTTCCCGTGTCCTCCTGTGGCAATCACATGTGCTGAGAGAGGAGGCCCTGCCCTGCAGACCTGCAGCCCTTTGAGGACCCCACTCGGGCCATGCTCAGCTCTGGGAACTGCACTGGTCCAGAGGACCAAGTAGCCCAGCTCCCTGTCCTCACCCAGCACAATGTCATGTGCTCCCTGTCAGGAATTCAAGGCAGGAGGAGGACCAGATGTGAGGGAATGTGAGTGGTGTTTTCTCTGTGCTCTCCCAGGGTGCTGTGTTAACAGATTTAGAAATGCAGGTTGTGGTTTTTCCTGTAAACTTGAGCCAACACAGAGGGTAATTGTTAACATGGTGAAATGCTTTACCTCAACCAGTGAGGACAATCCATATGGAGAGGTTTTAAATGAACTCAGCATGAGAAGCTGGGGCAGTTTGTGGCAAAGCCAAGGTTTCTGATATCCAGAGTGCTCCCTGTAGACACTCAAGAGCAAGAGAGTAGAGGCCACTGGAAACTCCATAGTCCTGTGCAGGTTTATCCCCATCTGGTGATTTCCCAGGTCCTGAACTGTGCATGTAGGAGTCCATGAGCAGGTGAGAGTCCACCAGGAGGCCCAGCATGCAGAAGCTGCTGGGCACAAACTCCTGCAATCAGGGCCCTGAGACATGTGTGTGCAGGGGTAAGTGGACCTGGCTGTCCTGCTGTGCTGCCAACTTGGACTGGAGCAGCAGCCCATTGATGTGGGTCCCTCACTGTGAGCACTGCTGCTGCAGAGCTACCTGCTGAGCACGGCCTCTGCTGCCTCCACACCTTCAGGTGGCTCCCTGTGCCCTGTCTGTCCTCACAGCAGTCAGTCATCCTTGGTCTTTTCCTAGATCCCATGACCACCTGGACAGGTGGTGGCTTACTCACCTTGCTCAACCTCGTTCACTTTTCCTGTCCTGAGGAAGCTGCTGTGCATGGCTCCTGCCACCTTATGCCATAGACACTTCCTCAAGGCATCAGGTGAGTCCCCTGCAGAGGATGATGAGGGCACTGAGCCAGGAGCACATTGCTGTGTGGTGGACGCTTCATGCAGGGCAGTTCTGCTCTGGTCAGCCTGTTGCTGTGAGGAGCCTGGTGCTGTCCATGGCTGTGGCGGGTGAGTGTGCTGCTCCTGTCCACTGTGGTACAACTAGTAGACTCACTACGTACTGCTGGTTGTTTGCCTATGCTCAGTGCTGACCACTGAAAGGGATGAGCTTGAGTTCAGGCCTGGGCTCCTCTGGCGTGCTGCAGGGTGAGTGTGGGCTGGTTCTCATGATCACAGGGAAGACCTGTTTGCAAGTCCTCCTGTTATATAGGAGCTCTGGGTGAAGCACTGAGAGCAGATGGAATTGTCATGGGGCAGAGAAGTGCACGTAGTAGCTCTCAGGAAAGTGAAATTTCTTTTGCATATTTTTTTTTCTTTTCTGCATGTCATTCAATAAATTGTTTTACTTATGAACACAATTAGGATAGAGGGATGACGGTCCCTTCAAGATGTGGTTGTAAAATCACACAGAAGGACTAGTAGTGGATCACTGTGCAATAGCTCATATCTGGCACGTGGCAGATGAGTATTTGGGTTTTGCTCTCACCCTGGACAGAATGATCACCACCCAGGGGGACACACATGGTGACCTCCTCAGAACCCATAGTGTGCATGACCCCACACTTGGTGGGAGCTGGGCTCACTCATGCTGGAGCAGACTGTGGGTAGGTACTCTCAAGGGCACAGGGATGCCCTGGCCTCTGAACTCCTGTCTGATGTCAGTCATGTGCTTGACAGAGAGGGGCAGAAAGAGCAGTGCAGGAAAGCTTGTGCTTTGCAGTTTGTGGTGCTGTCCAGGAGTTGTAGCCAGGAGGGTGTGGCCAGCAGCTCCACAGAGGGCAGCCCAGGGCTTAGCACCCAGCAGGATGGAAGGTGGTCTATGGATCCCAGGAATGAGCAAGGCCCCAGCTTCACCAGCTCAGAGACAGAGATGATAATGTTGTAGACACCCAGGGCAGGGCATGTGGGAGAGAGCCCTGGGGTGCCTGACCCTTGACTTCCCAGGGCATGATTTCCCCTGTTCAGCCACCAAGGTGCTCAGAGGGCCCCAGTCATGACTCAAGAGAGGCCAGGACCTGCTCCCTGCTGAGGCCGACCTTGTCATCAGCCTCCCCATGTTGGCATTGCAGGCAGGCAGAGGGCAAGAGGGTCAGGGTCACAGAGGTCCCACCAAGGCCACAAGGAAGGCCAGGGAGGTCAGATGTGATGTCAGGGCTCAGAGTCCTGCTGGCCTCCCTGGCAGAGTGAAGTCTTGAGCTGAGAGATGAAGCCAAGTCTGCTGTGAGACGCAGGACAGAGGAGCCAGCAGTGAGCAGAGCTGGCCCAGGAAGCTGCAGGCCTCAGATCAAGCTCCTCAGTGGGAGACCATGGTCTGTATCCAGCGGGACTGTGTGGTGGGGCTGCTGTGAACCCTCACCCATCCCTCCCTGCAGTGACCCTGAGGACAGACATGGACACATGGATTTAGTGTATGTCCTGCTGGGCTCAAGTCCTTTTCAACTGGTCTGTGTCTTTTTCTTATCAAATGGGAATATTTGCTTCTGCTCTAGAACATTGGGTAAGGAACTCCTGTTTGATATTTAATGGCACACAGGCCAGATTTCTCTCAAATTTTTGGAGTCCTTGGACTGGACTTCTGAACTCTGCTGGAGCATTTCCTTTAGGCACTGAAAGATCAAGACTGAATATGTTTTGCATCATAAGAGGGAGTGAGATCTTTGAGTTCAGTGATAGAAAGATTATGACTTCATAATTGTCTGCCCAAAATTCCACTTGGTAAGTGCATTCTGCAGTTCCTGTGGCATTTGGGGACTGGTGGATCACTTAGGACATTGGGACTCCTGGAATTTATGTTAATCACTCTGGACATGCCAAGCAAAGGGACGGTCAGACCCCAGTCTCTTCCTCTCTCCCATTTTATTCCTAGTAGAATGTGTGTGGTTTCCCCCAGTGGGTTCTCTGTGTTGTATGTGGAACACCCAGGAAAGGCATTTATGCAATGGACTCCTCTGCTCATGGACAGGAGCTTTTGATATCATGAGCCAAAATTCATCTTCCTCTATGTGTATTAGTGATCTTAGTTATTTGCTTCAGGGATGCAAAGCTCATGAGCTAATATTAGGTTATAATCTAGGAGAGAAAGCAGAGCCTGATGGACAGGCTCCTCCTGACCTCATTCTCCTGTCTATGTAAAAAGCTAGTCTCACAGGAGCAGAGCTGGACTGTGACTGTGGAGGGAGAGGGAGGTTCAGGAGGGAGGAGGGGCTGAGTGAAGAGGCACAGGACATGACTGACGCAGGAGCAGCTGGTCTGTTCCCATCCAGAGAGTGGCAGTGGACAACATGCTCCCTGCACACCCAACAGAGCCAGTAGGAGGCTTCCAGGAGCCTCTCCTCGAGGAAGGAGAGTGTTGGGTGGTGGATGAACCCCGTGTTCCCTGTTGACCAACAGGCCATGATTAGGCACCATGGCCAGTGCTCCTGCCTCCCCAATATGTGCAGATGAATTCACAACCTAAAATGACAGCCTGGTGTGTTGACCATTGGTGGAGCAGGCTCCAGCATGTACAGGGCCTGGGTTCCACCCTGCACCTCAGAAGTTCAGAAAGTCCTTGATGACCATGTTGAAATCCACAAGGAAAATGCTCACAGGCCCAGGATCCAGAAGCTAGCTGAAGCTGGAGATGGAACCTGAGAGAGAGACACCAATGGAACTACAGCAAAGGTAATTACCTAAGGGCACAGGGAACATCAGAGTTCACCCTGACATGAAGCAGGGTGCTGAGCAGTTTCCACACAACCTCCAACAGTAAGTCAATGACCATTTCCCCAGAAGTTACATGAACAAATTTAAAGAGGATACTTCAGAAATCCACGAGAGGAGAGTTGAGGAGAGGGTTTTGGCTGCCCACACCTCCCCTGATCAATGGGCTCCTTCAAGAACTTGGACCCTGAGTCCCCTGCTTCCTCCAGGCTGATGGCTGTACATGGAGGTGAGCTGAGCCAGGAAAGCAGGACTGTTGGGTGGTCCAGCAGAAGGGTTGGAAGTTCTCAGACCATGAGGACAGGGACATGACCCCTTCATTCTTAATCAGAGGTACTGAGGCCTGCATGCAGCAGTCCCTGTTGATGACAAAATTAGCAGACTGACTTTCAGATGCCAATAATGGTGCTGATGTCTTCATTCTCCAAGGACACTTATATCAATATTTCAGTCTCCTTTCAGTTGTAAACAATGTGAGTTTGTATTTCTAGGGAAATTCGTAAGAATGAGATGAAGAAAACAAATATTTATAAATGCAGTAAATTTAACAGAGGGTCTGTTCAGTATTTGGGGTTGGGAAAGCCTACAGATCCTCTACAGAAGATGCATTGTAGGGTCTTCTGAGCATTTGTAAGGTTGAGAAAGAAAGGAAACCCACAGGCTCACAGGAAACCCCTCCCTCCCCAGCTTCTCCTCTACACCAGCTCCTTGGTTCCTTCCTGTTGCTCATGGCTTCCCAGTACCCCCTGCTTGTCCTGAGATCCCCATGTTGATCCTGAGCTCTACCTGATGTTTCTGAGTTCCCCTTACCAATTCAGAGACCTTGTAGATCTCGAGCTATACCTGCTCATCTTAAACTAACATGCAGCAAGTTTTCTGCCTTGGATCACACTGACATCCCTCACTGTGAGTCCAGCACAGTAATACACAGCCACATCCTCACTGGTCACAGAACTCCACTGCAGGGGAACTGATTCTTGTATGTGTCTCTAGACATGGTGACTTGACCATTCAGGGAGGGGTAGTAAGTTGTGCCCCATTACCAAGAATGTGCCCCATTCACTGCAGCCCCTTTCCTGGAGGCTGATGGATCCAGTTCCAGCTGTAACCAATAGTGATGGAGTAAGCAGAGACAGCACAGGTGAGGAACAGGTCTGTGAGGTCTCCAGCACCCTGGTCCTGAATACTGCAGCTGCACTTGATACAGGAGACTGGGGACAGAGGACCACAGTGAGTCAAGGACTCAGATGCAGCTGCACAAAACTTCCTCCCTGAATCCATGACACATTTACATTTGGGCACCAGCATCAAAAGGAAGAAAAACCAGGATTTCTCCATGGTCTTCAGAGAAGGTTCCCAATCCTAGAAAATACCTTCCAGTTGGAGAACCTGAATATGAGTCAGTGGGTGCTGTGCTTTAACCTGGCTGCCTAAATGTGCATTTGCCAGTGGGTGAGGCTTGAATCAAGGATATAGAGGGAGGGGCCAGACACTTCTCTCTGTGGGAGGCTACTGGTTGTGCCCACAGAGAGTTCTGTCCCCTGCGTGGGGTGCACTTCACCAGACCCATGGAGCACTCATTCCAGGAGGGGACATGTGGTGGGACTTTTCAGGGAGCAGGATGTGTTCACACATGGAACATGGCTTTGGGAACGTGGTCACCAGTCTCACCACTCTATACTTATATCTTACTCTGAATTATGGAATTATAAATCTGAAAACTGTACAGTCACCATAAGTTCTTGTTAAACTTTGGGTTTTCAGAGTTTGATGCAGCATCTGAATGTTTCAATCTATATAATTCAGAGGGAATTCTCTTACACACAATGCTTGTAAATTGTTGGCAACCTTTGGGAGACTCATGGGACTGAGATTCCCATTTGTACATGTAAATTTTTTTCAATTTTTTAGAGTATCAAAAGCTACCCTGGGGACAATTTGTCTAGAACACACTGCATACATTGTGATTTGGGTGGTGTAGACATATTGCTCGCATGGTGTCCATTCCTAGAACTGTAAAAAGAGCCTACAGTCCTTTCTTCCTGGTTTTTCCTTTGGATTGATTAGGTGCTGCAGGAGCATCCTTTCCTGCAGTTGATCCCCATGGGGGAGAGTGTTGAGGAGTAAGGCCTCCTCCAAGATGTATTTAGTCATCTTGTGAAGGACCTTCAGTTCAAGGATGTGGGTACAATTTCTTGAAGGTGCCCTCCCAGCTGTCCCAGATGGCGCTGATCTTGTTCTCTGTTTTTCTCATTCACTGAAACCTTTCACAATAGTGGAGAGAGGACCTTCATCATGGTTCAATCCATCTCCAGAGTCAAAGTTCTCCTGGACCAAGGGAGCTACTGGTGTCATACTTGTAAACTTCTGTTTACAAGTCTGTGTAAACTTCCCACCTCAAGCTCATGTGTGCTGAGGGTGCTCCCTGTGCCAAGAATCAGGTCTCTGTGAACCACACTCTGTGATGTGCCCTCCATGACCATGTGTCACTTCATACTGGGTAGTGGAGAGATATACTGAATGTGGTGGTGACAAGCAGAGCCCAGCCCATCCTTCCTCACCATGAGACCCCCAGTATGTGAACAGCATGTATGATTTCCAGTCTGAAAAGGCAGAAATTGGGGATTGTAGCAGGAACTCTATGTGTGATAGTTACAGCAGGAAATCCAATGAATATGATACTGACATCTACTATGAGTGCCAAGATTTCCTTTTGAACACTGAAATTATGTGTGAGAAATCATCATGTGTGACAGGTTGACATATTTGACTCCATGGAAATGTTATAGGCCATGCTATGTGGGCAATGACAACACAGTCTCCATTTTACCTTGACACTCAACGTTATATAGGAAATGCTTGTCCCATGTAAATGTCCCACCCTTGTAAACATAAGTAGTTGCTTAGCATGACTTGCTTGGCAATACAAATTGATGAAATGGCAATTCTTTTATAATGAAAAATCGTTCTCTGTTCTCTTTTTGATTCTTGGTTTCTTAAACAATGTACCATGTTAACGATGATGTCAACAGTGATTGTCTAGGTTTCAGTAACCATTCTTTAGTTTGTCCTAAGTAAGGTCATTTTGACCCACTTCCCCCTTTTTAATGACTTCAGATCCCATGATGTTAGTTTGTTATTTTGAGTTATATCAACAGACAATTATGATTGATGTACTGACTTGGTATAAAAACCCCTGTCACTCTATGGCAGGGGCTGTTCTCCCAGGTATCCTTTGTTGGGGCTTTGTGTGTGATATTCAGCAGGCTGGCTTAATAAAGACTCTCAAATTTGGACATCTCAGTGGTGATCGGTCTGTTTTTCAGTTGCACCCCATAACCCATGGAGCCCAGAAAGTCACCTGCTCTCTGCTGTTTCCTGACATGCCACAGTTACAACTTGGGCAGGTCAGAGAACCTCAGCCCATTGCCCTCACACATGCATCTAGTGTTATAAGTCCAGCATTCTGGGAAAATCCCTTTCCTTTTTATATTTTTATGATAGGGCTTTCAATGAACCATATTTTAAGCTCACTATACACTTCAGTTTAAATATGAGGTTCATTAAAGCCCTTGTGTGTATATTGCAAGAATTTGCAGAGGTGACAGAATCAGGTTCTGAAGGTTGTGGGATAATCAGTGGATTGATGCAGCAACATGGATCAAGTGAGCGTGGTAAATATAGAGAGGTAGGCTGTATCTGTAGGATACAGGTCCCTCGAGGTGTTTATATTTGGGATTTATATTCTGTGTCTCAGGAGTGGATCACTCTCTCTTGTCCCTACACTTCTCTCACTGATTCCTCCTGGCATTATCCTGAGAAGTGCTCCTTCTCCAACACTCTTTCATGATGTTCTGCATTAACTTGTGCCTGGGGAATTCTAGTCAGACACATTTTTTTCCCATCCAGGATTCTTGACAGGTATTTTGACCACATCAATACAAATACTGACTTAAATAGAAATAGGTATGATTAAGAGGGGTCATTAAAACTGACCGAGTCCTGTAGTCCAGAAGCTTTAGGAGCTTTAATGAAGTTGGTGTGGAGAAAATAGAAAAATTTGGAAACAGGAACTGCACCAGCTTTAGACTAATTTAAATGGTGTGTGATGGGGGTTCTGGTGGGAGCCAAGAAGAACAGAATGTGAATTGGATTGTGGATACCAAATACTTGGCTCATGAGCATTCAGAGGAGTACTCTATTGGGAAGTGGAATAAAGTCCATTCATACACACTGAATTATGATTCGGAAGCTGTCCACATTTTACCTATATCCTGAGACTTTTTGTGAAGGTAGGCTTAAATGTGATGGTCTCATTAATAGGGCCGAGAAAATTTCAGGACAGCACAACTTTCACGAAGGCATGGACAAGGCTGCCTGCTTTTAGACAAGTTTAGCGTGATGTTCAGGAGCAGAAAGCAGAGAAAAGAGATGTGAAAACTTGTAGTTTGGTTGGACACCTGTGAGTAAAACTTGGGCTAGGAAAATTGGGATTCTTAAAACATGACAACCACTTGTAAATTGCTCATACTTTCCCCAGAAACAAGAGAAAAGTTGGGATCACGGCATCTCAGAAACGGGCAAGATCACAGCCATCTCAGGCTCAAGGATGTAAAAGAAACAATTCTTTGAGAAGAGACCATGTGGACACCATACTTGTACAGGTGGGTGTAGACAGTTGTTTCACCATTCTCCACCATGGAAGCATGCAGAGGTCACTGTACCATGGTCCATGAGGCCTGGTGCTACTTGAGATTGTGGCAGACCTGGGGGCTGACCACAAGATGCTGGTTCTGCAAGATGGCAGAATGCTGGGTGTTGGGGGAGGTCTTCCATGAAGATTTCATGGAAGGTGGGGAAGGCCAGAAATTGCAGGGTCAGAGGCCCTGAAGCCTGTCCTGATAGGAAGATGCATGAAGATGTGAGAAGACTGGTGCAATTCCAGGGGCCAACTCCATGATAGAGATGCCAGCAACATGGAGTCTATGTCAAGGTAATCTTCATGAATGAAGCAGAGAAAAGCCACAAGGGAGGCAATGAGGACTGCAACCAGCAAGGTCACTGGAGCTGACAGATCACCCTTTGGATGAAACAGCAGATGCCATGTGCCCAGGTGCTGGACGTGGAGCAACAGGACTGTGCAGCTGGACATTAGTCTAGCTTTGGTCCCATCCCTTCAATCTATGCCCACTTTCTAACTTGTGGATTGGAAATGTTCACTCTGTGCCTTTACATATTAGATGTATGGCACTTGTATTGAATTTACTCCCACAGTGAGGAGTTTGCCTTGAGACTCAAGAGATTTCGTACCTGGGCTTTTGGGTGACTCCTGAAAGTTGCCTCATGGTAATTTGAAATGTGAGATGGGCATGAACTATTGGGCCTGGAAAAGAATACTAAGGTTTACAAATGGGCTGTTCCCGAGAGCCCATGCGTGGTAATAATTTTTAGAGGTGGAAAGATTAGATGATGAGTATTGCAAACTAATCAGTAGATTCATAAAAGGATATGATTTATATGGGTGGCAACCAAATGTAGGATGGGTATGTTTGTTGAAGGTAGGTCACTGGTGTGTGCTGTGAATTTTTCTAATGTCCCTGGTGAGCAGAGCTCTCCCTCCATCTGTCTGTCAACTGTTACTATATGCTGAACTTGCTTCCACCACACTCCTCTACAATGTTTGGCCACCTCACCTACTGACTAGAACTATGGCGTTCACTGCCTGTGGACTGAGACCTCTAAAATTGTAAGCAGAAATAACTGTGTCCTCTTCACATGGTCCTGCACATATATATCAGTCACAGCAATGCAAACGGTGACTAAGACCCTCTCCGATGTCACTTAAAGAGCAATTTAAATAGTAATCAGGCTGCCTTCCTACAGGACATGGTAGAAGGAGAAGCAGTAGAATGAGACAGAATGACACATGAACATGCTCCATTGTGTGAGGAACTGACAGGTAGGAGGGCTGCTGTGGGACAGGGAGGGAGGAGCAGACCCCAACCTGCAGAGTCAGGTGAGCCTGTTACACTCCAGGGGCCTTCCTGCAATGAGGTATAGCATGAAAAAACAAGACACACAACATTATTTGTGAATTAAAAAAATACAAAACTGTAAAATGTTAGGTGTAAAACTAATCTGTTCAAAGGGAGATACTGAAATCTATAAAATATTCTAGGAAAAATATAACAAGGCAATTAAAGGAAACCCAGGGTCCTGCTATAGACATATAGTACTACCCTGTTTTAATTCTCAAATAGAGTTATGGTTTTAGAGCATTTTCTATTATAACCCCAATGGAATTATTTTTTACAGAATTAGAAAAACTGTTTACAACATATTTTCATGTGAAAAAAGACCCTGAATATTCAAAACAGATTTTAAATTCATAATAGGTATCTAACATTGCATTCATTTTGATGTAATCATACAAAGCTAGACAGTTATTTTCTCCCATTCAGTCCCCATGAATTGCTATTCTCTACCTTCCTTCCTCCTTTTGTTCACTTCCTCTGCTCTGCTCATCTCTCTGTTGCAAGTTGGAGATGGATTGTCCCCAAGCTCCTGCATTTGTGCAGAAGAGTCAAATGTGGGAAAAAAAGGTCATGAGCTCTGCAACCTTGAAGTGATCCTACTTTGAAGGACCTGATGGGTGGTGATTTAAGCAGGTGAGACATTGCTGAGGAGGGGAGTCAATGGGGGCATCCTGGAGCATTCCCTCTTCTCTGTAGCCCCCATGAATTCCCCTGTGCTTGGTAGACACCATGAGATAAGCAACTTCTTTCCATTGCTGCCCTTCAACCAGGAGGTTCTGCCTCCCTCACGTCCAGAGCAGTGCAGTGACCTTCTGCTCCTGTATCCAGATCAATGCTTACCTGCACGACTTTGGTCTTGTCAAGTGTTTACCCACAGGGAAGGAAAGATGACTGCCACAGAAATTAGTACCAGGAGTGGGGTCCATCTATAACAAGCTTATCTATGAGATTCCGAAGTCTTTATACCTGGTTTTAGGAAAGAAAGAGGAAAACCCTGAGGATGCAGGATGGAGAAGCCTTCAAGGTGTAAGCAGGATTCATGGCTATTGTATTGGGAGCTCAGAGGGTCAGAAGGCTGATAGGAATGAAAACCGTGCTCATCAAGATTCCAAGAGAACTGAGGACACCCTTGGGAGCTGGAATGGAGAAAATTCATGGTGTATTCCATCAAAGAGCATATCTACAAGTTCCCATACCTGAGGAGTCCTGGGAGGCTGAATTAAGGTAATTAATTAGTTAATCTGGTGGTGGAAGATTCAAGGCAGCACAGCTGCAGGAGGTGGCATAGGTACTGCTCTTTGTTATGAGCAGGTCTATGGTGATAATCAGGAGAAGAATACAGAGCAGAAAGGTTTGAAGACTTGCAGATGAGTCAGAATTGTACATGTAAAGCTGGGGGTAAGAAAGTTGGAGTTTTGGAGGAGATTACAGACAAAAGGGGAAGGTAAGTACTCTACCCAGAAAACAAGACAGATGTCTCAAGGACTTGTCAGAAATTTGCAAGGTCACACCCATTTCAGGGTCAGGAATGTAGAGGGGAGATCCATGAGAAGAGATAGTGGGGTATCTGCTCACATCAGGGAACTAGGATGTGGCTTCTCCATGCTCCCTCCTGGGCACTAAGAGACCAGAGAGCCATGACCCAGTGTGCTCAGTTCCTGCTTGAGCTTCCAGCATACCTTGGTATCATGCACAGAGTGCTGGTTCTTTCAGCATGCAGGATGCTGGAGTTGGTTGTTCATGGAGGCCTCCACTGGTCCTTTAAAGAATTCTGGGAGGACAGCAATGAGTAGATAGGCCAGAATCCCTGTGGTCATCCTGAGGAAGATGATACTTGGACCTGTGAATGTGAGCCTGAACCTGGAATGCAGACCTCAGAAACTAAGAGATGGCAGTCATGTGCACTGTCTCCCAAGGAGGGCTGCTGGCTGTGGAGAGAGTCAGGATATGGGAGAGGCCATGAGGGCAGCAGAAGGCAGCACCACAGGTTCAGACAGGCCACTTTACCCTAGCCCCCTCTTGACTTTCTCTCTTATTCCTGCCCACCAAGACCTACACCTGTTGCCTTCACCTGCATTTTACCTTGGGGATTTGCCTCCCCTGAGACCCAGCGTGATAGAGTTGGATGACCACGTACTGACCCTCTGAAACTATCAGTCAGTATAAAATGTCTTATTCTAGGTGGGTCTTGATGTAGTTTGGTCAGAGTGATGTGTTCATTAAGTTCATTGAACTTGTTGTATTGATCACATCTGAACTAAGCAGTTAAATAGATAAATAGATGATTGTTAATATAATGACAGGTGAATGACAGATTACAAACATAGATACCTGTGTTCGATTATAAACACACAGAGACAAACATATGGATGGAATCAAAACTGTGCAGCCAGAGCAGAGATCTGTGGAGAAAGACATGTCTGACCTCATAAGAGAACATCAGGGGATGATCTGAAGCTGATAAGACCCCTCAATTCCCCATGTTGGGATCAATGGACACCCAGATCAGGTGGAGAGAAACCACTCAATCTTCTCCAAGGCTGCTCTGAAGGAGGCACCTGAGCTGCCTGTGTGCTGAGCGCACCCTGCTGGCCTTGGGCACCCTGAAGGGAGGTTTGCGTCTGGGCTCACACTGAGGTCACCTCACTGTGTCTCTGGCACAATAATAGGTGGCAGTGTCCTGGGTGGTCAGGGAGCTCAGCTGCAGGGAAAACTGGTTCTTGGATGTGTCTCTGGAGATGGACAATCGGCTCTTGAGGTATGGACTGTAGTTAGTGCCACCACCATAATTTATGTACCCTATCCACTCCAGCCCCTTCCCTGGGGGTTGATGGATGCAGTGCCAGTCATAACCACTGGTTGTGATGGAGAATCCAGATGCAGTGCAGTTGAGGGACAGGATCTGCGAGGGCTTCACCAGACCAGGTCCTGACTCCTGCAGCTGCACCTGGCACAGGACACCTGAGAACAAGGACAGGGAGACTCCGTCAGTGACCTGCAGTTATAACATACCAATGGACCCAGCTCTGACACTGGGGACACTCACCATGGGGAACTGTGACCATGCACAGGAGAAGACCCAGCAGCCTCATCTTCTAGACCACACCTGCCTTCCCAGAGAGCTCAGCCCTGTGTGAGCAGAGAGCTGTGAGCTCCCATAGCCCAGAGGGCATTTGAACCCAGAGCAGGAGGAGGAATTTGCATGTGGGTGAGGCTCTTCTTATATCTGGAGAAGCTGAGGTCAGGATGGCCAGAACTTTGTGCTCCTGAGATGTGTCCCTCTCTTGATCCCAAGTGGAGCTTTACCTTTGAGAGGAGAGCAGTTGGTTTAGGGGTGCTGGAAGGCAGTCAGAGGAGGAGCCCACCTACCTGAGTCCAGCAGTGACTCCCCCAGCCCTTCCTCCCTGGTCCTGGGAGGATCTCAGATTGGCAGGTACTTGCCTAGCATACAAGAGGCCCCAGGTTCAACTCCCAGTCCTGAAGGAAGAGCCCTCAATGGTGACTGAACAAGAGGACAGGACTGAGGATGGTGTTACCCACATTCAGGAAAAGAGACCTCCCTTTTTTCTCATGAATAGTTCTTTTCTGTCATCTTTGTGGGATTTGGGGACTAAACACTGGGTGTAGTATAGGAGGCAGCAGGGTCTCATGAGGGGAGAGGGTTCCTGTTGTGTGTCCACTGCACTACCATCCACCCTCTGACATTCTCTTCCTCCAACTCTTCAGCCAAAGCCTGTGGACAGCAGTGGGCAGGAATCTGCCCTGAGCTCTTCCACTCATATGTCCTGCCTTCTGGTCACCACCATGAGAGGACAGCATGGGAGGGGATGAGCCAGGGTGAGGGTCCTGGGAGCAGAGGCAGCTCTCACCTGCAGCCTGAGGCTGAGAGCCACTGAGTCCACCAAGTGCAGCAGAGCCAAGCTGACAGCAGATAGGGAGGGCATGCAGGGCATCCTGGGCGAGAAGGGAGGCCCAGGGCTCCTTCCTTGTGCAGCATCACTGAAGTGAGAACTGCCCTGCTCATAGCACCATCATTTGCAGGACACAGTAGACACTCTCCTTAGGGGGATTCACTGAGAGGACAAGTATAGGTGCTGACCTCCTGATGAGGATTCAGGAACTGACCTCCTGCCTAACTGAGTGAACACAACCTACTAATAAGACATGTAGGCACCTGTTCTTATTCACTGTGGTGATGATCATGACCTCACTGCAAACCCTGAACCTGCAGACACCCTCCTCCTGGTGCTGGGGAGGCGCAGGGAAGACCTTGCTGGTCTCAATGTTTTCACCAACTGCAAATCCACGTGTGCCCTGTGGGTGAAGTTTCCCAATCCCAGCAAACTAAATGATTTAGCTGTTCTTCCAGGATACAAAAGGGGAGACATTTTCAGATGACTCCACCTTCTTCCCTGAGAATCCTGGATCCAACTCTGTGACATTCGTCCCCACCTCACCTGTGCCAGGTGAGACCTAGTGGGCTCCAGCAGCCAGGGCTTCACCTTGCTCTCACCATTCACCACAATTTGTTGGTAAACTCATAAGAAGGTGCTGGACTCATGGTGTGCTCAGGAGTAAACATCATAAAAATGTGTCCATGCTTAGACAGCTCTTGGCCACTTTACCAAGGTCTGGAGAAGTGCCACTTGGAAGAGGGAAAGGTTCCTCTGGTTCACGATTTTAGAAGTTGGAGGGCTTGGTGGCCAAGTTCTTAGCCTTGATACAGGTGGGGAGAACATGATGGCAGAAGACTGGGGAGGAGGAAAGCAGCTCAGGACAGGGTCAGCAGGAAGCAGGGGAGCTCTGCTCATCAGGGACAAAGTGTGAACCCAAAGCCACAGCCAGTGACCCACCTCCTCCTGCCTCACCCCACCTGCCTACAGTTGCTGCAAGTCAATCCAATGTCTGTGGATTAATCCACTTTGGGTTACAGCTCTCATAATCTAGTGATCTGACCTCTGATCCTTCTTCCACTGTCTCACAATGAGATTTTGGGGCACCTCCTATATGAATAATTACAATCAATTCTTGTTTCTGATAATCCTTCCATCTGATCAGTTTTGAGGGGATTCAATCCCCTCATTTCATACTGACATGAAGAATGAATCCAGGGGCACAGCCCACAGGTGTGAAAAGGGTCCTTGCATGGCAGGGGAGAGGCTGGTCCAGGCTGTGGCTGTCCATCACCAGCACTGCTATGCCAAGCCTGGGGTCTGCATGTGGAGCCTGCAGAAGGCACTTCACATTTCCACACAGAGGGCACAGAGGATGGGAAGTTGTCATGGCAGGACCCTGCTGATGTGTCGGATGAGAGGAGAATTAGAAATGAGCATGAGGACTGTGGAAAGTGAGCATGGACGTGTCCTGCAGGGAATGTCAGGCCTGAGAGAAAAGCAGCAGTGCTCCCCATGGACACTCACTGCAGAATAGAGCCAGCAGCAGCCACAGCAGCCAGGTCTCCTGCACCAGCTCCTGGGTCTGTGCAGCCTGCAGACAAGCCCTGGGCTCTGATGGTGGGAGGTCTGTGTCCTCCCCTCATTTGAATTTCCATGCTCCTCACAGTTCTCCCTGCCCTGTGCTGCCTCCTTGAGGCATTGCCGATGCTTGAAGTGTAAGTGGAGCAGAGGTTTTAGTTCTCCTGTGTGCTTGCACTGGCTGTGGCTCTGCTTCCTGACAGCGCACAGCCCCATGGCCTCTGCACACACGGGCGACCCTGGACCTTCCAGTGAATGGTGAGATCTCCACTCTGCACCTGTGCATGGCTTCACAGAGCTCCTCCTGACTATTGCATGTGGACAGCTGGAGGGTCAGCGTGGTCACCCTGCAGTACTGGGGATCTCCTCATAGACACAGCTTCCTGGCAGGAATTTCGAGGAGCAGAGCTGTGGAGGTGGGACACAGGGAAAGCAAAGTTCTGGTGTTTATGCAGCGAGCTTTTGGCCTCTCTCTTGATGAGTGTTCTCATCTGCTCCTCAGGGTCCTGCAGTTGTGACTGTCGTGTGCAGAGCTGAGAGTGTGTGCTTGCACATGAGTATGTGGGTCTGTGTATTATTGTGCAATGTGTCCCAGAAATGCTTCTTGTGTTCATGAGTTTCCTCAATTCACTTCGAACTAGAAAGGTAAAAATTGAGCTTTTAATGATTTTCAGTGGCTGCTTGAAGAATTTTAATACGAGTTAGTGGACCTTTAGTATTTTAATTTTGTGGACATTAGACATGATGATATTTTTGGAAATTCATTTTGGTACCATGAACTCCTTTCAACCACGTTCAACTACTTATTATATTTTATTTCAGAAAATTCTATGGTAGGTCCAGAATCGTAATTGTAGAGAACTTCACTACAAAGTGTGTAAATTATACAGAAAAATTCAAAATCTATCAGAAACAGTTCCAGGGAGTTAATCGGCAAATCCTTTGTCCTGAGCTCCCCCAGCTGGCCTGGGCTTGCTCCAGGGAGGTTTGTGTCTGGCTCACACTAAGGTCCCCTCACTGTGTCTGCAACAGTAATAGGTGTCAGTGTCCTTGGTTCTCAGACTGCTGATTTGCAGGTACAGCATGTCCTTGGCTTTCTTCTCAGAGATGGTGAATCAACCTTTCACTGAGTCAGCAGAGATAATGGTACAAAAACTACCACTAATGTTGGAGACCCACTCCAGCCACTTCCCTGGAGCCTGGCGGAACCAGTTCATCCAGTAGTCACTGAAGGTGAATCCTGAGGCTGCACAGGAGAGTCTCAGAGACCCCCAGGCTGCACCAGGCCTCCCCCAGACTCCACCAGCTGCACCTCACACTGCACACCTGCAATCACAGAGGCAGCCTGGTCAGGACACTCACTCATCCACTCTTTCTCTCACTCCTGTCCACTCACACACTCAGGATCTCTGTTCTCCATTAATCACCTTTGAAAACAGCCACAAGGAAAATCCAGCTGAGCACACAGTCCATGGTGAGCATCGTGTGTTGAGTCCTGACCACTGAGTGGGATGAGCTGGAGTCCAGGGCTGGTCTCCTGTGCAGAGCTGCAGGGTCAGGGTGGCTGGTTTTCATGAGCAGAGGGAGGCCCTATTTGCATGTCCTCCTGCTCTATAGCAGCTCTGGGTGGAGGCCCAGGTAGAGCAGCCCTGAGAGCAGATGGGAGTGTCATGGGTCTGCATGGTGGACATAGTAACTATTGGAAAGTAAAATAATAAAATTTCCTGTGTGTATTTTTTTTTGCATTCATCATGCATTAAGTTATTTTATATATGCACAAAATCAAAATGAAGCATCAATTTTAATTCCATTATGAAATTGTAAAATCAGACAGAGAATCATGTGTTTTGGTTCATTGTGCCCAAGGGCTCACTTCCAGAAAGTGTTGAGTATTTGGGTTTTGCTCTCACCCTGGACAGAACTGCTCACCTGACCCTTCTCAAGCTCCCAGGTGGACTCACCTTGTGACATTGTCAGAGCACATGGTGTGCATGACCCCACACTTGGTGGAGCTGGGCTCCCTCATGCTGGAGCAGACTGTGGGTGGGGACTCTCTCAAGGGCACAGGGATGCCCTGGCCTGTGAACTCCTGACTGATATAAGCCATGTGCAGGACAGGGAGGGGCAGAAAGAGCAGTGCAGGAGAGCTGGTGCTTTGTAGTTTGTCCAGGAGAGCAGCACATTTGTGGTGCTGCCCAGGAGCTGTAGCCAGGAGGGTGTGGCCATCAGCTCCACAGAGGGCAGCCCAGGGCTTTGCACCCAGAGGATGGAAGGTGGTCTTGGGTTCTTAATAGTCAGGAAGGCCCCAACTTCACCACCTCAGGGATAAAGATTAAAATATTGTAGACACCCAGGACATGGCATGTGGGAGAGAGCTCTGGGGTGTGTGACTGACCCTGGACTTCCCAGGCATGGTCTCCCCTGTTCACCCAACAAGGTGCTCAGAGGTCCCCAGCCATGGCTCAAGGGAGGCCAGGACCTGTTCCCTGCTGAGGCCACCATGTCATCAGCCTCCCCATGCTGGCTTTGCAGGCAGAGGGCAAGAGGTCAGGGTCACACAGGTTCCACCAAGACGTGAAGGAAGGCCAGGGAGGCCAGATGGGGTGTCAGGGTCGGAGTCCTGCTGGCAGCCCTGGCAGGGTGAGGCCTGGAGCTGAGAGATGAAGCAGGGCTGCTGTGGAGACCCAGGAGCAGAGGACCAGCAGTGAGCAGGGCTGGCCCAGGAAGCCGCAGGCCTCAGACCAGGCTCCCTAAGTGGGAGTACAGGGACTGTGTCCAGCTGGGCTGTGTGGAGGGGCTGCCCAGAGCACTCACACCTGACCCTTACTAGGACCCTGAAGACAGAGGTGCATTCTGGGGTTTAAAGTCAGCCCTGCTGGGATTCATTTCCCTTCAACATGCCTCTTTTTCTTTTTGAAATGTGTATTGAGGGATATGGAATTGATACACCCCAAAGACAGTCTGTGACTTGGGAGGAGGGAGGGAGAGAGAAGCCAAACTTTGAACCTTCAAATCAATTATCTCCCTGTGACAGAGCGAGTACTTGTAGGGATATAGCCACCAATCTGAGACAGCATTCCTGGGGAGGAGAGATCATTTTCCAAATTTTATTCCCAGTGGCTCTGAAACTACACGTTAAACTTGCTCTCATGCCAGTATAACGACCCAGGGGTCAGATGAGCACTGGACTCTGAACCCTGAACCCTGCATCTCCACCCTGTGAAAACACTAATTAATGAATTTATTAAAAACCATGCCCAGTATCAACATGTCTCAGATGTTTGCCACCTGTTGCCCACATCTTGTTAAAGTCTTCAAGGCCTCAGGCACCCCAGCGTAACTTCTAAAACCCATTCCTCTCCTGTGATCAGTACTCTTTTTAATCCAGAAAGTGAGCCCATCTGATGCCTGACCACTGCTGAATAAAGTCTTTCCTTAATCCTGAAGCCTGCACGTGTCTCAGTTCCTTTTGTGCTTACAGAAATATTTACCTCTACTGTAGATATTGGGAGTATGGAACTCTCTTTGATTTTAGGGGCACACAATTAAGTTTTCCCTGAATCTTTTTGGGTTCCTTGCCTGGACTTCTGAGCTCTGCTGAAGTTTTTATGCCTTCTGGACTGAATGTGTTGTGTGCATTATGAGATGGAGTAAAATCCTTGTGTTCAGGGATATAATGATTAGGCATGCAAAATTGGTCTCTCAAAATTCCATTTGCTATGGTCACTCTGCAGCCCCATCCACTGTTGGGAAGTGGTGGAGAGCTTAGGCTGTGGGGACTTGTGGAATTTGTATCAATCACTGTGGACATGCCATGCCAGGGGGTTGTCAGACCCCAGTCTCTACCTTCCCCCTTTTGATTCCTAGCAATGATCTGAGTGGTTTTACCAGCAGAGGACTCTCTGAATTGACACCTGGTACAGTCAAGAAAGGAGCAAATGCAATGAACTCTCCCAGTCATGGACTGGAGCTTTTTATGTCATGAGCCAAAATAAGTCTTCATTTTCACGTGTGGATGTTACCAGCTGCTTTCTTACGGGATGCAAAGCTGATGAACAGAATTTTAGTTTATTGTGTTTGTGGAAGTGTCTCTTCTCCAGGGCTTTAAAGATGGCTGGGTGCTGGATTTTGTTAAGTGCTTTTTCTGTACCTATTGATGTGATGAAATGAGTCTTGTAATTAATTCTATTAATGTGATTCACAAATTGATAGGACACTATTGATCTGTATATGCTGAACCAACGTCCCCACCCTGTGCTGAAACCCACTTGATCATCGTGCACCACCTTCTTATGTGTTCTTGATTGCAATGTGCCAATATTCATTTTGCAATTTCTCATCTATTTTCATCAATGACATTGGTCTGAAGTCTTATTTTCTGGATGTGTCTGTGTTTGGTTTTGTATTGGGGTGATACTGGATTTATAGAGTAAATTTTTCAGTATTTTCTCGTTGTCCTCTTCACAGAGTAATATGAGGAATTTGACCTTTTATCTTCTTCAACGTTCTCCTAGTATCAACTGAGGATCAGTCTGCTTCTGGGCTTTTCTCTTTTGGTAGGACTTCAAAGAGTGTTCAACTTCATTGCTTGATAATTTTCTGTTTTGGATTTCTCTGTTCTTGAGCTTCAATTTATGTAGCTCACATGTGATTGAAATTTTGTCAATAACTTCAAGGTTTTCTAGTTACTGTTGGAAAATGTATTAAAAAAAACTTTCTAACAATCTTCTGGATTTCAATATTGTCTGTGGCAATACCTTCTGTTTATCTCTATCTTTTAAATTTGGATCTTCTGTTTTTCTTTTTGTATAGTTGGTCAAGGGCTTTTCAATCTTCTTTATGTTTTCTAGGAATCATCTGCTTGTTTCTTTGATTGTTTGTATTGTGTACATGGTTCTGAAACTCTAGCCAGAGCAATCAACAAGAGAAGGAAATTGACAAGTGGCAGGGGAAAGGAAGAAGTCTGATATTGCGATACCCCCTGCTGATATGTCTGCTTGCTTTTGACAGGATGCAATACCTGGAAGAAGCAATATGTCCGTCAGAAATCTTCTAGGTCTGATAATCAACTTCAGCAATGCAGCCAAGTACAGCATCAGCGTGCACACGTGGATACACCACATTTCTGTGGTTCTAAAATGAGATGGCCCAGAAGAAAATCAGGGACAGAGTCCCATGGAAAACTCCCTAAATTCCCCTCTGCCTCGCCCCCTCTCCAGAGTCAGGGTTACATGGCGGTGACTGGAGCAAAGTGAGAACTTCAGAGAGGCCACTGTCTCCAGCACAACCAGAGACCTGGGCTGACCCTGGGGGCTGTTTGGGGGCCCCACACTCCCTCCATGAGTGGGAGAAGTCCCACTGTATCAGAGGAAGACGGATGGCAGCTTTGGTTGTGATTGTGGTGAGCTGGAGCCACTCGATCACTAACAAGAGACATGTGTCAACCACCCGTCATCAGGGCTTCCTGTAGAATACACAGCAGCTAAGGAAGCAGAGAAGCAAAATGGAAAGAGAGCCTACCAGCACCTTGGATGCTGGTGCTCAGGACCAACCCAACACGGAGTGTGTCTGCCCTGTGAGGAGGATGCTCACAGAAGCCTGTTGTGTGCATATTCACTCACATTTTTGTTAGGTGATAAATCATTTAGCACAGTGTACCTGAGTGCATAGCATGTCATTTCCTTCCATTTGAGTTTCTTGAGTGTTTTCTGTAAATATCTACAGAGTTGCTGCCCCTTTCTTGAACTATGAGTACTGAAATTATTTTATGTCTCAATATGAGTAGAGCTTTAAATCTGAGGGGATCTCAACAGGACTGATTGGCATATTCAGTGAATATCAAGCAACAATCATACAGTGGAAGCATAATTATTTTTCTTCTCCCTTTCTGAAAGATCTTTCCTTTGATGGCAGTTTTCTTCCTTCTTTACACAAATTCAGAAATTCAAAAGGAAAGGGCAAGACTAAGGGTTGCAAAATGGCAGAGAAATTTGGAAATCTCATGAACATTCATGGTTTTGATCAGGGCTCTAGGGATACGGATATTAAACAATTGGTTTGTAGGGCAATGGATTGGTTTATTCTGCTGTAGAGAATGAATGTGAGAAAAGAATAGCCATCCAGAAAACTGTCCTTACTGATCCCCAGAGTGTCAAACATGCTCTTCATGAAATCAAAATTATTAGAAGCTTGGCCATGATAACATTGTGAAAGTGTCTGAAGCCAGTTGACAGAGGATCTGGGCTATCTTACTGAACTGACAGTGCTTACATTGTTCAGGTACATGGAGACAGACCTGGCTAATGTGCTGAGCAGGGCCCTTGACAGGAAGAGCATGCCCGGTTTTCATGCATCAGCGGCTACGTGGGCTCAAGTATACTCACTCTGCAAGTGTACCGCACAGAGATGGCAAACCAGCTACTCTTCTCATTAATACTGCAGACTTGGTGCTGAAGAGAGGTGAGGTTGGCCTTGCATCCATCATGGATCCTCATTATTCCCATTGGGGTCATCTTCCTGAAGGTTGGATACTACATGGTACAGATCTCCACGTCTTTTACTTTCTCCTAGTAGCTGTACTAAAGGCATTGCAGCTCAGGCTGCATCTTTGCTGAAATACTGACTGGTAAAACCCTCTTTTCACATGCACGGAACTTGACCAGACGCAACTTAGTTTAGAATCTATTCCTCTTGTACATGAGGAAGATCGGCAGGGGCTTCTCGGTGTAATTCCAGTTCACATTGGAAATGACATGATGGAGCCACACCAGCCTTCAACTCAGCTGCTCCAGGAATTAGTCGAGAACCACTGGATTTCCTGGAATGAATTTTGACATTTAACCCATGAATTGGTTGACAGCACAGGAAGCACTTTCTTATTCTTACATGAGGATATATATTTTTCATATAGATGAGCCAATTTCAAGCCATCCTTTTCTCATTGAAGAGGAAGTTGATAATATTTTGCTTATAGATGAAACTCACAGTCAAATTTATAACTGGGAATGGTACCATGATTGTCAGTTTTCAGAGCATGATTGGGCAGTACATAACAACTTTGATATTCATCAAGTTCTGTTTGACCCAAAAGCTCTGTCTGATGTCACTGATGAAGAAGAAGTACAAGTTGTCCCTATAAATATTTGGATAGTGATTGTGAAAATATCTGGGGGATTCTGCTTTTGATACCAATTACTCTACTGACCCTTTCTGGCAGTACCTAGACCATCGTGAAAAAAATATTGTGATCTAGAGTGCAGCCATTCTTGTAACTAGAAAACAAGGTCATTATCATATTTAGAGGATTCATTTTGAAGAGAGTGAAGTTAATCATTAGTATGAACTCAATCTTATTATACATCTTTCTAAGTGGAAAGAACAAAGCAAAGAAAAATCTGATAAGACAGGCAAGTCAAAATGTGAAAGGAATGGATTGCTGAAAGCCCAGATCTCACTAGAGGAAGCATCCCAGCAACTGGCTGAAAAGGAAAGGGAAAAGAAACAGGGATCTGATTTTGGTTCCTTTATTGCAGGATCTATTCAACTTTGTTCACAACATGAGCCTCCTGATGTTGTTGATAAATTAAATTACTTGAATAGCTCAGTGTCCCAGCTAAAGGGGAAAAGTTTGATATCAAAGTCAGTAAGCAGAGAAAAACAGGAAAACAGAATGGCAAATTTGACCCAGCCAGAAGCCTTGTACCAATCTTCTTGGGGTAGCTAGGTTGTGAGTGGTAGGGATGAAGGTTTTCTCATCAGTCAGTTTTGTACTGAGGTCAGGAAGGATGAACAGACTGAGAAGGAAAAACACTTATACCAGTTACTTGGACAAGTTCTCTAGCAGGAAATAAGATACTGAAATGCTAGAAGCTGAGCCAGTGGAGGACGGGAAGCCTGGAGAGATAGGACATGAAGGAGGAATTCTGGAGGACAGGAGGAGTTCCTTTTAACAGCAGCTGTATCCTAGACATCCCACAGCGTTACCATCCAGTGGGTCACCACGCAAGTAAATCCAGGCCACATTAACACCTCCTGCTTTGAAATCTTCCCCTCAAATTCCTCACAAACCTACAGCTGCATTCTGAAAGTTCTGAACTAAATCACTCAGCAGATATTTGTCCTTGTATTCTTCATGAAATGTGTTTGTCTTCCTTTTATTACTAGTGTTTATGTCTATTTTTACTTGAATCAGATGGTGTCTTTAGTTTTTATTAGTGCTTGGTTCTTATTATTTCTTGGTTTTTAAAATCCAGAGTTGTTTTCTACATGAGATGGTTTTCATTTTAACTTACATGTCATTTGCAAACAAAAAGAATAGAGCAAAATAATGCTATGTAGAGGAGTCAAAAGAAGGCACTAAGACAAGTAGAAAGCATTCTCTCATAGGACAGTGATCTGTTTTATGGGAAACAAGAATGTTGCCTTGAAATTTACACAGTGAGACTGTACATAACTGCATGAAAATACCTATTTTTTCCTGAAACAATTTTCATTCATTTGTATGTTCCAGCATTGCACACTGTACACAGTTCTTAAACACACCATTCTAGCAGCAACCGAAAAAGAATGCCGAATTTGGTGCACATGTGTTATCTACCTCAAGGTAACAAAAGTTCGTGCAAAACATACACCAGCCATAATGCTTCACAATACCCACTTCTATTTAGCCAGTGTTGACTGTAGTAAATTATCAAGACTCTGTTTATAAATATTCAGGTACTCATTCTTTATAGTGAAGTGTTAATATATCACATCTTATTTATTCTAGCAAATCAGTATATTTTCTGTATTTAACTATGAAATTAACTTAGTTTTAAAGTTTTATTTGTAACAACTCTTTTTCCAATAGGCACTAAGTTTTGTTGCCTACATAGCTGAATGTATAATATCAGCTTATACTAAGGTTGTTCCCATACTCAATTTACTTAAGTGTTCATTTTGAGTAAAGTGTTCATTGTGTATAGGAATTTTTGTTTTGGATCTACCCACAAAGAAAAATTAGGAATTACGTCATTGTTAAATACTCCTATAAGTTTTAATTGTGTTTATTTTTAAAAAATATTGCAAAGTTAGGTGTGTGTGTATGGAAGTAATTAAGGTACATCATTATTTTAGTTTAAAACTTGTACATGATAAGACTTTTTTTGTGTGTTTTTACTGTATGTTTTTACCGAATGATCTAGTCCCCATCCCAGCACCAGAATGAATAAACTTAGGTTAAATGTAAAATATGAATGAAAATTAAAAGTAAAATCAGAAAATGGACTTGGAAAAAATTCAGCCAAGGTCGTGAAAGTGTTCTACAATGGAAACAATTAAAACCACATGGAGAAATTGAAGACTTAGAGATGGAAAGGCATCCCATGTTCATGTACAGTAAGAATTAGTGTTATCAAGAGTCACCTGTACCCAAAATGTTACACAGATTAAAGGAAATCTCCAACAAACACCAACGACACCCTTCAAAAAACCAGAAAAAAAGTCCTAATATGTGTGTGGAGAAATTATAGACACACAATACTCCAAGCAATCCTAAGCAGGAAGAGTGAGGCTGGAGACGAGACACTATCTGACCTCAAACTACTTGACTGAGCTACAGTAACTAAAGCAGCATGGCCCTGACACCAAACAGACATGAAGACCAAAGGAATAGAAGAGAAGGTGCAGAGACGAACCCACATAATTGCAGTTACCTGACACTTGACATAGTTTCCAAAATCTTGATGGAGAAATGCCAGCCTTTTCAACAGACAGTGCTGAGAAAACTGAATACCAATATGTAAGAGAATGTAATAGATCACTATATCTCACCCTACAAAAAGTCAACCCAAGTGGATCAGAAATCTAAGAATTAGACTAGACTCTCTGCACGTGCTAGAAGGAAATACTGCACCAACCCTTCTGTGCAATGGCAGAGGCACTGACTTCCTCAACCAGGTTACTAAAGTGCATAAACAAAACCAGGAATGAGTCAGAAGGACATTATCTGATTAAAAGCTTCTGCACAGCACTGGAAACAATCACAAGTGTGAGGAGGGAGCCTTCAGAATGGAAGATCTTTGCCACCTGCTCCCAGATAGGACATTGGTATCCAGAATAAGAACCCAAAGCTTAAACCCAGGACCAAAAAACCCAATAAATAAATGTTAAAGAACTAAACAGACAATTCTCAAAAGAAGAAACACAAGTGACCAACAAATATAAGAAAATATACTCAAGATTCCTAGTAATCAGGAAATGTAAATCAAAATCACATTGAGATTTCATCCCGCTCCAACTAGAGGACAGTCATCAACAATAGAAATAATGATAAATGCTGGCAAGTATGTGGGAAAGAGACACACGGATGTAATATTGATGGCACTTTCAATTAGTGCTACCACTCTAGAAAGCAGAATGCAGGTTAAAGAGTGGACCACCGTATGACTCAGTCATCCCACTCCTCAGTATTGATCACATAGAACTAAACTCAGCGCACCATGGCTATATAGCTCATTAGTGTTTACAGAAGTATTCTCCACAACAGCTATATGATGAAATGTTCCCAGGTGCCCATCAAGAGATGAATGGATAAATGTGGTGGTTATGCAGAACAGTTTCACTCAGCCACAAGGAAGAGTGAAATTGAGGTTTGTTGGTGAATGGGTGGAATGGAGAATATCATGGTGAGTTTCATAAGCCAGATTCAGAGGGTGAAATGTCAAGTGTTTACACTCAAAAGCAAATTCTGAACCAGAAAAGGAAAAAAAGAGCTGGGAGGAATCCCTGAATCTAGAAGAGGGATCACAGAGTAGAAAAGGGGACAGAGGGTGAGGTCAGAGGAGCAGGAGAAGGTGGAATGAAATTGACCAAACTACCCTGTGCACCTGTAGGACAGGCCTCAGTGAATGTCCCCTTATGTTCTCCAACAAGCAGTGATGTAAACAAAACCATAAAGTAATCTGTTGAGTAAAGAAGGGAAAAGGGTAAGTAGGAGTGGTAAAGAGGAGGAGGGAGAGGGAAATGACAGGGGATGGAAGTGGAGGAGGTCAAACTCTATAATCCTGCTGATATGTCAAATGGAAATGCAATCTCATTCAAAATCAAGAGGCACTAGTGAAAAAGGAAGTGTAATTTAAATCTAAATTGTTCTCTTCAGAGACGCTACCAATTAGTACAGAAACACGTCCACAGAGCTCCCTGGGAAGCTGGTACATGGAGAGGCCTCAGATGCTGGAAACTTGCCCTCAACCCCTCTGTCCCTGCTCCTGGGCTAACCCTGAGCTCCCTGTGTGCTGAGCGCCCCCTGCTGGCCCTGGGCACCCTGCAGGGAGGTTTGTGTCGGGCTCACACTGAGGTCCCCTCACTGTGTCTCTAACACAGTAATAGGTGGCCGTGTCCTCGGCTCTCAGGCTGCTCATTTGCAGGTACAGCGTTTTCTTTGCATTGTCTCTGGAGATGGTGAATCGATCTTTTACAGATGCTCCATATTCAGTGGTGTAACTATTAGCTTTGTTTCTTATAACAGCAACCCACTCCAGCCCCTTCCCTGGAGCCTGGCGGACCAAGTGCATGTAGTAGTCACTGAAGGTGAATCCAGAGGCTGCACAGGAGAGTCGTAGGGTCCCTCCAGGCTGCACCAGGCCTCCCCCAGACTCCACCAGCTGCACCTCACACTGCACACCTGCAAACACAGAGGCAGCCTGGTCAGGACACTCACTCATCCAATCTTTCTCTCACTCCTGTCCACTCACACACTCAGGATCTCTGTTCTCCATTAATCACCTTTGAAAACAGCCACAAGGAAAACCCAGCTAAGCACACAGTCCATGGTGAGCAGCCTGTGTTGAGTCCTGACCACTGAGTGGGATGACATGGGCTGGGCTCCTGTGCAGAGCTGCAGGGTCAGGGAGGCTGGTTTTCATGAGCAGAGGGAGGCCCTATTTGCATGTCCTCCTGTATCGCGTCCCCTCTGGCCGCAGAGAGAGACACGACAAATGTCTGAAGCTTTGGAAGTTCATTGTGCACAGTCCCTCTCCTACGCTTCTCTTACTCCTAGCTTCTGCGCACTCCCAGCTTCCCTTCTCCCGGCTTCTTCCAGCTCCCGCGTACTCCCAGCTTCCAGCTTGGCTTCAACCTCTGCCTTTGCCGCTTCTGCCGCTTCTGCGGCTTCTGCCGCTTCTTCCTCTTCTTCCGCCTCTTCCGTCCTCTCGCTCTCCCACCCACCAGGCTTATATACACTTCAACCAATCAGGGGAGAGTACACGAGATAAACGCGGACAGCTGCAGGCATAGGATGGGTACACGAGGGGGGCATGCTCTAGTCACATCGTTAACTAGCCAATCATTGGAATTCGCTGGTTGTTTACTGTATAGCTGGCCGCTTTTGGCTCAGCGTCAGGTGCCATCTTGACCATGCCTAAGGCTGGGGGCCCTAGAAACCCCGACAGATCCCTCTTCTTTAATATTAAACTAAGGCTCGGGACCGTGTCTGTCTTAGGCTGAGTGATCAGCATATGTCCTTACCCGTCATCAGAGTCTGCAGAGCATGCTGCAGCTCCTGTCTTAGGTTGGTACACAGCCACCTCCTTCATTACCTGTCTTTGACTACCGGTCCAGCATCAAGAGCCATACTAATGGGGGGCTGTCGGCCTTTAGGGCGGTCATGGCCTGATGAAAAATAATTTGATCTCTCTATTGGCTAGCTTGTAGATGCATGCCAAAACGAATGAAGAGAAGGAGGCCAAGGCAGAGGAGTACCACCATAACACCTAAGCCTGCCTGCTGTTTGACAAATCTATAAACAGAAGAAAAACCATATAGCCATATTAAATACAGAAACAATATACATCCCAATGGAGTTACAATATGGGCAACACAAAACAGCTCTCAGGGAATAAACGCATCCCAGTCCCAAAAGTTCTTGCAAGGTATCCACTTGTTCTTATAATGAGTCCATTCTCTGATAGAGTCTCTATGGTCTGTAAGGCTGCAGCTGTATCTTTGACCAAATGATCGTTGTTATGGTTGTGTCAATGCTGCTACTGCAAGGACTGTGGTGGCAATGATCACGGCTGTTGCATTGTCAAAACCTCTTCTGTTTCTTGATAATAGCACTGGCAATTCTATATCTGCAACAGAAACTAGGACTGGTAGGAAGATAGAAATGTGCAAATTGCACAGGTGGCAAAAGAACCATTCCAGTATTGTGAGAGATAGCACACAGTTAGTGAACAGTTAAGAGGTGTTATTAGAAATGTTAGTTGGTAGAAACATAAAAAAGAGGAAATACACAAGCTGACGTGGGAGGAAAAGCAATATCACAGCTAGGGTCAGCAGAACAAGTTGCTCTACTCTGGGTCTGATTTGTAGTATGATTCCAACGGCAAAGTGCAGAAATTCCTCCTGTTAAAGCAAAGAAAGGCTAGAAATATCCTTATCTCCAAAAGCAGCACGACCTGAAAAATCATCAGTAGAATTGACAGGCTTGTAGAGGAATTGGTGAAAAGCAAGAAAAGGAAGGATAAGAAATATGTTAGTTAGAAATGAAAAATATGGCCAGGCTAACAATGGCCCATAGGTTCCGGGTTTGCCTTTCCGTCTGAGTTTTTGTTATTGGAGGAAGGCTCAGAATCGTCAGTGCGAGGAAGAGCAGCATCACTTGCATGCTGTAAAACTCTGATTAGCCTTTCTGGAATCCAGACTGGAGTCTGTTGATCCTGTGGGAAAATACAAACAGACCCTCGGACCCAACGAAGGACTGGATCCGGTCCTTTCCAACAACCTGTCAGGATATCTTTCCATTTTGCCCATACTTGAGGAGTATTATGGGGATTATAATGTCGATCAGCTGCAGAATGGCCGTCCCTATCCAGAGTTAAGAAATTTAGAATGAAAAGAACTAAATTAAGTTTATCTTTAGGAGACTTGTAGGAGGCTCCTATTCCCCCTTTTTGTTTATTTAAACAATTTTTTAAAGTAAGATGTGCTCTCTCCACAATGCCCTGTCCCTGAGGATTATAGGGGATGCCAGTGACTAATTGGATGTTAAATGTTTGTAAAAACAACCGAAAGCTTTTAGAAGTATAAGCAGGACCATTATCTGTTTTAATAACTTTAGGTATGCCCCAGCCAGCAAATGCTTGTAGGCAGTGTTGAATGACATCTTTTACCTTTTCTCCAGAATGAGCGGAAGCCATAATGACCCCTGAAGCAGTGTCTACTGACACATGTACATACTTAACAGTACCAAATTCAGAAATATGGGTTACATCCATCTGCCAAATATGACCAGGCAGCAGTCCCCTGGGATTAACTCCAAAGGATTGTACTGGGATTAAAGGAGCACAATGTTGACAATTTTTTACTATTTGTCGAGCCATACATTTAGATATAGGAAATTTTCTGCTCAAAGTAGTGGAATTTACGTGAAATTTTTCATGAAAGAGTTTTGCCTGTTCCTCTATGGAAAAAACAAAAATTGATTTGGTGGCCATATCTACCAAGTCATTAGCATTGGCCAAAGGTCCTGGTAAATTAGAATGAGCTCTAATATGTCCTACATAGAATAGATGTTTACGCTGTAGGATAAGGTTTTGTAGCATAGTAAAATAAGAAGCTACCGTGGACATGGAAGAAATATGGGGTACCGTTTCAAGAACCTGTAAAGTGTTAACGATATATAAGCTATCAGATAGAAGATTGAATGGCTGATTATCTGCTAATTTAAAGGCTAATATTACAGCTGCAAGTTCAGTAACCTGTGCGGAGTTGGGTGGAACTATTATGGTGTGAAGTTGTTTACTGATAAGTACTGCACCTACTCCATTTTTGGAGCCATCAGTAAAAATGGTTACACAGTCTTTAAGAGGCTGGACACTAGTCACTTTTGGAAAAATTATGGGAGTATTTTTACAGAATTGAATCCAGGGATGTTGGGGATAATGGTTATCGAACTGAGCTGAAGTGGAACAATATAATACTGACCAATCATCATCATTATTAATTAGCCATTTAATTTGCTGAGTGGAATAAGGAGTTATAATAATAGACGGATGGATTCCAAAAACAGTAATGCAAGATTCTATTCCCTTGAATATTACCTGAGCAATAGCTTGGGGATATGATTGCAATGTTTTAGCCGGAGAGCTAGGGAGATTTATACTTTGCAAAGGTCCTCCTTGCCAAACTATGCCAAAAGGGGTATGCTTCTCTGAGATTATGATTAAACTTAATGGTTGAGTAGGATCACAATGATCAATGTAACACTGCTGAAGTCTATTCTCTACTAGCTGTAAGGATATCCGTGCTTCGGGAGTAAGTTTCCTAGGGGAATTCAAGTCAGGATTACCTTTTAATATATCGAATAAAGGTTTTAATTCCCCTGTGGATAATTTTAAATAGGATCTGATCCAGTTAATGTCACCTAAGAGTTTCTGAAAATCGTTCAAGGTATTCAATTGATCTGTCCTGATGGTCAACCTTGTTGGTCTGACTGTAGTAGCAGTGAGCCTTGTTCCCAGATATTCTTGGATCTCCTCTAATTGTAATTTTTCAGGTTCTATCATTAGTCCTCTCTTTTCTAATGCTTGAGTTATAAATTGTAATGCTTCTAACAAAACTTTTTCTGGATGGCAAATAAGTATGTCATCCATATAATGATAAATCAACAATCTCTTAAACTTTTGTCTAGTAGTTGTTAATGCTTTATCTACGTATATTTGACATATAGTAGGACTGTTAGCCATACCTTGAGGCAACACAGTCCATTCAAATCTCTGGTCAGGCTGAGTGTGATTAAGAGAGGGCAAAGTAAAAGCAAATCTCCAACAATCATTTTTGTGTAAGGGTATAGAGAAAAAGCAATCTTTTAAATCCAGAATAATAGTAGGCCAATTTTTTGGTAGTGCAGTGACAAGAGGGAGTCCACATTGGATGGGTCCCATAGGGTACATTTGTTCGTTTATGGCTCTTAAATCCTGTAATAACCTCCATTTTCCTGATTTTTTCTTTGTTAAGAATATTGGAGTATTCCAAGGAGAGGTAGAATGTTGTAAATGACCTGCTTGTACCTGCTCTTGTACTAACTTATGAGCTGCCTCTAGCTTTTCTTTTGTTAGGGGCCACTGTGGAATCCAGCGAGGCTTATCATCTTTCCATATTATAGGGATTGATGGTTTATCAGTGGCCCCTAGGAAAAACCCAATCCATGAGAATCATTTTTTGGTGGAGGTAAAGGCAGTGGTTGGGTAGATCCTTGGCTATGTCTTCCTAATCCTTTTTTATCATCATAATTCATATTTTGTAACATATTTCTTACAGGAGTCCCTTGGTAAATCTGGTCAGTGGTGAGTTTCATATCCATTTGCTGCAGGACGTCTCGTCCCCATAGGCTAATAGGAACATTACAGACATATGGCTGAAATATTCCTGTGTGTCCCTCTGTATCTTTCCACGATAATGAGGAAGCACTTTGATTGGGGCTTTCTGCTACTCCTAAGCCTCTCAAGCTCTGAGCTGCTGTGATCAATGGCCAGTGCTTTGGCCAGACCATTGCGCTAATAATGCTTTTGTCTGCCCCCGTATCTAATAAACCTGTAAATTCCATATTTCCCACTTTTAATTTTAGGAGGGGCCTGTGTTCCATATCCATAGTAAGGTTTATTAAAGTGGTTCCTGTTGATCCAAAACCTCCTTGTCTTTTATTTGTATTTTTACTGGGCCACAAAGAATGTTGACTGGGCAATATAAGCATTTGTGCAATGCGATCCCCTGGAGAGATGACCGTAATTCCTTTTGGTGAAGAGACCAAGGCTTTTATTTGTCCAGTGAAATCAGGATCAATAACCCCTGGGTGTACTATAAGTCCTTTTATTGTTGAGGAACCTCTACCTAGTAATAGTCCTACACTGTTCTGTGGGATTTTTTCATGCCAATCAGTATCAATCATCTGCACCCCTATATCTGGGGTTAGTATGAGTCTGGAGGTGGCACAGATGTCCAATCCGGCACTTCCTGAGGTGGCTCTGCGCTCCCCCTCTCTGTGGGAGGATACCACCGTCGGGGAACTTGTTGAATTACCCCGTATATTTGTTGCGGGCCCTGGGGAGGGCCCTGTCTCCCGTTTTTTTGAAGTTCAGGATTCGACCCTAGGAAATTATCCTCCCTATCTCTAATAGGCTGACAGGCACCACCCCGATGACTTCCTCTTCTGCATCTTGGACATAGCCCTGGGGCATAAGGTGTAACAGATTTTACTATAGCTATCTCTTATCTTTTGTTAGGGCATTATCTCCTTGCTGCTGATTTTGGGCATCTATTGAAACGTATTGGCCTTCTCATCTCAACATTTCTATCGGGAAACCTTGCCACTATGTTTCTGCAAGCAGTTTCAACAGCTATTTCTTGCTACTGAGCTTCTCCAATTAGACATTGTCCTCCAGATAACACTGCTCTGCATAGCTGTCTCCAATAGTCTTAACTGTGTCTTTAAAGTTTTTCTAATGGTTGATGGTATCTCCATTTGCTTCTCAAATACGGGCAGGTTCTACAAATTTTGAAGCTCTTTTTATTAGGCTTAGGTTTCTCCTACCTTTTTCCCTTGTTCTTAAGTTTTCACTACCACTTGGTTATTCCTTTTTGGGGGTTCTTTGTGTTAGACTTAGTTCCCTTTTTTCCCGTGTTCTTAGATTTTTTTGAGCAATTATTTTCTAGGTCACCACCACTCAATTTTTCCTCACTTTATTCTCTTTAAGCATTCTTTTCTGTTACTATTAAATCCTGTTCATGAAGATCCCCCTTGTGGCACACTGAGCAGCTTTTCTTTACTTTAGCTGTTTTTTCCCTCAATGGCGTCCCATTGTTTCTTAATAGTTCCCTGAGGGGTTGCTGCATTCAGACCCCATTGTTACTAATTTGAATAGCTTTAGTTATGGCAATTACAATAACAGTGGCCTAGCTGCCAGGAGCAACGAGATTACTGAAAGGAAAACTATCAAGTGCTCATTAGAATTTTTATAGCGGCTTTTCACGTACTACCTAATTGGACCGCTTCAAATGTGTTTCTACTTTCACTTTAATTAGACCGCGTTCCACGCGTCAGGACCGCTGATGGCGTGTCCCGATACCCCCCCGACCCGCGTTCTACGCGTCAGGATCCCGATACCCTTCAACCCGCGTTCTACGCGTCAGGACCGCTGATGGCGCGTCCCGATACCCACGTTCTACGCGTCAGGACCCCGATACCTTTCAACCCGCGATCTACGCGTCAGGACCGCAGATGTCGCGTCCCGATACCCGCGTTCTACGCGTAAGGATCCCGATACCTTTCAACTGGACCACAGTCCGCGTGTCCCCAGGACCGCCGATGGCGCATCCTGACACCCTTTTTTTTATAACCGGTTTAACTTGTATACAAAAAAATTTTTTTCAAATATCTTACCTTGTTTTCTTTTATAAGGCCTTCATCTTTCCTTCATGTCCCGGGTTTCGGCACCAGTTATCACGTCCCCTCTGGCCGCAGAGAGAGACACGACAAATGTCTGAAGCTTTGGAAGTTCATTGTGCACAGTCCCTCTCCTACGCTTCTCTTACTCCTAGCTTCTGCGCACTCCCAGCTTCCCTTCTCCCAGCTTCTTCCAGCTACCGCGTACTCCCAGCTTCCAGCTTGGTTTCAACCTCCGCCTTTGCCGCTTCTGCCGCTTCTGCCGCTTCTGCCGCTTCTTCCTCTTCTTCCGCCTCTTCCGCCCTCTCGCTCTCCCACCCACCAGGCTTATATACACTTCAACCAATCAGGGGAGAGTACACGAGATAAACGCGGACAGCTGCAGGCATAGGATGGGTACACGAGGGGGGCATGCTCTAGTCACATCGTTAACTAGCCAATCATTGGAATTCGCTGGTTGTTTACTGTATAGCTGGCCGCTTTTGGCTCAGCGTCAGGCGCCATCTTGACCATGCCTAAGGCTGGGGGCCCTAGAAACCCCAAACCTCCTGCTCTATAGCAACTCTGGGTGGAGGCCCAGGCAGAGCAGCCCTGAGAGCCGGTGGGAATGACATGGGCAACCACGTTCCCTCAAGGCTGCTGCTCTGTCACCTCAGCATTTCCTTGTGGTCCCAGAATAGTGAGAGAATTCACATCCTTGGCCAGGTCACCTGGATTCCCCTAGGGCTGGCAGAGTGACTTCCTGGCCTGTCAGGGTCGTCTCTGCCATGACCACGTGGGGGAGGAAAGGGTTAACTGGAGGATGGTGGAGGATTTTTATTTCCCAAAACACGTACCTACTCAATGACACACAAGAGACAGTACCTTATTTGTGAGAGAGGGCGTGTGACAGGTCTGGCCATACCAGCTCTGCCCTCTTCAGAACCACGGAGTCACCCAACTCTGCTTTATTCATAATATGCAGGTAAAAGGGGCAAGAGCAGCAGGAGCTTCTTCTGAGATGGACAAGATAGGGTTGAGTCAGGGGAGCCATGCACTTAGGGGGAAATTCCAGAAGGAGACAGGGAAACACTGCCAGGCAGCTCCACCTACTTCCAGGCAGTTCCTAGAAGCCAGGCCTCTGTGTCCTGTGGCTCAACCTAGTCAGATTCTGCTAAATAAGGAGGCTCCCCACACTGGCATGCTGAGTCCCCAGTGTGATCCCAGCCCCACTCCGGGCATCCAGCCCAGCTGCCCCTCTCTGCCTCCTGCCTTCCTGCCGTGTGGTGATGTAGCCTCAGGAAGCCCTGGGCAGGAGCAGCACCTTGAGGTCTGCATCCTGGTCTCCAGAACCTGCTGCAGTGCAGCTCTCTCATTGCACATCATCATCCTCTGGAGCTGCTCAGAGCCCCACAGACTGGATCAGCTCACACTGGAGCTGGTGACAGAGGTAGTCACAGTAAACAGCTAAGGATGCAGCCCTGGACTGAGTAAAGTGTGTGTGCCAGGTTGATCTGGGTGCTGGAATCGTCTCTGCAGCAGCAAACCTGGCAGCACCCCTGTGGCTGACTCTGCAGGCACACAGGTGCCAATGCTGCCGAGGTGAGTTCTCTTCCATCTGTGCCCAGAGGAAGACCTGGGTGGGCCTGGGGCTCAGGCAGAGCTTTGTCACAGGTGCAGCACCTACAAAGAGACCCTGGGGCCATGGATAGTGGAGCCTGGAAGCAAGGCCCACTATGGACCCACCCCTCTAGGTCTACCAGCTGCAGGGCCAGCTAGGAGAGCAGCAGGCAAGAGACTCCAACCTGTGCAGCACAGCCTGGGTGAGCAGAGACATGGGGTGGGACAGCCTGAGGACTGGGGTCAGGACCACTGTCCAGTGTGCACAGCAGGTGGGACCTGGAGGCCAAGGGCTGAGTCCTTAACTCAGGTCCCAGGAGTGGTGAAGCACTATTCATAATTACCACACTGTCCCTTAGTGGTGATGTGGAAAATATGCTGTCCACAGAGGAGGAATGAACCTTAGCCAAAGAGAATGGCATCCTGTCCCTCCTGGTCGTGGGCATGGACCTGTAGCTCATGCACCTAGTTGACCTAAACCAAGGAGAGGAGAATATTACCACACCAGCATCATGTGGGGAAGCTACTGCATCAGCCTCCTGGACAGAGAGAGGACCAGTGGACCCTGGAGATGGGAAGCTGCAGGGAGGGTGAGGGTGGGGTGGGTGTTGAGGACCAGGTGCAGAGAGGGCCTTGTCCTGGTGCCCTGCAGCTCACTTTCACCTGTGGCCACAGCCAGGCTGTGCTTCACAGTGACTGCAACCCAGCAGCTGGGGGCTCCCAACACCAGGGAGGGACAGGTGATGGACAGCTGGTGTGCACAGCCTGGTCCATCATGGCCCCCTCCCCCATGTGTCAGGGTGCTGTCCTCTGCCTCACAAGGACTGGATTTCAGTGTGACTATGAAAATACAGCTGGAATCACCAGCTGTGTGTCTGATGGAGAGAGAGGCTGACGTTCTTAGTGACATTGATGATCACACACCATCTCATGTGAAAGACAATACACAGCACATCTTTGTTTATTTGATTCCTTCAAATACATTCAACTCTGCAATCCTTAAATCTAATCTACTTAACTATGTGCAGATACTGTTCTCAGAAAAACACATTAAACGATCCCATACAGACTCCCTGACAATGAGGACCACTGCGTTCAGGGAACATCATCCCAGCATCCACCAGGGATCAGGAAGGGGCTGAGTGAGGCCCCCAGAGCACATCCTGAGGTTTCATTGAGGCAAAGGAGACAGAAACCAAACCACTGGGGAAAGGGAGCCCCTGGGAAAATGCGTTTTGAAATCTGATGCAACATCCATTTTGTTCAAATAAATGCACCCAAAATTTTGTAGAAGATATTCTTATTAGGCTCATAAACTTGAAGACTTCCAAGATATTCAGCAGAGGAAATCAATGCATTTTTACCTTGTAGGAAGAAAAACAGAATATAAGTTGAGAAGATGATGGTAGGTACAGGAATTCAGAAGAACGAGACAGGAAGCGACTTCTGTGCTTTGCGTCTGTCCATCCACCTCTGAACATGAGGAGAGGCTGCGGAGGCAGGAACTGAACCACTGGGGAAAGGGAGCCCCTGTCTTTGTTCAGGTGCAATATCCATCTTGTTCACTAAAATACCACAAGCTGTCTATGTTTGATTGTTATTCAGGTATTTCTCAGGCCATCAGAGGCATACAACACAGGAAAAACAGCTTTTTTATTCATTTAATATGAATAAAAATAGAAAATGAATAGAAGAAATGATACCATCTAGAAAAATTTCAGGAAGACAACAGAAGCAGGAAGGAACTTCTCTGCTATAAAGTTATGTTTATGAGACTGTGAATACGTCAAATTGAACAACACAAACTTACATAATTATGTCACAAATAGATAATTAAAATAATAAAAAATATGAAACTGCACTCTCACTTGGTAACATGAAAGTTTACATGGACTCAGTGCTGCAGCTCTCAACACAGGTTGTGAAAACACATGGAGTGATTTAATTGTATGGTATGAACCAGGACCAGCTTAGGACACTCTGGGATATATAAATTGCTGAAGCTCATCCTCCTCCAGACTGGAGCTGGACTCTCAGGACAGCTGGGCACTGACGTGAGCAGGAACAGAGTCCAGGGCGTCCCTCTCTGTGACCCCCAATTCAGCCACATGGCTGGAAACTGAGGCAGGCTAAAGCTGCCTCTCCCCAGCAGCCAGGAGACCTGGGCTTCTCAGACTTTGGGTCACTTTGCAGCCACATGGGGATCAGAGTTGACCTGTGCACAGTGTGTGGTCAGGGTCTTGAGGCCAGGGGCACAGCCGACCTGCAGCTCCCACAGTCCATGCAGAGCTGACCACCCTCACTCCTGGGACTTTACACAGGGAGCCCTTTCTCCCCAAGACCTTTCTCAGGTCACCCTGTCCACAGGCCATGCCCAGCTACAGGAGGGGTGGGTGTCTCCAAACTTTGGAGTCCTAGGTGTGGGGCGTGGGTTTCCAGATCCTCATTATGACGGGTGGACAGCTCACATACACCTAAGCTCAATCTGAACATACACATTTCTGTTTATTTCACCAGGTTTGGATTTTGCTGTCAACATTTCTTAGCTCAGTCTTTGGACATTTGGATCATATATTTCCACTCTGAGGGTGCTGTGCTGTGATGGCAGGAGGTTTGGCAGCCTCAATGGTCTCTAACTAGTGCAACCCTAGGGCTATCCCTCCTTAACATAGGAAACACAACCTGCCTACAGACCTTGTCAAAGGTCCCAGGAAGAAGACTCTGGCATGTGTAGGATCCATGAAGAAGTGTCAGTGACCTGACAATATCTGGAAATACACTGAGTGGACTGGGAATGGGAAGGAGTCTTGGAAGGGGACAGGGATCCCCTGAGCATGGAGGGTAAGACCTGGCATCAGAAGTTCATTAAGTTCCCCTGAGCATGGTGAGCTCACCTGTAACCCAGGTAATCAGGAGGATGAGGCAGGAGGACAACTTTTCAAGACCAGCCTGGGAATCTGGGGAGAAGCTGTGTCAAAATAAGATGCAATCAGGGCTGGGATGGGGCTCAGTGGAGGAGCATCTGGACTCAATCTCACTGCTGAAAACAAATGTTGGTAAAGTCCACTTTAAAGGCACTGTCAGGAAATGTCATTGAAAAACAAAATCAAACCTTCACAAATGAAATTGTGTGGTCTCTGCTGACAGAATTGCAGACCAGCCTGAACTAGACAAGAAGAACCTTTCTGAGGGTCTGAGAGAGGAGAGAACTCGAATATCTCCATGGAAGGTGGTGTCAGGACAGGTGCTGGGGAGGAACCTCAGGAACCAGGTGAACTGCTCTCTCCTCCCTCTGCACCTGCTCCTGTGTGACCCTGAGCTCCCTGTGTGCTGAGCGCCCCCTGCTGGCTCTGGGCTCCCTGCAGGGAGGTTTGTGTCTGGTCTCACACTGAGGTCCCCTCACTCTGTCTCTGGCACAGTAATAGGTGGCCGTGTCCTGGGTGGTCAGCTCAGCTGCAGGGAGAACTGGTTCTTGGACGTGTCTCTGGAGATGGACGCTCGGCTCTTGAGGGATGGGCTGTAGTAAGTGCTACCACCATAATATATGAGCCCCATCCACTCCAGCCCCTTCCCTGGGGACTGATGAATCAACTGCCAGTAGTAATAGCTGGTTGTGATGGAGAATCCAGACACAGCACAGGTGAGGGACAGGGTCTGTGAGGGCTTCACCAGGCCAGGTCCTGACTCCTGCAGCTGCACCTGGCACAGGACACCTGGGGACAAGGACAGGGAGACTCTGTCATTCAAGTCAGTCACAACCTCCCCATGGACCCAGCTCTGATACTGGGGACACTCACCTTGGGAGCTGTGACCAGGCAGAGGAGAAGACCCACCAGCCTCATCTTCTAGACCACACCTGCCCTCCCAGAGAGCTCACCCTGTGTGAGCAGAGAGCTGTGAGCTCCCACAGCCCAGAGGGTATTTGGACTCAGAGCAGGAGGAGAAATCTGCAAGTGGGTGAGTCTCTTCTTATATCTCAAGAGGCTGAGGCCAATGTGCCCAGGATCTTAGTTCTTCTGGGATATGTCCCTCTCTTGATCCCATGTGGAGCTTTTACCTGTGACAGGAGAGCAGTTGGTTTAGGGGTGCTGGAAGGCTGTCAGAGGAGGAGCCCACCTTCCTGAGCACAGCACTGCCTCCCCCACTACTTCCTTCCTGGACCTTTGAGGGATCTCAGAATGATAACAACTTGCCTATCATGCAAGTGGCCCCAGGTTCAACTGCCAGCCCTGAAGGAAGAGCCCTCAATGGTGACTGATTAAAAGCACAGGATTGAGGATGTTGTTCCCCTTTCCAGGAAAAGAACCCTCCCTTTTTTCTCATGAGTTGTTCTTCTTTAATTTCTGTGAAATTTGGGGGTTACACACTGTGAAGGAGAGGAGGGAGAAGGGACTCATAAGAGGAGGGGCTCCCTGATGTGTGTCCATTGCCCTGTCCTCCGCCCTGTGATCCGCTTGTCCTCCTGACTATTCTGTCAATGCCTGTGGACAGGAGTGGCTGGAATCTGCCCTGAGCTCTTCCAATCATCTCTCCTGCCCTCTGGTCTCCACCATGAGAGGACAGCATGGGTGGGTCTGGGACAGGTTGAGAGTCTGGGGAGGAAATGTAGCTCTCACCTGCAGCCTGAGGCTGAGAGCCACTGGTTCCACCAAGAGCAGCAGAGCCAGGCTGACAGCAGACAGGGAGGGCATGCAGGGCAGGCTGGGCGAGGAGGGAGGCCCAGGGCTCCTTCCTTGTACAGCATCACTGCAGTGAGAACTGCTCTGCCCACAGCAGCATCATTTGGAGGACACAGTGGACACTCTCCTTAGTCAGAGGATTCACTGAGAGGACAAGTGTATGCGCTGACCTCCTGATGAGGATTCAGGAACTGATCTCCTGCCTAACTGAGTGAAACAACCTACTAATGAGACATGTAGGCACCTGTCCTTATTCACTGTGGTGTTGACCATGACCTCACTGCAAACACTGAACCTGCAGACACCCTCCTCCTGGTCCTGGGGAGGCTCAGGGAAGACCTTCCTGGTCTCCATGTTTCCACCAACAGCAAATCCATGTGAGCCTTGTGGGTGACGTTTCCAATTTCTAGAAAATACCTGATTAAAAACTTGTCCTGCTGTCTAACCAAAGCAGAGACATTTTCAGATGATCCCACCTCCTGAATGTGGAAACCTGGACCCTCTATGTGACTCTTTCCCTTACTCACCTGGGCCAGGTGTGAGCTAGTTGCCTTCAGCAGCCTGCTCTTCTTAAGTCCCTGATTAGGTAATGTGCCATGCACAGCCTTCACCTCAATATCACTGTGACTGACTCCTGCATTTCTGCTTTGATCAAGATTTAATGGATTCCATATAATGTCTGTGTGCCCACAGCCCTGCCCTCTACCCTCTGCCCTTGCATGTGGGAAAACTTTAAGGATCATTGCAAAGAACACAGTCATAGGGCACAGAAAGTGGAGGGAGCTTGGCCCTCCCCTGCTACTCAAATAAACATTAATTCACATGAATGAGACAGAAACAAGAGGACAGGGTGGAGGGATTCTCCTGGGCATGGGGATCTTGGAGGGTATTTCCTTACTAGGTAGTTCATGTCCATGGACAACTGAACAAATATAACAGCTTTAACTTGAGTTTGACTTGGCTCAAGGGCTGAGGAGGTCTTGCTGTAGAATTCTGGACCAGAGCATGCTTCACATTCTTGCTTCAAACAAAGATGTGGCTCCTCCTCTATCTGCACCACATAAGGAAGACTTACATAATATTGAAAAGTTCCCTCAGACTTACTGTTGTAGTCATCAAGGCTCAGAACTCAAGGTTGAATTTCAGAAATATGTGAAGCAGCACAGGAATCTGAATGTGTATAGAAAAGCAAAACATTATTTACTGAAATTAAGATTGATAAAAATTAAGAAGCATAATTAGATAGAAGATTAGAGAAATTCCTGTTATGAAAAGAGAATCTACAAATACACAACAAAGTCTGCCCAGGACATTCTTCACCTTCTTCTCAGACTGAGATGTGAAGTTGATGAATCTCCACTTGCTGCTGGTCCTATGTGCCCTGCTGGCCTATGTACCCTGCTTGAACTGAGGGCCCTCTACTACTTTTTCCTGTTCCCTCCTCCTCTTGAGGGTCCCACTCCTGGTCCTGAAGTTGCTGCTGATCTTGAGCTCTTCCTGCTGGTCCTGGGTTCTTCCTTCTTGTCTTAATCCCTTGGTGGACCTGAGGGATTGCTACTACTCCTGAGCCTCTTGTTTGTCCTGAGCTCCCTCTGTTGATCCTAAGTTCTCTCCATAGGTTTAGATCTCCGTGCTAATTCTACGTACCCTAACTGGTTCTTAGGTCCTGTAATTGGTCCTGAATCTACTTCTGCTCCTGAGTTACACCTGCAAGTCTTGACCTCACCTGTTGATCCAGGACTCAATGCTGGTCTTCAAATGTCTTGTTGGACCTCAGCTCCCCCTGCCTTCTGAATATCCCCCTGCATGTCTCAGGTCACTGCAGGTCCTCAGCTCCACCTGCAGGCTGGTGAGGGACTGGGCTCACACTGAGTTCCCTCACTGTCTCCACTTGAACACAGCTGTATGCTCAGGTTTCTTGCTGGTGTGTTCAGTGTTAATGAAATGTGGCTCTTGGAAGTGTCCCTGTTGATGCTGACTCTGGACCAATACAGGTCACAACTTCTGTAGGTTCAATTGATAAAGGGCACCTGGGAAAAAGTACTAGCAGTTGCTCAGGAACATCAAGGAACACTGAAGACTGACAGGGACTCAGGACCAGTTGTGTAATGGTATCTGCTTCCACCACTATCTGTCTTTTACCCACTCCAGGCCCTTCCCTGGAGGCTGCAGATCCAGCTCACACCACAGCTGGGTAAAGAGAATCCAAACACAGCACAGGTGAGGGTCAGGGTCTATGAGGGCTTAATCTGGCCAGGTTCTGACTCCTGCAGCTGCACCATGGACAGGACACTGGGGTACAAGGAGCATCACCTCCAATCAGTCACACCAGAAGCTGGATGCTCCGTCCATCTCATGAAATCCCTGGACTCTCACACATGGCAGTGAGGAGGGCAGCCCCAGGACCTCCATTCTGCAATGAACACCCCATGAGAAGGACCCAGGGCTGCTCAGCCAGGGCTGGACTTTCAGCCTGAGGCTGCAGCTGCTTTGCTTGGGGGAAGCCTAGGACACAAGTGGGGAGCAGAAGGCAGGGACACCATCCTCCACAGGAAGTGTGCTAACCTTGTGCTGGTCAGAGGCACTGGGAGGGAACCTCAGGATCCTCCCTGCTTCCTTTCCTGGTCCTCCTCCTGCAGCCATCAGGAATGGGCAGGTCAATGTTCAGGGGTTGGCAGCACCACACTTAGGGATGTTTCCTGTAGGAGGGCACAGCCATGCAGAGGGAGGAGAAGCAGGTGGCACCCTCAGGGCCTTTGCTCTGCTCTGTGAAATCCAGGGGAGGGTTTGTGCTGGGGAAGGGCATAGGGTGCCATGGGCCTTGCTGGGGATGGAGAGGCAAGTTCAAGAGACAGCCTGCTCCCACTCAGGCAGCTGTTGGCCTCCTACCTTGAGTATCTTCCTTGAATTCACCCTTGTCTGTGGTGCTCCTAGATCTCCAGGCCTTGCTGTCTCCAGGTCTCAAAGCATCTGGGTTCGTGAAATTTCTCTGGTTCCTACTGATTCAGTCTCATTTGTCCCAGGTTAAGTCACATCAGGGTTTAGCTTGGCCCTCTGTGCAGACTGGGTCAGTGCTGGGTGAAATGGAGGCTCTGAGATTCCTCCCCTGCTTTTCACAGCAAGCTCAGTGACTCATAATGCAGCAGCTGTCTGCAGTCTGCACTGGAGATTCCCTTCCAGCTCTGCAGCCTGCCTGTGTCAATCATGACTGAGATGAGACCAGGAGCAGGGCCATGAGGACAGGTGCAGAGCCTGTGGGTGCTGGGGCAGTCCATGTCCCCATTCCCCCTGGCCTCCTGTGGAAATCACATGTGCTGAGAGAGGAGGCCCTGCCCTGCAGGCCTGCAGCACTGTAAGGACCCCACTTTCTGGCCCATACTCAGCTCTGGGAACTGCACTGGTTCAGAGGATGAAGCAGCCCAGCTCTGTCCTCACCCAACACAATGTCATGTGCTCCCTGTCAGGAATTCAAGGCAGGATGAAGACCATATGTGAGGGAATGTGAGTGGTGTTTTCTCTGTGCTTTCCCAGGGTGCTGTGTTAACACATTTAGAAATGCAGGTTGTGATTTTTGCTGTAATCTTGAGCCAACACAGAGGAATCGTGAACATGGTGAGATGCTTCACTACAACCAGTGAGGACTATCCATATGGGGAGGTCCTAAATGAACTCAGAATGAGAAGCTGGAGCAGTTGTTGGCAAAGCCTCAGCTAAGGTCACAGTGACAAGGAGCAGGCAAATATTCTCCTACAGCCACAGTCTTCCTGAAAACCAGTGTTCCCTGCAGACAGGTAGGAGTAGGAGAACTCCATAGTCCTGTGAAGGTTTATTCCCAGCTGGTGATTTCCCAGGTCCTGAACTGTGCATGTAGGAGTTCTTGAGCAGGTGGGAGTCCACCAGATGGCCCAGATATAGAGGCTGCTGGGTGAAAACTCCTGCACCCAGAGCCCTTGAGGGTGTGTGTGCAGGGGAGGTGGACCTGTCTGTCCTCCTGTGCTGCCAGCTTGGACTGCAGCTGTGGCCCATTGATGTGGTTCCCTCACTGTGAGCACTGCTGCTGCAGAGGTGCCTGCTGAGCACGGCCTCTGCTGCCTCCACACCTTCAGGTGGCTCCCTGTGCCCTGTCTGTCCTCATAGGAGTCAGTCCTCCTGGGTCTTCTCCTAGATCCTGTGGCCACTTGGGCATTTGGTGACTTTCCTCACCTGCTCATCCTCGCTCACTTCCCCTGTTCTGAGGAAGCTGCTGTGCATGGCTCCTGCCACCTTAAGCCACAGGTACTTCCTCAAAGTATCAGGTGAGGCCCCTGCAGAGGCTGCTGAAGGCCCTGAGCCAGGAGCACATTGCTGTGTGGTGGACACTGCATGCAGGGCAGCTGTGCTCTGCTCAGCCTGTTGCTGTGAGAACCTGGCTGCTGTTCATTACTGTGGAGGGCAAGTGTGCTGCTCCTGTCCACTGTGGATCAAGTGACTCACTGCATAGTGCTGGTCATTTGCCTGTACTCATTTCTAACAACTGAGTGAGATGAGCTGGGCATCAAGGACTGGGCCCCTCTGCAGAGCTGCAGGGTCAGGGTGGCTGGTTTTCATGAGCAGAGGGAGGCCCTATTTGCATGTCCTCCTGCTCTATAGCAGCTCTGGGTGGAGGCCCAGGCAGAGCAGCACTGAGAGCAGATGGGAGTGTCATGGGGCTGAACTGTTACATAGTAGGACTCAGAAAACTGAAATTTCATTTGCATATTTTTTTCTTGCATATGTCATCCAACAAATTGTTTTACTTATTAAGAAAATTATGATAGAGTGATCAGGGTCACCTTCAAGATGTGATTGTAAAATCACACAGAAGGAGTAGTGGTGGATCAGTTTGCAAAAGTTCATATCTAGCAAGTGGCAGATGAGTATTGGGCTTCAGCAATCACCCTGGGCTTACTGCTCACCTGACTCTCCTCCACCTCCCAGGGACCATAGTGTGCATGACCTGAAACTTGGTGGAGCTGGGCTCCCTCATGCTGGAGCAGACTGTGGGTGGGGACTCTCTCAAGGGCACAGGGAGCCCTGGCCTGTGAACTCCTGACTGCTGTCAGTCATGTGCAGGACAGGGAGGGTCAGAAAGAGCAGTGCAGGAGAGCTGGTGCTCTGCAGTTTGTCCAGGAGAGCAGCACGTTTGTGGTGCTGCCCAGGAACTGTAGCCAGGAGGGTGTGGCCAGCAGCTCCACAGAGGGCAGCCCAGGGCTTTGCACCCAGAGGATGGAAGGTGGTCTTGGGATTCCAGGAATCAGCAAGGCTCAGCTGCACCAGCTCAGAGGCAGAGATGAAAATGTGAGAGTCCCCCAGGACAGGGCATGTGGGAGAGAGCTCTGGGGTGCCTGGTCCTGGACTTCCCAGGGCATGGTTTCCCCTGTTCAGCCAGCAAGGTGCTCAGAGGTTCCCAGTCATGACTCAAGGGAGGCCAGGACCTGCTCCCTGCTGAGGCCGACCTTGTCATCAGCCTCCCCATGCTGGCTTTGCAGGCAGGCAGAGGGCAAGAGGGTCAGGGTCATAGAGTTTCCACCCAGTCTTGAAGGAAGGCAGGGAGGCCAAATGGGGTGTCAGGGTCAGAGTCCTGCTGGCAGCCCTGACAGGGTGATGCCTGGAGCTGAGAGATGAAGCAGGGCTGCTGTGGAGACCCAGGAGCAGAGGAGCCAGCAGTGAGCAGGGCTGGCCCAGGAAGCTGCAGGCCTCAGACCAAGCTCTCTATGAGGGAGGCCAGGGGCTGTGTCCACTGGGGCTGTGTGGAGGGGCTGCTCTGACCCTCACCCATCCCTCACTGCAGTGACCCTGAGGACAGAGATGGACACAGGAGCTCAGTGTATGTACTGCTGGGCTCTAGTCCTTTTCAACAGGTCTGTGTCTTTTCTTTTCACATGGGAATATTTGCTCCTGATCTAGAACATTGGGTAAGGAACTCCTGTTTGATATTTAAGGGCACAGAGGCCAGTTTTCCCTCAATTTTTTGAAGTCCGTGGACTGGATTTCTGAACTCTGCTGGAGCATTTCCTTTAGGCACTGAAAGATTAGGACTGAATGTTTTCTGCATCATGAGAGGGAGTGAGATCTTTGTGTTCAGTGATAGAAGGATTATGATTGCATAATTATCTGCCAAAATTCCACTTGGTAAGTACATTCTGTAGTCCCTGCAACTTTTGGGGAATGGTGGATCCCTTAGGACATGGGAACTCCTGGAATTTAGGTTAATCACTGTGGACATGCCAACCAAAGGGATGGCCAGACCCCAGTCACTTCCTCCCTCCATTTGATTCCTAGTAAAATGTGAGGGGATTTCCCACAGTGGGTTCTCTGTGTTGCATGTGGAACACCCAGGAAAGGCATTTGTGCAATGGACTCCTCTGCTCATGAATGGGAGCTTTCGCTATCATGAGCCAAATTTCATCTTCCTCTATGTGTATGTTATTTCCTTCAGGGATGCAAAGCTCATGAGCTAATTTTAGGTTACAATCTAGGAGAGAAGGCAGAACCTGATGGACAGGCTCCTCCTGACCTCATTCTCCTGTCTATGTAAAAAGCTGGTCTCACAGGAGCAGAGCTGGACTGTGACTGTGGAGGGAGAGGGAGGTTCAGGAGGGTGGAGGGGCTGAGTGAAGAGGCACAGGACATGACTGATGCAGGAGCAGCTGGTCTGTTCTCACCCAGAGGGTGGTGATGGGCAGCATGCTCACCTGCACACCCAACAGAGCACACAGGAGACATCCAGAAGGGTCTCCTCCCAGGAAGGAGTGTTGGGTGGTGGGTGAACTCCATGTTCCCACCTGACCAACAGGCCATGTTCAGGCATCCAGGCCACAGCTCCTGCCTCCCCAAGATTTGCAGCTTGTTTTCCAAACCTAAAATGACAGCCCAGGGGTGTTGGACTTTGGTAGAACGGGCTCCATCATTCACAGTGCCTGGGGTCCATCCAGGTTCATAAAGTCTTTGATTGCCACATTGAAATCCACAAGGAAAATGCTCACAGACCCAGGATCCAGAAGTTAACTGAAGTTGGAGATGGAACCTGAGAGAGAGAGAGATGCCAACAGAACTGCAGGAAAGGAATGAACCAGGGGCACAGGGAACATCAGAGTTCACCATGACTTGAAGCAGGTGCTGAGTTGTTTCCACACAGCCACCAAGAATCAGTCAGTGACCAGGTCCCTGGAAGTTACCTGAACAAATTCAAAGAGGAAACTTCAGAAGTCCAGTAGAGGAGAGCTGAGGAGCGGGACATGGCTGCCCTGCCTCCCCTAAGCAATGGGCTCCTACAGTAACTTCGACTCTGTGTGTGTGTGTGTATGTATATCTGAGGAACCTGGGAGGTTCTAATGCATGCGTGTGTGTATTTGTATCTGACTTTCCTGGGAGGTCCTAAATTGTGTGTGTGAGGTTACTGAGAGGTTCTACATTGTGTGTGTGCATGTGAAGTCTCTGGGAGGTCCAAATGTGTTTGTGTGTGTGTGTGTGTGTGTGTGTGTGTGTGTGTGTGTCTGAGGTTCCTGGGACGTCATTGTGTGTGTGTGCATATGTGTGTTGTGCAGTTTCCACACAGTCACCAAGAGTCAGTCAGTGACCATGTCCCTGGAAGTTACCTGAACGAATTCAAAGAGGAAACTTCAGAAGTCCAGGAGAGGAGAGCTGAGGAGAGGGACGTGGCTGCCCACCCCTCCCCTGAGCAATGGGCTCCTTCAGGAAATTGGACCTGAGTCCAGTCAGGCTCCCATCCCCCACTTCCTCCAGGTAGAGGGCTGTACATGGTGGTGCGTTGAGCCAGGGGAGCAGGGACTGTTGGGTGGTCCAGCAGAAGGTTGGAAGCTCTCTGACCACGAGGACAGGGACATGACTCCTTCATTCTTAATCAGAGGCACTTAGTCCTGCATGCAGCAGTCCCTCTGAACGACAAAATCACCAGACTGACTTTTGGATAACAATAATGGTGCTTATGCCTCCCTTCTCCAAGGACACTTCAGTTGTGGTAAATTGAGTTTCCTTTCAGTTTTACACAAGGTGTGTTTGCATTTCCAGGGAAATTTGTAAGAATGAGAGTAAGAAAATAAGTTGTTACACATGCAGTAAATTTAACAAAGGCTCTGTTTTACCTGGCACTGTGACATTTTCCAGGTCCTCTATATACATACATATAGACATATTATAGTGTCTCCTGAGGTTACCTAAGCTTGAGAAAGAGGAACACCTACCAGCTTACAAAAAGTTCCTCTCTGCCCAGTTTCTCATCTCTATCTGATGTGTGGTCCCATCCTGTTGCTCATGGCTCCCCAGTATCCCTGCTTGTCTTGAATTTCACCTCCTGGTCCTGAACTCTACCTGTTGGTCTTGATCTTCTGCTGCTGGTTCTGACCGCTCTCCTTATCCTGAGTGTTCTATTGACCCGGAGCTCCACCTGTGGGGCCTGAGGTTCATGCTGATCTTGAGTTTCCTATGGTGGTCCTGATGCTCTGTTTATCCTTAGCTGTTCTGCATAGAGGTTTGTGTCTGGGATCAGTCTGAAGTCCCCTCACTTTAAGTTCAGCATAGAAATGCACATTGGCCTTCTCAATGGTCACAGAGACCAGTTGTAGTGAGAACTGGTTCTTGGACATGTCTGTGGAGAAAATGATTCAACTCTTTAGGAAGGGGTTACAAGTTGTACCTCCATTACTATCAATGGGCCCCATCCTCTGTAGCACCCTCCCCAAGGGTGACAGATTCTCCTCTAATGGTAAACACTGGTGATGAATCTACACAGCTGAAGGACAGGGTCTGTGAGGGCTTCACCAGGCAAAGTCCCAGCTCCTGCAGCTGCACCTGGCACAGGACACCTGGGGACAAGGACAGGCAGACTCTGTCAGTTATCTGCAGTCAGAATCTCCCCATGGACCCAGCTCTGACGCTGGGGACACTCACCGTGCGGAGTTGTGACCAGGCACAGGAAAAGACCCAGCAGCCTCATCTTCTAGACCACACCTGCCTTCCCAGAGAGCTCAGCCTTGTGTGAGCAGAGAGCTGTGAGCTCCCACAGCCCAGAGGGCATTTGAACTCAGAGCAGGAGGAAGAATTTGCTTGTGGGATGAACCTCATATAGAAGGATGTAAGGGGGAGGGGCAGACACATTTCTCTGCTGGAAACAGATGAGTGTGCCCTCTGGAAGTTTCCTCCTCTGCTTGCAGTCCACTTCCAAAGGGCCAGGGAGCCCTTATTCCAGGACATGTGGTAGAACTTTTCAGGGAGCAGGATGTGTTCACACCTGAAAGACTCATTGGGAACATGGTGATCAGCATCACCTCCTAGAGATTATGGGGTTAATGTTTAACCGCTGTGTGTGTGTGTAGTTGGCAGAGGAGGTCATGCTATGCATACGTATATCTAAGTCTAAAGTAGGGAATTATGAATTCAATTACTTTTCCAGGCACCATAAGCACATGTACGCATGTTAAATTTTGGGTTTCCAGAATTTGAGGCAGCATATAAACATTGCAATCTATATAATCCAGAGTAACTTCCTTAGACTCAAGGTTTGTCATGTGATGGCAGTCCATGGGTGACTCATGGACTGAGATTCATGTTTCTTCATGTAAATTGCCCATGAATCTTGTAGTGTCAATGACTACCTGGGAGGGTTTGTCCACAAACTACACACACTGTGATTTAGAGTATTGCAGAAAGTTTTCTCATATGGTGTTCATTTCTAGCACTGTTGAAAGAGATGACAGGTTCCTTTTTTCTGTGGAAATACCAGGTGCTGCAGCAGAATCTGGTCTTGGGGATGCCCCCTTGGTGGAAATCCTTGAGGAGCAAGGGCCTTCTCAGAGATGGAAGCAGTCATCTGTTGAAGGACATTCAGCTCAGGGATGGGGATAGTTTCCTGCAGGTGCCTTCCCACTTGTCCCAGGTGGTGCACATCTTTTTCTCTATATCTGTCTTTCTCTTTTAGGGAACCATTTCCACTATGGACCTTCATGGTGGTTCAGTCCATCTGCACAGTCAAAGATTCTCAGAGGAAACAAGTTCATCTGGACCTTGGGAGCTATTGACATCATGTTAGGTCTCTTTTAATTGCCCACTTCAAGCTCATGTGGACCAAGGGTTCTGCCTGTGCCAAGCATCAGGTCTCTGTAAACCACATTCTGTGATGTGCCCTCCATGACCATCGGTCATTGTGGAGAGATCTCCTGAGCATGGTGGTGATTAGCAGAGCCCAGACCATCCTTCCTCACCACAAATCCCCCAGGATGAGGACAGCACATGTGACTTCCTATCATAAAAAGCAGAAATTGGGGATTGTAGCTGGAACTCTGTATGTGTCCTTGGTAGCAGGGAGCCTGAGGAATACGATATCATCTTCTACTCTAATGACATGGTTCAGTTTTGGACACTAAAATTTCACATATAATCTCTCGTCACAGAGCCTATAGTCACCTGCTCTGCTGTCACCCTACATGCCACACACATACTTTGTGCAGATGACAGAACCTCAGCCCAGTGCCCTCACACATGTATCTACTGATGTAGGTCCAGCAACCTCTAGAAATCCCCTTCCTCCCTATCATTTCATGAAAGAGCTTCACATGAACCTTGTGAGGTTGACAGAATAGATCAGCTGAAAATCAGGGAGATGATGGACATCTGGAAGAGCCTCATGGCCGCTCACTGACAGAGAATGAAACCCAGCAGGAGTGCGTGTTGGGAGGTGTGGAGCTGGCCACAGTTCTGCTGGATCCTGAAAGGTCAGGTAGCATGTGGGCACCAGGGACAGAAAAGAGCTTGTCATGAGGGTCTCAGTAATGAAATCCACTGCCTGGGCCCTGGGTCATGATGCAGTGCTGGTGGAAGAAGAACAGCAACTAAGCACACAGCTTTCTATGCATAATGTACTGAGTAAAAGTTCAGGGGAGAGACCTGGAGAGTTCCCAGTGATGAACAAGGTGAGAGTCACCTGCCATCCTGGGCAGAGCAGGAGGCTGTGGTGGTGGGCTGCTGAGGAGAGGGAGGGTCCCCCAGGTGGATTTCCATGCAGCGATGGACTGAGGTAGAAATGGAAAGCAGGGCACAGCCTGGTGGAATGCACTGCAGCCAACACTGCTCATTCCGTGCATTTCTAGAAATGGAAGGCAGAATCGCAGAGATGCAGAGCAGCAGAGTGGCTCACATGGACTCAGGGTAGGTTGGTGACGAAGGCACAGGGTTCACTCTCCTGGCTTTTAACCTCCTGGGTTGATTCCTACCCGGCATGTCCCTCTTAGTGGTGCAGGTGGGGTTTCAGTGCCAGCACATGAAGGAGAAGGGTCCCTGCCTTCCAGCCCCATGATTCCATCAGCACCCGTCCTGATGTGCTAAATGCACAACTTCCTTCCCCAGGCCACAGCATGGTCACTCACTGCAGCACTGATTTGGAGTCTGGGTCCAAGTCCAATCCAGCCATCATCTGGGTCAGCTGTGGGTGTGACCCAGGGTCGTGCCCCTCAGATTGAAGCTGTGAATCGAACACACCATGTGCTCCAGACTCAGTGCTGGCAACAGCATAGGGTCAACCCTCCATTCCTAGCATTGACATGGGACCACAGTCCAATGCCAGCTGGACCAGCATCAACCTCAGGGCCCAGAAGAACCTGCTGATGTGACCCTGGCCACCCCTCCTCACTGGGTTGATGCTGGGCTCAGACTCCAGCAGACCAACCATGTGTCTTTCTGGGGTCAGCCAAGGTGGGGTCCCTCCTGCCTGCCTTGCTGTACTTTCAGCTCCTTCAGTCAGGCTCTGTGTGCTGGTGCCTCGCAGGGCTGGAGGGTGGGCAGCTGCCCCCTCACACTATACTCTTCACTGCTCCTTGGGGACACTCAATATCCCTAGGGACTCAGTCCTGGTGAGCATGACCCTGTGCAGACTCCCTGTGCAGACAAGTCTTATGCAGGGCTCTGCCTGTGCTTGACGGTTTTGGGTTTCCTTTGAGGACTATATGAAACTTCCATGCCCCATGGATCCTGTACCTCATCATTGTCACTGTGAACAGCACATGGACACCCTCAGTATGCGTACACCAGACCTTGTGGAGGGGCAGGCACTGTGTCCCACTCTGCTCCTGTACACACTGAGTCACAGCTGCTGTGACACTATGATAAAACTACTCATATGTGGTAAAAAAATGTCCAAAGCCAAGGTCCTGTAGTAGCTGTTGATCTCCCATGAACACTGGATGGTGCCATGCACAGCCTGTGCAGCCAAACTGCCTTGTGAGATGAACACAAGGTCTGCAGGGGAGCACAGCCAAGTCCACAGCTGAGGACTGGTGGAAAAGTTTTCCCCGAGGGCCAGGATGAGGGAACAAAGCCCCAGGGAAGAAGGCAGGCACATAGGCTGGTCAGCCATGTCCTGCAGACACACAGAGCTATTGAAGGTCATGACTTGGGTCACTCAGGCCCACCAGGAACCCAGGGTCCCCTGTGTTCTCCCTTGCCTTGGAGGGGTTCAAGTTTCTGTGGGTTAAATTTGCATTTTAGCATTGGATTCTTGGCTTGTAACTGAAAATTCACTATCAGACTGCATCATTCTAAAACTTATCCTCTTTTCTTCTGAAAAATTATAGTCTTGTTTCTCAGAAGGAAATCTGTAGTCCTATTACAGCAAAACTGCTACAAAGATTGGCTTTTTTTCACTCTAATTTTGTTTTTGGACTAAACCCTCCACGTCCTTCAGCACATGTGAGATGCATCGTCCTCCACACGACCAGGTCCCTGGGAGGCGGCCTCAGTGCACCAGGAGGCTGCAGAGGCCCTGCTCTTCCCCCTCCCATGCCCTGGGTCAGGCTATGGACAGTGGAGCAGGACAGAGCAGGTGGAGGGAGGGAGGGCTCTTCCTGCCCCACCAGACAGAGCACCTGGGTGACAGCAGGACCTCTGCTGCAGCCTCCCTCAGGGGGCTCCTGTGCAGGTGCTCCACTGCCCCAGCACACAAGCAGCTGTCCATCACCCTTCACCCTGACAGGTGGCTCAGGAGCTCTGGAGTAACTGAGCCACAGCCCTAAGCACATGTGGGACCTTCTGGGAACCAGGACACAGCATTTCCTGGGGACAGAGCAGAGCCAGCAGGGTCCCTCCTCACCCAGGCTCCTGCTGCACAGAGCCAGGCAGAGACCCCCCCACGGGTGCTGTGAGGCGGCTGGCTGGCTGCTCACCTCAGTCTCCCTACCCAGCCCTTCATTCTCTCAGGGAGGACTGTCCATCAACCTGCAGACACAGGAAGCAGCTGTCCATAAGTCCACACTTGTACAAAGTGGGGGAACAGCCTTAGGCCCTCCCTGAGGACAGGGCATGCTGAGGGCTGAGCAAGCTGTACAGGGCCACACGCCTTTCCCAGGACCCCAGGTAGCATGGCAGGAGCCTGTAACCCAAACGAGATTCCCAGGGCAGCTGTGCAGGCCCTGAGCAGCCCTGCACAGAGCCTGTGTGGAGGTGCAAGACCGCCCTATATTCCTGATGGCATCTCACCCTTGTCCCCAGGTGTGCCTGCCCCGTGCCATCCTCAATGCTGACAGCCACCTCTCCTGTCATGGAGCCTGCTTCACTGCTGACCTGGGCCTGCTGGAGGGGCCCACCCCAGGCAGCCCTTGGGAGCGGATGGGCACTGCTCCTCTGCTGCCCTGCTGTCAGCTCCTCACCTGTCCACCGTTGAGCAAGAACTATTTACATTGTGGGTGACGGAGGAGGAGCAGAATGAAAAGACACAACACCTGCTCCACCTGGTCTTTCTGAGGCCTTAGGAGCACAGTGGTCATGAGGCCACCTGCACACGATTTCCTGACCACAGAGGGACCTGCAGGAGCAGAGGCATGAATTTCCAGTTCTGTGCAACCTGCCAAGCTGAGCCTGGAGCAGAGGACAGCCTGAGCAGAGCAGTGACAGACACTAAGGTCACATCATATGTCACAGCACAGGAGAGTCAAAGCCAGGGGCAGAAGCTGCACAGAATGCTTCACAGCTCTACCTGGGAGTCACTGTGGGACTCAAATGCTCTGTGTCTGTGGAAGGTCCCCAGCCTAGATGTCATGGTGGACTGTCACAGAGAGGTCCATATTGTTCTGCAGAAAGGTCCTCACACAGGGCTGAGAGCAGGACAGTGCCCAGGAGCCCTCCATCCCTGGACATCTCTCCTCTTCCTGTGGCTGCTGAAGGGCTGTCCTCTCTGGAGGGAAGCAGGCTCCATGATCTCTGCCTGTGCACACTTGTGACGGGGGCCACGCTGCCCTGTGCTGGACGGTGGAGCTCTCCTCAGTCTCTGGGACCCGATGAAGTCGGAAATTGTGGTCATCGTGGCCTCAGGGGAAGGACAAGAATCAGGCCCTCCCTCAGTGGCCCTTGGTGATGTGCCTTAGTGGTGACCTATCTTTCCTAGCATGAGCTCTGTCCTGACCCCTCTGTCCACCTTGACTGACTCTGAGTGCAGAGGAGCAAGTCGACCTGTGGCTGGTTGTGTGTCTCAGCAAATGTGTGCCCACTTCTGCAGAGGGCTCTGGAGACCTGCTGTGAAGACACGCCCATGGCAGGTGAGGCCTCCCCCTGTCTGGTGCATGGTGGATCTCTGCTCCGTTGCAGGGGTGACTCTCACATTTAGATGGAAGCAGAATAAGCCAGTGCCCAAAATCAGAGGCCAGAGCTCTTCTCTGATATGGGGAAACTAATCACAATAAGGAGCTGGGGAAGCACAGAGTTCCTTAGGACTTGGCAGAGGGGAGTGAAGGGAGGGGGCGTGTGGAGCTGGGAAGGAAGTGGAGAGAATAGGACGTCATTACCCCACGAGCGCACACGGCCACATCACTGGTGTTCTACATGATGTACAGTCAGAAGAATGAGCAGGCACCCTCCTTTTATACAAGATGTGCAAGGGCATCTAATATCAGGTGTAACTCATTAGAAGAAATTTATAAAAGGAAACAAGTGAAGTGGAAGAATAAGGTACAGAATTTTAAATGTGTAAAAATTTCCTGGGGAAAATGGTAATATCCAGTATGTGCCAGGCAAACAGAGGGTACCAGATGGAGCTTCCCTCTCCTCCTGGATTAAGGGAGCCAGTGCTTTGGGGCCCTGTGGGATCTGAATATCCAGTGAGCCTGAAAACCAGACAAACAAAACTTCATTAAAATATAGCAGAGATATAACAAACATAAATGAGAGGGATTTCCTGCCTAGGAACAAAGAAGGTACAGTTGAAGTTTAAAACCAAACAGGAAACCAGCCCTCAAACCCCTCTGCACCTGCTCCTGGGCTGACCCTGAGCTCCCTGTGTGCTGAGCGCCCCCTGCTGGCCCTGGGCTCCCTGCAGGGAGGTTTGTGTCTGGCTCACACTGAGGTCCCCTCACTGTGTCTCTGGCACAGTAATAGGTGGCTGTGTCCTCGGCTCTCATGCTGCTCATTCGCAGGTACAGCGTGTTCTTTGAGTTGTCTCTGGAGATGACGAATTTCCCCTCACAGACTTGTTATAGTTAATGGTACCAAGACTACCACTAATGTCTGAGATCCACTCCAGCCCCTTCCTTGGAGGGTGGCAGGAACCAGCTCATTCACTAGTCCCTGAAGGTGAATCCAGAGGCTGCACAGGAGAGTCGCAGGGACCCCCCAGGCTGCACCAGGCCTCCCCCAGACTCCACCAGCTGCACCTCACACTGCACACCTGCAAACACAGAGGCAGCCTGGTCAGGACACTCACTCATCCACTCTTTCTCTCACTCCTGTCCACTCACACACTCAGGATCTCTGTTCTCCATTAATCACCTTTGAAAACAGCCACAAGAAAAACCCAGCTGAGCACACCCTCCATGGTGAGCAGCCTGTGTTGAGTCCTGACCACTGAGTGGGATGAGCTGGAGTCCAGGGCTGGGCTCCTGTGCAGAGCTGCAGGGTCAGGGTGGCTGGTTTTCATGAGCAGAGGGAGGCCCTATTTGCATGTCCTCCTGCTCTATAGCAGCTCTGGGTGGAGGCCCAGGCAGAGCAGCACTGAGAGCAGATGGGAAAATCATGGGCAGACATTTCTTCCAATAGCCCCAGAGATATGGTGACTGACTGATTCTCCCTATGCATCTGTTTATCCAGCATCAGTGGGATTTATCCTCTATCTGTTATTTATCATCATCATTTTCCAATGAACACCATATTCCTATGGCTTCTATTGTTCTTAACCAATGCTGATCCCCACTTCCAGTTCCCCAGTACCTCCTGACAGGGAATGTGGTGAAGAGGAGTGTTGGAAATTGAAAGGTGGTCAAGGACAGGAAAGGTTTTGAATATAGGACCAGTGTTTCCCTAGGCTTAGGGATGTGGTGACTGATTTATTCCATCTGTCTATGTGTCCTTGTATCCCTCCTCTGTGAATATCCCTCCTGCTGCCTGCCATCTATTATCATCCTGTGTCTCATGTCCACCTTATTCCCAGGATCTTCCGTTGTTCTTCATCACCACTGACATCCACTTCACTTCCTCAGTAGCTCCTGTTTGAATTTCCAGCTGGGTCCATGTAACCCTTATCTGAGTTCAGCCCAGGGCTACTGCTCATGGGACAGGGTGAGTGTCCCTTCACCTGGAGCCTCTCACTGTCCAGTGCACTCCAGAGCTGAGTGGCATGGGGCTCTCAGGTCAGCCTGCTGTAGAGTTAATGTGGGGACAGGGCAGACATTCTCTTTACGTGGTCATCCTTCCCAGACTTGGAGAAATGACCCATAGCCCCAAAGCATTCCTCACCTGTGTACACCTTCAGGACTTCCCTGCAACTCAGGTCTCTCACCTTGAGGACCAACAACTGTGAGGAGCTTAAACCCTGCATATTGCTGTGACAGGGCACCTAGCATACCTCTCATGTACTGGTGGACCAGAGACATGGCTCTCAAGTACATCCTAATGTTCCTAGACTGTTTCCTACTCTCATGCTACAAGACATGATCCTTACCTCAGAGAAACATAGATAGTTTCTTCTGTTTTGCTGGAGAGAAAGTGCAGGACTTTGGCTTCAGTCACACAGTGCATGGTTTTCAGAAGAAACAAATGCACCATTGACAGAAGCTTCAAAGCCCAGGAAAGATGTCTGAGAAATACTGTCTGAGTTCCAGTGTCAGTGGATCTGGGACTTTTTCCAGGTCGCATTCCTAGAGATGGAGGAGAAGAGAGCAGAACTCCAGGGCACCCACTGTGGGATCTGATGGCCTGGCTGCCTCTGGGCTTCCTTGTGAAGAAGGGAGATGGGGAGCTCAACAGGACCTTGGAGTATCATGTGAGGAGCCAGAACTCTTTAATCTTCCCAGAGTTTATTCCCTTTCCACCCAAATCACCCAGAAACAATGAAGGTCTAGTAGGGCTGCAATCTCAGAACCTCACTGTGCACAGGAACACCTGTCCTCCTGTCCTGCAGTGGTCCTGTGAACTAGAGGAAGTCTGATTCTTCTCATCCAGTGGCAGGAAGCTTGTTCAAATGGTTCTCTGTTGACAGAAAGAAAGACAAGAAAGAGGACCTTGGATATCTGCAGAAGGATTGCCAAGACAATGGTGAAAGCATTGGCTGGGATTTGCTCATTGTTTTATGCTAAATGGCAGAGGAGGGAAACCAGAGTGGGAGGAATGTGTTAAGCAGGAGATATTTTTCAAATACCACAAATATTTGAAAAATCTCCATAGTCAGGTGTTACCCACTGGGTACAGGGCCAGCATGGAGATGCAGCGAAAGAGTAAGGTATTGTCCACTGGGGACAGGTCAACATGGGAATCATGTAAGAGGTTAGTTAACATCCCTGGGTTATAGGCCAGCCTGGGGATGGAGTAACATCTCAGGTGTTATCCTTGGGGATAGGTCTACATGCAGAAGGTGTAACAGGTCAGATATTCTTTATGGAAACAGGGACACGTGGAGAAGGTGTGACAGATAAGATATTAAGTTAAGATATTATCCAGTAGGTATAGGCCAGCATGGGAAAGGTGCAATATGTCAGCTATATGCACTGGGGACAGGGCAGCATGGGGATGAGTAACAGGTCAGATATTATCCATGGGGTCATGGCAGCATGGGGCTGGATTAGGGATTCAGATATTATCCTCTGGGACTGGTCCAAAATGGGGAGGGAGTAACTTTCAATGTGGGGATTGGGTGCTTGTCCTAGGAATCCACTGGGCCATCCCAGCAAGGATGGAGAGCTGATGCCCGTGTCCAGGGAAGGTCTGTGGGCAGCTGCCAGGCCTGACAAATCCTGTGCCCCAGATTTTATGAGAATACAAGGTCGTGAAGGAATTTATAAGAATAGAAGCAACACGGACTCTTCCTGAAAAAGATGAAAGTGTCAGCGTTGCAGAAGAAGCATTGAGGAGGCTGCATCCCTAGAGCAGCTGCTTTAGATGAAGAAAGCTTGGCATGAACACACAGTGGGGACGATTCAGCCATGAAGAAAAGTGACCTCACAGCTTGTGCTGGGAAGAGGGTGGAACTGGAGGCCATCAAGCTGCTTGAACAGGCCAGACTCAGAGTCAAGTTGGAACCTGCAGAAAAGTCAGAGGGCAGGAGGGTAAACTGAATATAGAGGGAGATCAGTGGGTCCTGAAGGGACTGGGGGTGGGAGGTGGGTGAGGAGGGAGAGCAGCGTGAACCCCGTAAACTGTGCTACCTGCTTATATGAGCACAGCACAGTGAGTGCACCTTCATCAACACCAGGAGCCACTAGTTCAAACCTGCACAAACAAACAGAAGGTAGAGCCCTGGAGTGTGGGAGAGAGAAGAGGGGAGGGAGAAGGAGCAGGAGGAGAGAGCTGCCCGCAGAAATGGAGCAAGTTACATTCCAGGTTTGAATAGTTAGGTGAAAACAAAGCCAATATCATGTTTTCCTGTAAAGCATAAAATCTGTAACCACTAGAGAAGAAAGTCTGAGGACCCACCCACAGCTGCGGGGCCAGCAGCCCTGCTCCTGAATGCTTGAGGCAGAGGTCACGGGTGAGGGCCTGGGGCCACTTCCAAGTGCCCAGGAGGACCAAGGAAGGAGACAGGCCCTTCCAACAGTGACCAGTCATGGGAGTCCTGCTGGCTCTGGCTGGGGACCTGGAACCTTCCTCCTCCTGATGTATTGATACGGATGGCCATGTGTGTCCTACGACTCTGGCCTCCTCTTGAGTGTGGAGCAGAGACCACACTCAGTACCATGCCATTCTAACCCCTCAGCTAACGACTTGAGACTTGAGGAAAGAGACAATTGAAAACCTGTTTGCCTCTTTCATTACCCCTACAATAAGGGGACTACATATTATTATTCTTATGATTTCATTTCCTAATCTCCTAATATCTTATTCCCTTCACAGGGCCCAGTAATTAATGATTGGTTGGTACCTTTCCAGCATTGATTAATTCAACTTGTAATAATACAAATGAGGACAATACATAACTCAAAATTATGAACCTGATCTGTAACACTCATCTTCTTAATTATATTATCAAATCCCCAAATTTACTAGGACTATTACCACACTCATTTACTCCCACCTCCCAATTATCAATAAACCTAGGAATAGCAATTCCACTATGAGCTGGGGCCATGATTACCAGATTCTGCCCCAAGACAAAAGCATCCCTAGCTCATTCTCTCCCTCAGGGAACCCCAATTCCCCTGATTTATATACTTGTAGTCATCAAAACGGTTAGTCTCTTCTCTGAACCTATAGCATTAGCTGTTTGTCTAGCAGCCAATATTACAGCTGGTCACCTACTTATGCACCCAATTGGAGTTGCTGCGTTAGTCCTGCCATCCATCAGTCCCCCACTGCATCCCTTATCTTCTTAATCTTGTTAACAGTACCTGAATGTGCTTAGCTTTAATTCAAGCACAGGTCTTTACCCCTCTCCTAAGCCTCTATTGCATGATAAAACCTCATCATGTGGTTAATCCCAGCCCCTGGCCACTGGCAGGAGCTCTGTCAGCTTCACTTCTAACATCCAGCCTAGTAATGATGCATTTTAACTTTAACTCTCGATTAATACTTGGGATTGTTAACAAATACTCTCACCATAGATCAGTGGTGAAGAGATATCATCCTTGAAGGAACATTTCAAGATTATTAAAAATAATTTCTCAAAAGGGCCTTCAATATAGCATGGTTTTATTCATCATGTGAGAAGTATTTTTATTTGCTGGCTTCCTCTGAGTATTTTGTCATTCAACTTAACCTCCACCCCAGAATTAGGGGGTTGCTGACCTCCTGTAGGAATCAACCCGCTTAACCTATTAGAAGTACCACTCCTTCATACCTCCATTCTTCTAGCCTCTGGGCTATCAATCCCCTGAGCACATCACAGCTTACTAGAAGGGAATCGTAAACACATAGTCCAAGCACTAGCTATGGAAATTGCCCTGGGACTATACTTCACCCTACTACAAGCCTCGGATATTTACAGACACACTTCACTATTTCTGATGGCATCCCTGGCTCAACATTCTTCATAGCGACAGGATTCCATGGACTCCACATAATCGTCAGATCCACTTTCCTCCTAGTGTGCTTATTATGACAACTAAAATTCCACTCACCTCTGCTGCTTGATACTACCCCTTTGCAGCCACATGAGTGTTTATAGTAGCTGACTCAGGGTACCAATTATGGAACCAGCCCAGATGCCTGTCCACAGAGGAGTGGATAAAGGAAGTGTGGTTTATATACAGAGTGGAGTTTTACTCACCATCATGAGGAATTACAGGAGAGTATTTGCTGGTAACTTGATGGAACTGGAGAAGATCATCAAGTGAAATGATTCAGATTCAGAAAGTCAAGGGCTTGAGGCTGTCTCTCATATGTGAAATCTACAGATAAATAAGCAGAAGAGGAGCATAAAAATAGAATGGAAAGCAAGGGAGTAGAGGGAGGGAAAGAGGGATGAATGGGGAGGGAGGAGAGGGAGGTCTGGAGGGAATGGACCAAAACATCACGTGCAGATGTGAACTCCCCACAGTGAGTCAGGTAGGAACTGTCTGATGTGAAAACACTGTGAACAAGCAGGAGGGAGGTCAGCACATGGAGGAAGGAAGCTGTGGAGGGAGGAGGAGGGAAGGGGGAGGTGCTGCAGATGCAACCTGAGCAATTGCCTTGTGTGATTGTGGAATTATGTCAAAAGCACCAGCAGTCAAGTGTATAGAGGCAGGAATGAAAAAGTGGAAATGCATCAGGAAAAGATCAAGAATTCTTGTCTTCAGAGACAACATGGATCAGAAAACAAGTCCAAGGAGCTCCCCTGGGAGGCTGGTATATGCAGAGGCCCCAGATTCAGGAAACCAGCATAAGCCCTCTGCACCTGCTGCTGGGTGACCATGAACTCCCTGTGTGCTGAGCGCCCCCTGCTGGCCCTGGGCACCCTGCATGGAGGTTTGTGACAGGGCTCACACTGAGGTCCTCTCACTGTGTCTGTAGTACAGTAATAGGTGGCCGTGTCCTCGGCTCTCAGGCTGCTCATTTGCAGGTACAGCGTGTTCTTGGAGTTGTCTCTGGAGATGGTGAATCGGCCCTTCACTGAGTCCATATAGTTGGTTGTACCACCATCCTTGTTAATATCACCAACCCACTCCAGCCCCTTCCCTGGAGCCTGGCGGACCCAGTGCATCCAGTAGTTACTGAAGGTGAATCCAGAGGCTGCACAGGAGAGTCGCAGGGACCCCCCAGGCTGCACCAGGCCTCCCCCAGACTCCACCAGCTGCACCTCACACTGCACACCTGCAAACACAGAGGCAGCCTGGTCAGGACACTCACTCATCCACTCTTTCTCTCACTCCTGTCCACTCACACACTCAGGATCTCTGTTCTCCATAATCACCTTTGAAAACAGCCACAAGGAAAACCCAGCTGAGCACACAGTCCATGGTGAGCAGCCTGTGTTGAGTCCAGACCACTGAGTGGGATGGGCTGGAGTCCAGGGCTGGGCTCCTGTGCAGAGCTGCAGGGTCAGGGTGGCTGGTTTTCATGAGCAGAGGGAGGCCCTATTTGCATGTCCTCCTACTCTATAGCAGCTCTGGGTGGAGGCCCAGGCAGAGCAGCCCTGAGAGCAGGTGGGAGTGTCATGGGCAGAATGGTGAACATAGTAGTTCTCAGGAAATAAAAATTTCTTTTGAGTATTTTCTGCTTTGCATTGTTCATCCATTAAATACTTTTATATATGCACAAAACCATGATAGAAGAATTAGGGTTAAGTCTTGATTCAATTGTAAAATCACACACAGAATCATGACTGATGATTCATTGTGTCCAAGAGCTCATATCCTGAAACTGTCAAGTATTTGTGCTTTGCTCTCCTCTTCAACATGAGTGCTCACCTTACCCTCATCCACCTCCCAGGTGGACACACATGGTGACCTCCTCAGAGCCCATTGTGTGCATGACCCCACACTTGGTGGAGCTGGGCTCACTCATGCTGGAGCCGACTGTGGGTGGGGACTCTCTCAAGGGCACAGGGATGCCATGGCCTGTGAACTCCTGACTGATGTCAGCCATGTGCAGGACAGGGAGGGGCAGAAAGAGCATTGCAGGAGAGCTGGTGCTTTGCAGTTTGTCCAGGAGAGCAGCACATTTGTGGTGCTGTCCAGGAGCTGTAGCCAGGAGGGTGTGGCCAGCAGCTCCACAGAGGGCAGCCCAGAGCTTTGCACCCAGAGGATGGAAGGTGGTTTTGGGGTCCCAGGAATCAGCAAAGTCCCAGCATCACCATCTCAGAGGCAGAGATGAAAATATTATAGACACCTACGGCAGGGCATGTGGGAGAGAGCTCTGGGGAGCCTGGCCCTGGACTGCCCAGGGCATGGTCTCCCCTGTTCAGCCAGCAAGGTGCTCAGAGGTCCCCAGTCATGGCTCAAGGGAGGCCAGGACCTGCTCCCTGCTGAGGCCAATCTTGTCATCAGCCTCCCCATGCTGGCTTTGCAGGTAGAGGGCAAGAGGGTCAGGGTCACACAGGTTCCACCAAGACTTGAAGGAAGGCCAGGGAGGCCAGATGGGGTGTCAGGGTCAGAGTCCTGCTGGCAGCCCTGGCAGGGTGAGGCCTGGAGCTGAGATGAAGCAGGGCTGCTGTGGAGACCCAGGAGCAGAGGACCAGCAGTGAGCAGGGCTGGCCCAGGAAGCTGCAGGCCTCAGACCAGGCTCCCTAAGAGGAAGTCCAGGGGTTGAGTCCAGCTGGACTGTGTGGTGGGGCTGTCCAGGACCCTCACCGTCATCCCTCACAGTGGTCCTGAGGCCAGATCTGGAGCAATAAGGTTGCATGTCCGTCCTGCTGGGCTTCAGTCCCCTTCACCATGTGACTATCTCTTTCTTTTTCAAATGGAAATATGTATCCTTGTCCCAGAATTTGGGATGTGTGATCTCCTTTTGATTTTAAGGACATACAGAAGGGTTTTCCCTCATCTTTGGGATTCCTAGGACTGCACCTCTGAGCCTGCTGGAGCCTTTACTTTATGGACTGAAGGATGAGGACTGATGTCTTCTGCATCATGAGATGGAGTGACATCTTTGTCCTCAGGAGTGGAATCATTAGGTTATCATAATTGTCATCCCAAAATGCCATTTGAAGATGTCATTCTGCAGCTCCTTGGGTTGTTCGTGAGTGGTGGTTCCCTATGGACAAGGGGCCTCTTGGAATTTGTCAATCACAGGGACACGCCATGCAAGGGGTTGTCTGACCCCAGTCTCTCCCTCCCTCTGTTTGATTCCTAGCAATGAGGTGAGAGGTTTACCCCACAGAGGGCTCTGCATCCCCACCTGGCACAGGCAGGAAAGGCACATGCAATGGGAAAGGCACATGCAATGACACCGTCTAGTTATGGACTGCAGTTTTTGAAGTTATGAGCAGAGCAGTAGAGTTGTTATGAAAAATTCCAAGGAGAGCTTGTGTTTTTGCAGAACTTCAACATCTCCAAGCTCTTTCATTTCTTTCCAGCATAATCATTGCCCCCAGATTCTGGTGCCAGGTGCCAAGGCCATGGGAACCCTGAGGGCACACTGCTCTCCAACCTCCTCATTCCTCCCTTCCGGCAGCAGCAGCCTACATCAGGGACCCGCAGGCCTCAGCCCAGGTGCTGTGGGGGGCTGCCCGGTGGAGCAAGGTCCTGCTCTAGGGCAGCCAACAGACACCAGTCCTTCCCATGGCGTTGAGGACAGCATGCTTGTGTCATGTTCAAGGTCTTTAATCACAAAGTGCAACAGCAAACCATTTCTGCTTTCCTCAGCAAACTCCCTCATTTCCCATGACTTTGAGAGAATTAAGGTTATAGGGAAACTGTTTTGACAGAAATAAAATTAAAAGAACTTGAAGAAAGAGGGAAACCTCTTACTGAGATGCATGGTCTTCACTTTTTAAACCAGAATCTCCCCGGATGGAACCCGTGAATCCTGTAAGACGTGGTTCCAAAGCCCACGTGGCTGGAAAACAAACCCCTGCTCAGTGAGTGAGACTCTTCCTCCTGACAGAGCTGAGGTTGAGGGGAGAGACAAGGAGTCATTTTCTACTGCACAGGAAGGAGGGAAATAGGTGAAAGGATCATCAGGAGACAGTGGAGGGAGGACCAGGCAGCTGTGGTGTGGAGGACAGCTGGGCAGGACCTTCAGGTTCCAGGGTTTGGTGTCATGCTGCAGCTGCAGGACAGGGCTTACCAGGACCCCCACACTGACCCCCAGAGCTCACAGCACCCTGGGGTCCTGCAAGTAGCCCTAAAGTCCAGGGTAATGCAGGGCTGGGGAAGTTTCAGCAGAGCAAGATCCATTCTACGACCCTGCCCCATTTTTCCTGGTCACTTGCACTTTCCAAATCTGTCCTTGCAGAGGACGCCAGGAGGGCCTGGGCAGCAAGACTCAGAGGTCCCCTCAGCCTTTCCCAGGGACCTGCAGCAGCCACGGATACAGCCACCCCTGAGCCTCAGCTGAGTGATGGAGCCCTGGGTGTAGACCCCAGAGACGAGAGCCTTCATTCTCGGGGTGGGGACAGGGAAATGGGGGTGTGAAGAAAGAACACGAGTCGGCTTAAAAAGTCAACGTGTTCGGTTCTGAGTCTGACGTGCCCAGGGCTGCATGGAGGCGGGGTGACGTGGGACCCGTGGTTGCATTCAAGGGTCACAGAGCTTGGTCCACGCTCCTCTTGGCTTCCTCCCGACTCCCAGAGACTGTCCCGGTGGGAATCCCAGCAGCCCGCCCCTCACCTGATGGGAAAAGACCAGCCAGGTTCACTGAGCTTCTCAGATCTGATTGCAGTGACTAGGGTGGAGGGATTTCTGCCCCCGTTCCTGTGAGAGTGCGTTCCTGGTACATCAGAACCTTGTCTTCAGAGAGGACATGGCAGGAGCACCGTCGCACATTCAAGTGTTCCCTGGGACCTCTCTGGAGAGGACACTGCAGACCCCAACACCAGCACAGTCTCCCTGGGCACCTGTTCCTGACTCTGGCCCTGTCCTGTAATCCAAGTGCACAGAATGACCAAGGAAGAAGTCAGTCCCTTCCACAAGGACGAGTCATTGGGGTCCTGCTGGCTCTGGATGAGGACCTGTTACTTTCATCCCTCTGACATACTGATATGGATGGGCCTTGTGTGTCTTATGTCAGGCCCTCCACTTGAGTGTGGAGCAGGCAGGTCCTATTTAACATCCCTGGAAGCTGAGGAATAGCAGCAACAAAGAGGTTCACAAGGTTTGATGAGAGAGACAGTGGTCATAGGGCCAAAGAGAGAACTGATTCTGACTCTAAAGAACCTGGGGTCTTGAACTTCCCATACTGAGTCCAGATTTCCCTGGCGAGGGCTTCCACAGCACAGGGATGTTGGCTGTGCTGGTCCTGATGGTGACTGTTTCCAGGGCAGAGTCCATTGGCAGTGTGATGGAAGGACTTCAGAGTCACCCTACCAGCAGCACCATGCACAAGGGTCATCAGACTCCTTCCCTGGCTTTTCCTCATGTCTGTCCTCTACTTGCCCCAGGACTGCTGAGTACAGGTCAGGTGCAGGGTCACGTGGAGCCTCAGGCAGGATCTGGGCAGTCAGGTTCCTGTCATAACATGTCAAGTCTGGGGTGGGAAGATCTTTGCAAACAGGGCTCCTGAGTGGCCTCCTGTTGTCACTGGGGCTCAGCTGCTGTGTTGACATAGCCTGGCTGTCTTTCCCACTGCAGGAAACTAGCCCTGACCCTCGCCCCACACCTTCCATTTGCAAGCAGCAAAATTGTCAGGAAGAGTGCTGAGTCTCATGGATTCCTGGGGAGACAGAGGGCCGTGAGCCTGAGGTTCATCAGGTGTCCTGGTCACTGACCCAGGACTAGCTTCCTCTTTGCTGTACAGAGAATCCCAAGGAAGGACCTAATCAGGGAATCCCTAAGTCCCTCATCAGATTTGATGGGAAAGACTCACCAGGGTCCTCTGAGCTTCCTCATCATGTGATCCTGGTGACCACAGAGGAGTCCCTTCAGCCTCAATGATGAAGCTCTGCATGCTGCTCATGTGAAAATGCACCTGCATCTAAGTATGTAGTGCAGGGAGTCTGCAGAGTTGGGTGGTGAGAGTGGACACCCTTGTCCTGGTCCTGAATTAGAGGATCTGTTTCAGGTTACCTCCATTCAGTATGGTGGAGGTCTTGGGGTTGTCATGAGTAGCCCTTGTGAGGTTGAGGTCAGGCCCTAGCACCCCTCTCTTCTCCAGTGCTTTAAACATGACTGGTGCTGAATTTGTCAAGTGCTTGTTCTGCACCTGTTGGTGTGAGGGCTTGACTCTTGTACTTAATTCTACTTATGTGGTGAATCGCTTGTTGGTATTACCTTATTGATTTGTATATGTTGGACCAACCTCCCCTCCCTGTGCTGAACCCCACTTGATCATGGTGAACCACCTTCTTATATATTCTTATATGAATGCAGTGTGCCAGCATTTCATTATGGAAGTTCTCATCTCTTTTCATCGGTGACATTGGTCTGAACTCTTCTTTGCTGGATGTGACTTTGTGCTTGGTTCTGATAACTGGGTGATACTGGGTATATAGAATGATTTTTAGAGTGATTTCTCCATCTCCTTTTCATGAAGTGATCTGAGGAAATTAGCCCTATCTCTTCTTTAATGTTCTTTCAGAATCAACTGAGAATCAGTCTGTTTCAGGAGGTTTCTGTCTTGGAAGAACTTTAAAGGTGTTCAACTTAACTGGTTGATATTATTCTGTTTCAGATTTCTGTATTCCTTTGCTTCTCTTTGTGTAGTCCACAAGCATTGAGAATTTTGCTAATATCTTCAAGTTTCTAGTATACTGGAGGATGATTTTTCAAAATAATTTCTAATAATCTTCTGGATGTAGAAGAGTCTGTAGCAATAAATGTTTTGTCTCTAATGTTTAAAATTTGTATCCTCTGTTTTTTTTTTATTTCATTTAGTTTGTTCAGGGATTTTCAATCATCATTTTGTTTTCTAGGAACCAGCTCTTTGTTTCTTTGATTTTTTTCTTTCTTTCATTTTTTTTTTTTTTTTTTTTTTGTTTGTATAGTGAACTTAGTCCCTGAAACTCTGGCCAGAGCAATCGGGCAAGAGAAGGAAGTTAAATGGATAAAAGGAAAGTAGGAAGCATGAATGTGTCTGCTTGCTGGTGATATGATCCAATATCTGGAAGAACAAACATCTCCATCAGAATGCCTCTCGATGTAATAAAGAACTTCAGCAATGTAGCCAAATACATCATGCATACATAAATAAACCATATACTTATACCTCTGAAATGAGTCTACTGAGAAAGAAATCAGAAAACATGTCTCATTCAAAATAACCTTAAAATGTACTGGGAAAAAATCAACCAAGAAAGTGAATGAGCTCTATAATGGAAACAATGAACACCAGAGGGAGAAATTGAAGACCTCAGAGATGGAAAGACCTCCCCTGTTATTGTAAAGTCAGACTTAATATTATTAAGTGGCCAAAGCTCTCAAAATGTTACATAGATTCAGTAAAATCTCCAAAAAATACCAAAGACATTGGAAAGAAAACCAGAAAAGATACTGAATATTTGTGTGGATAAATTACAGACACACAAAAGGTAAAGCAATCCTAAGCAGGAAGAGGGAGGCTGGACACATGACAGTATCTGACCTCAAATCATTTGACAGAGCTATAGTAACTAAAGTCGCATGGTCCTGGCACCAAACAGACATGAAGACCATGGAATAAAAGAGAAGATACAGAGACCAACACACATGACTGCAGTTATGTGGCACTTGACTAAGTTTCCAAAGTCTTGGGGTAGAAAAGACAGCCTTTTTCACAAAGAGTGTTGGGGAAAACTGAATATTTATATGTAAAAGAATGTAATAGATCACTATCTGTCACCCAAGAAAAAGTCATCCCAAGTGGATGAGAAATCTAGGAATTAAACTAGAAAATCTGCCCATGCTAGAAGTAAATACTGCATCAATGCTCCTGTGTAATGGCAGAGGCACGGACTTCCTCAACGAGGTTACTAAAGTGCATAAATGAAACTAATATTCAGTAAGAAGGACACTATGCAGTTAAAAGCTTTTGCACAGGACTGGAAACAACCAAAAGTGTGAGGAGACAGTCGTCAGAATAGGAGATCTTTGCCATCTAGTCACAGATAGGGCACTGATATAAACAGTACATAAAGAACCCCAAACACTTACTGACACCACACGAAGAACTCAATAAATAAATGGAAAAGAACTAAACAGACACTTTTCAACAGAAATGACAGAAGTGGCCAAAAATATGGGAGCATGCTCAATATTCCTAGTAATGAGGAAAGGCAAATTGAAACTTCATTGAGATTTCGTCTCTCTCCAATCACAAGGCAATCATTAAGAACACAATAATAAATGCTGGTGAGCATGTGGTGAAGAGATGCACAGATGTACTTGGTTTTCCTTCAAATCAGTGATTCCTTTCTTGAAAGTAGAATTGAGAGGAGGAGTGGACCACCATAAGACCCAGCATCCCACTCCTCATTAGTGATCACGCAGAGCTAAACTCAGCACACCGTGGCTATTACAGACAATCAATGTTACAGCAGGGTTTCTCATAACAGCTGTATTACAGAACGTTCCCAGATGACCATCTACAGATGAATGGAGGCAGGAAAGGTGGTGTATACTCAGAACAGAATTCCACTCAGCCACAAGGAAGAGTGAAATCAGGGCCTTTGCTGGTCAATGTGTGGAAATGGAGAATGTCAGGTGGGTTTCATAAGCCAGATTCATAGGGTGAAATGTCAAGTGTTTACTCTCAATAGCAAATTTTAGAATAAAAAAGGAAAAGTGAGTTTGGAGAAATCCCCTGGCACTAGAAGAGGGATCAGGGAGTAGAGAAGGGGACTGAGGCTGAGGTCATAGGAGCAGGAGAAGGGAGGGAGGAGGAATGAGATTGACCAAACTCCCCTGTGTACCTGTGGAGGTGCCTCAGTGAACGTCCCCTTAGGTTCTCCAAGAAGCAATAACATAAAAATAAATAAATGAAATGATCTGTTGAGAAAAGAAAAGGGTAAGAGTAAGGAGGAGGGGTAAAGAGGAGGATGTAGAGGGAAATGACAGGGACAGAAGTGGAGGAGGTCATAATCCATGGCTGTGCAATTATGTCAAATTGAATATAATTTATGATAATGAGGCAACAATGAAAAAGGAAGCATAAATTGACAACCACTTTTTCTCTCTAGAGCCTTCACCAATTAGTATTGAAAACGTATCTGCAAAACTCCCCGGGGAAGCTGCTATATGGAGAGACCCCTGATGCAGGAAACAAGGCCCAACCCCTCTGTCCCTGCTCCTGGGCTGACCCTGAGCTCCCTGTGTGCTGAGCGCCCCCTGCTGGCCCTGGTGCCATGTAGGGAGGTTTGTGTCTGGGCTCACACTGAGGTCCCCTCACTGTGTAGCACAGTAATAGGTGGCCGTGTCCTCGGCTCTCAGACTGCTCATTTGCAGGTAGAGCATGTTCTTTGCGTCGTCTCTGAAGAAGGTGAATCGGCCTTTTACAGATGCTCCATATTCAGTGGTGTAACTATTAGCTTTGTGTCTTATAAGAGCAACCCACTCCAGCCCCTTCCCTAGAGCCTGGCGGACCCAGTGCATGTAGTAGTCACTGAAGGTGAATCCAGATGCTGCAGAGGAGAGTTGCAGGGACCCCCCAGGCTGCACCAGGCCTCCCCGAGACTCCACCAGCTGCACCTCACACTGCACACCTGCAAACACAGAGGCAGCCTGGTCAGGACACTCACTCATCCACTCTTTCTCTCACTCCTGTCCACTCACACACTCAGGATCTCTGTTCTCCATAATCACCTTTGAAAACAGCCACAAGGAAAATCCAGCTGAGCACACTCTCCATGGTGAGCAGCCTGTGTTGAGTCCTGACCACTGAGTGGGATGAGCTGGAGTCCAGGACTGGGCTCCTGTGCAGAGCTGCAGGGTCAGTGTGACTGGTTTTCATGAGCAGAGAGAGGTCCCTATTTGCATGTCCTCCTGCTCTATAGCAGCTCTGGGTGGAGGCCCAGGCAGAGTAGCCCTTAGAGCAGGTGAGAGTGACATGAGCAGAACAGCATTCAGGAAGGAAGAATTTCTGTTACATTTTTGTTTGTTCTTATTAATTGTACCTGTCAGTGGACTGCACTTCAATTCAGTTTACGCATATTGAGCACAACTTTTGTTTCTCTACACACAATGCAGTCACACAATTCATGCAATCATACCTTTGCATGAGGTGTTGATGTCCAACTCATTCCACCATGTTTCCCACCTCCATGCCACATTCTCTGCTCACTCCCCTCTACCCAACCCAAAGTTTCTCCATTCTTCCGTTGCCACCCCATTGTGGATCAGCATCCACATATCAGAGAAATATTTGTCCTTTGTTTTTTTGGGATTGGCGGATCTCTGTTACCATGACACTCTACATCTCCATTCATTTACCTGCTAATGCCATCATTTTATCCTTCTTTAAGGATGAATAATATTCCATTGTGTACATATAGCACAGTTTCTTTATCCACTCATCTATTGAAGGGCATCTAGGCTGGTTCCACAGTTTAGCTGTTGTGAATTGAGCTGCTGCTATAGACGTTGATATGGCTGTGTCACTCTGTATGCTGATTATAAGTCCTCTGGGTTTAGAACTAGGAGTGGGATAACTGGGTCAAATGGTGGTTCTTTTCCAAGTTTTCTAAGGAATCTTCATAGTGCTTTCCAGGGTGGTTGCACCAATTTTTAGTTCTACCAGCAGGTATGAGTGTACATTTTCCCCCACATCTTTGCCAACACCTATTATTGCTTTTACTCTTCATAATTGCCTTTCTGACTAGAGTGAGATGAAATCGTACTTTTGATTGATGTTCCTCTACATAATAGAGATGTTGAACACTTGTTCATATATTTGGTGATATATTGTATATTTTGGGAATTTTTTCTACTTTGATCTTATCATCCATTATCTCAATTATTTCATATAAACACAAAATCATATGTTGGAGGATCAGGTTTGACTCAATGGTGAAATGTAAAGTGACACACAGTAGCTAGAGTGGTGATCACTGTGTCCAGCAGCTCATATCTGGCAAGAGTGACTGAGCATTGGGCTTTGCTCTAACCCTGGACACAGTGCTCAGCTGACCCTCCTCCAGCTCTCAGGTGCACACATCTTGTGAGGTCCTCAGACCCGTCCTGCATTGGAAATGGACTGTGAGTCTTCTCCACTCTGCTGCTACCTGCTCTCCAGGGATGCATCCAGCTGTGGGCCTCAGAGGCACCTGCAGTGGGGAGGCTGTGCCTCCCTGTGAGGCCTCCCTCTTCTCAGAGAATCCAGCTTGCACAGAACCATGAGGTCCACATGCTGCTGCCATGTGTGGTGGGCACAGGGCCCAGATGTGGACAGGGAGAAATTCAGTCTGTGTCCTCAGATTCCATTGTCATGAAGTGACTGTGCACTGGGACACTTGTAGGCCCCTCATGTGAGAGGCCTGGGAGAAGGGCCAGTCAGTGTCCCCATAGGACTGGTGCTGTGTCCAGGGTCAGTCTTAATTTCCCCCATTGAGCCTGGCCCTCACTGCTCTCACATGGTCACCAAGTCCCTCCTGCCCTTTGGACTCTCTCACAACAAGGCCAGACAGTCTAAGCTCTGTGTCCTGTGTGGGGCACTCAGCCCAGCACTGTAGGCCTGGCCCTTGGTCACCTGGCCATTGTCACAGGTGGTGGCCATGATGGCATTTCCCATCTTGGATGCAGTGACAGAGACACAGCCTCTGCTAGTGCAGACAGAGCCAGGCTCCACCTGTCTTCCAGGGGTGATTTGCCCATGGTTGGGACTTGTGTGCCTGAGGGTGAGACAGGGGCAGGAGAGACCCTGGCCTTGGGGCTTCTGCTGAGTGAAGGAGGTGCAGCCCTGGGAGAGTTCAGCCTAGGAGCTGCTCAGAGCAGCTCAGACTGGACTCTGCACACACTGGTGCTGGGCCCGAGGTGGTCGTAGTAAATATCTAAGGATGTGGATGCAGCCATGGGACTGGGTAAAGTGTTGGTCTGTGCCAGTTTGATCTGGGTGCTGGAATAGTCATACCAGCAGCAAACCTGGCAGCACCCATGGGGCTAACTCTGCAGGGACACAGGGTGCCAGAGCGTGGAGGTGGGTCTTTGTCCACCTGGATTCCAGAAGTTGCCCTGGTAGCCCTGGGACTCAGGCAGAGCTTGTCCCAGGTGTGGCATCTACACAGAGTCCCCTAGGGCATGTCTAGAGGAGCCTTGGAGCAAGGTCCACCAAGATCCCAGAACTGTAGGTCTACCAGCTGCAGGGGCAGCTTGCAGAACAGCAAACAAGAGACCCCATCCTGTGCAGCATGACCTGAGGCCAGCAGAGACATGGGGTGGGCAGCCTGAGGCCTGGGGACAGGACCTCTGCCCAGTGTGCACAGCAGGTGTGATGTGGAATCCAAGAGGCCTGTCCTTGACTCAGGCCCAGGAGTGTTGAAGCACTATTCATGATCACCACGTTGTCCCTTAGTGGTGATGTGGAAAATATGCTGTCCACAGAGGAGGAATGGACCTTAGCCAAAGAGAATGGCGTCCTGTCCCTCCTGGCCATGGGCATGGACCTGGAGCACATGGACCTAGCTGACCTAAGTCAGGAAGAGGGAGGCCATCACCACACCAGCATCATGTGGGGAAGCTACTGCATCAGCCTCCTGGACAGAGAGAGGACCAGTGGTCCCTGGAGATGGGAAGGTGCAGGGAGGTGAGGGTGGGGTGGGTGGTGAGGACCAGGTGCAGAGAGGGCCTTGTCCTGGTGCCCTGCAGCTCACATGCACCTGTGGCCACAGCCAGGCTGTGCTTCACAGTGACTGCAGCCCAGCAGCTGGGGGCTCCCAACACCAGGGAGGGACAGGTGATGGACAGCTGGTGTGCACAGCCTGGTCCATCATGGCCCCTCACCCATGTGTCAGGGTGCTGTCCTCTGCCTCACAAGGACTGGGTTTCAGTGTGACTATGAAAATACAGCTCGAATGGCCAGCTGTATGTCTGAGGAGAGAGAGGCTGACACTCTTAGTGACGTTGATGATCACACACCATCGCATGTGAAAGACAGCAGCATACAACCCATCACTGCTCATTCAGGCCCTTTAAGTGTATTCCCCTGTCAGATCCCTAAATTAATTTCCTTAACCTGGTGCAAGTGTGTAATGAGAAAAGCAGGCTTAAGCACTCAAGTACAGACTGTCTGCAAGTGAGGGTCGTCATGTTAGGGGAAGTGACCCAGCATCCACCAGGGCTCAGGACGGGGCTGAGCGAGACCCCAGAGCAAGTCCTGAGGTTTCAATTTGTGAATGGAACAGAATGTAAACCACTGTGGAAATTCTCTAAATTCAAATGCAATATTTTTTTTGTTTGCCTGAACTTAGAAAAGTGTGGATATAGGATTATTAGTAGTTTTTTCATGAGCTGCAAAGGTCTTACGATGAGGGAAAATAGTTGTATTTATATTTTGTATAATGAAAAATAGCTAAAACTTTGAGAAGTTCATGCCATATATAGAAATTTCAGATCTACCCAATATGCAATAGCAATCTCTCTGCTGTTCATCTGATCCATCTGATGGATATAGATTATGGATATGGCAAAATGAAGCAATACTTGTCTACACTTAAAGTGCTCTAGTAAAATATTTATATGATTAAAAACCTGGAAATATCATTCATAGAAACATAATTGGAAAATAGCATTACAAAAATCAAAACTCCAACAGCAAATTACAAAATTTTTTATATAAACCAATGATATATTTCTGAAAAAATAAACAAATGACTTAATTTTCTGGATTTAACCAGGAGTTGTGAGGACAATCTGGCATATAAACATTGACAGTTCTGTTCCTCACCCAGACAAGAGCTGGACTCTCAGGACAGGTGGACACTGACATGAGCAGGAACAGAGCCCAGGGTGTCCCTCTCTGTGACCCTGCAATCCAGCCACAGGGCTGGAATCCCAGGCAGGTGAAGCTGCCTCTCCCCAGCAGCCAGGGGTCCTGGGCTTTTCAAGCTGGGGGTCAACTTGCAACAAGGTGGGGGTCAGAAGTGTCCTGGGCACAGTGTGTCTTCAGGGTCCTGAGTCCAGCGGCAGAGCTGAGCTGCGACTCCCACAGTCCATGCAGAGCTGACCACTCTCCTCCTGGGTCTTTGCCAAGGGAAACCCTTTTCTCCAAGTCTTGGTCAGGTCACCACTGTCCCCAGGACATGCCCAGCTGCATGAGGAGTGGGTGTTTCCCTTTGGAGCCCTGGGAGTGTAGTGTGGGTGTCATAGAGTCACATCATGAGTGTTAGGTACCTCACATGTACCACAGTTCACTCTGAACACACAAATCTCTGTGGATTAAGACCAGGTTTAGGGCTGACTTTCAGCATTACTCAGCTCGGTCCTGCTTATGTTTGGGGACAGAGGATTCCTTGTTGTGCCTGCTGACAGTGGTTACAGAAGATCAGTTGCAACATGGTCTCTAACACCTGATGGCAGCACAAGGGACTGTTCATTATCATGTGACAAGACTTACTGTCCCCTGTCATTGTCAAAGGTCACCATATGGCTGGACTCTCTAGTACAAGTGGGTTCTGACATCTGCATGTGCACAGGGCACAGATCAGTCACAGGAGGGTCACAGTAGCACTGAATTGGGAAAAACTTGGGCAGGAATGACTTGGAGACCCTTGTGAGGGTGGAGGGAATCCCCAAGCCTTGAAGTGTTCATGCAGCTCACATGATGGCACCGGGCATTTCATGTCATTGTACAGAAAGTGTGACCATCCGACCTGACTATGCAGTCTGAGCTGAGATGGGGGATTCTAGAAACACCTGACCTAGACAAGGAGAACCGAGTGATACCCAGAGAGAGGATACCTCTCTAGATCCATCATGGCTGGAGCACATAGTAGGAGCTGCCTAGCAAGGGATCTCAGGATTGGGGTCAGGTTCCTCTCTTCCCTGAGCACCTGCTGCTGGGCTGACCCTGAGCTCCCTGTGTGCTGAGCGCCCCCTGCTGGCCCTGGGAAACCTGCAGGGAGGTTTGTGACTGGGCTCACACTGAGGTCCCCTCACTGTGTCTCTGGCACTGTAATAGGTGGCCGTGTCCTGGGTGGTCAGGGAGCTCAGCTGCAGGGAGAACTGGTTCTTGGACGTGTCTGTGGAGATGGACTCTCAGCTCTTGAGGGATGGGCTGTAATTACTGTAGCGTCACTTCATATTTTTTTCAATCCACTCCTGCCCTTCCCTGCAGGATGACAGATTCAGCTCCAGCCATAACCATGGTGTTGATGGAGAATCCAGCCACAGCACATGTGAGAGACAGAGGCTGTGAGGGCTTCATCAGACCAGAACCTGACTCATGCAGCTGCACCTGGCACAGGACACCTGGGGACAAGGACAGGGAGACCCTGTCAGTCACCTCAGTCACAACCTCCACATGAACCCAGCTCTGACACTGGGGACACTCACCATGGGGAGCTGTGACCAGGCACAGGAGAAGACCCAGCAGCCTCATCTTCTAGACCACACCTGCCTTCCCAGAGAGCTCACCCTGTGTGAGCAGAGAGCTGTGAGCTCCCACAGCCCAGAGGGCATTTGAACCCAGAGCAGGAGGAGGAATTTGCATGTGACTGAGGCTCTTCTTATATCTGGAGAGGCTGAGGCCAGGGTGCCCAGGTCCTTAGTGCTCCTGAGATGTGTCCCTCTCTTGATCCCATGTGGAGCTTTACCTGTGACAGGAGAGCAGTTGGTTTAGGGGGTGCTGGAAGGATGTCAGAGGAGGAGCCCACCTTCCTGAGCCCAGCACTGCCTCCTCCAGCCCTTCCTCCCTGGACCTGTGAGGATCTCAGAGTGGCAGGAACTTGCCTATCATGCAGGAGACCCCAGGTTCAACTCCCAGCCCTGAAGGAAGAGCCCTCAATGGTGACAGAACAAGAGCATAGGACTGAGGATGGTGTTCCCCACGTCCAGGAAGAGTCCTCTGTTTTATCTAATGAATGGTTCTTCTCATCTCAGTGAGATTTGGGGGATCCAGACTGCACAGAAGATGATAGAGCTGGGACTCATGAGGGGAGAGGCTTCCTGCTGTGTGCCCACAGCTCTGCCCTTCATGCTCTGACCTCCTCATCCTCCTGACTCTTCAGCCAATACCTGTGGACAGGACTGGGCTGGAATCTGCCCTGAGCTCTTCCACTCATCTGTCCTGCCCTCTGGTCTCCACAATGAAAGGACAGCATGGGAGGGGCTGGGACAGGGTGAGGGTCCTGGGAGCAGAGGCAGCTCTCACCTGCAGCCTGAGGCTGAGAGCCACTGGGTCCACCAAGAGCAGCAGAGCCAGGCTGACAGCAGACAGGGAGGGCATGCAGGGCAGGCTGGGTGAGGAGGGAGGCCCAGGGCTCCTTCCCTGTGCAGCATCACTGCAGTGAGAACTGCCCTGCCCACAGCACCATCATTTGGAGGACACAGTGGACACTCTCCTTAGTCAGAGGACACTGAGAGGACAAGTGTAGGTGCTGACCTCCTGATGAGGATTCAGGAACTGATCTCCTGCCTAACTGAGTGAACACAACCTACTAATGAGACATGTAGGCACCTGTCCTTATTCACTGTGGTGTTGACCATGACCTCACTGCAAACCCTGAACCTGCAGACACCCTCCTCCTGGTCCTGAATTGCTCAGGGAAGACCTTGCTGGTCTCCATGTTTCCACCACTGCAATTCCATGTGTGCCAGGTGGGTGAAATTTTCAAGATTTGCAAACCTTCTCATTTAATGTTGTTCCTTCAGGCATACCTAATGGGAGACATTTGCAATGATCCCACCTCCTCACCTGGGGAACGTGGACTACACTATGTCACAATTTCCCTTCCTCACCTGGGTCAGGTGTGAGCCAGTCAGCTCCAGCAGCCATCAAGCCTGAGGAAGGAGCTGAGCGAGGCACCCAGAGCAAGTCCTTAGGATTCCTTGAGGCAAAGGAGACAGAATCTCAATCACTGGGGAGACTATACCCTTCAGTAATCTACCTTATTAATGCAGATTGGGATCATTTTGGTTTTTGAAACACCAAGTAATTGTACAATGTATGATTAATGGAAACAGAAAAATAAAACAAAGGAATACCATTGAATTTGTGTTTAGTATGAAAAAAATAGACAATGAATTGAGAAGATGATGACAGGTGGAGACATTTAAGGCATACAAGATAGACAGGAACAACCTCTGCTGTAGAAATGTGTTCATGTGTCTATGAACATGAACCACACGACTCTGTATTTATAATGCACACCTAATATGTTTAAAGTGATTAAAACATGGAATTATTACTGATAGAAACAGAAGTGACCTGCATTGTTAGAAAATGTACTACAGTACATTATAAATTACTTACAAATTTCATATTAAAAATCACTACCATAGTTCTCAACCAGCACATATTTTTCAAAATATTCCAAATGACTAAATTTTCGGGAAAGAACCAGGAGTATCTTAGTACAATCTGGAATATACAAATTGATGATGCTCATCCTCACCCAGACTGGAGCTGGACTCTCAGGACAGTTGGGCAGTGAGGTGAGCAGGAACAGAGCCCAGGGTTTCCCTCTTTGCAACCCTGCAGTTCAGCCACAGGATTTTAAACCCAGCAGGCTGAATCTGCCTCTCCCCAGCAGCCAGTGGTCCTGGGCTTCTCAGACTCAGGGTCACTTTGTGACAAGTTGGGGCACAGTGTGTCTTCAGGATCCTGCAGCTCTCACAGTCCATGCAGAACTGACCACCCTCCCTCTGGGTCTTTGCAAGGAAGCTTCTTTCTTTCCAAGATTTGCTCAGATCACCCCTGTCCACAGGCCATGCACAGATATCTGAGGAGTGGGCATCTCTTCCCTTTGGAGCCCTGGGTGTGGTGTGTGGTGTCACAGATCCACATCATGAGTGTCAGACAGCTCACGTACACTAAAGTTCCATGGATTATGATGAGTTTTGGGTTTTGTGTTGGCAACCTTAGCTCAATTTTACTCTTTGGAAAAGAAGATACCTTGTGCCTGCTGACAATGGCTACAGAAGACCAGCTGCATCCTTGGTCTCTAAAACCTGATGGCAGTACAAGGGACTGTTTATTATCATGTGACAAAACTAACTGTCCTCTGTCCTTGTCAAATGTCCCTTGTGGCTGGAATCTCTGGTACAAGTGGGCTCTGACATCTGTATGTGCACCGTGCACAGATCAGTCACAGGAAGGTCACAGGAGCACTGCAATGGGAGGGGCCCTGGGGCAGGGAGAATGTGGAGACCCTTCTCAGGGTGGAGGGAATCTCCAGGGCCATGAAGTGTTCACACAGCTCACGTGATGGCACATACATTTCATGTTATTGTACAGAAAGTGTCATCATCAGACCTGACTATGAGGCTTGTGCTGAGAGGGGGATTCCAGAAACCCCTACCAGGACAAGGAGAGCTGAGTGATGTCCAGGGGGAGGAACCCTGTGTAGAACCACCATGGCTGGAGCACATAGTAGGAGCTGACTGATAAGGGGGCTCAGGACTGGGGCCAAGGTTCTCTCCCCCCTGAGCACCTGCTCCTGGGTGACCCTGAGCTCCCTGTGTGCTGAGCGCCCCCTGCTGGCCCTGGGCACCCTGTGGGGAGGTTTGCGTCTGGCTCACACTGAGGTCCCCTCACTGTGTCTCTGGAACAGTAATAGGTGGTTGTGTCCTGGGTGGTTAGAGAGCTCAACTGAAGGGAGAACTGGTTCCTGGAAATGTCTCTGGAGATGGACACTCGGAACTTGAAGGAAGGGCTGTAGTTAGTACTACCATCATAAAATTTGAGCCCCATGCACTCCAGTCCCTTCCCTGTGTGTTGAGAAATCCAGCTCCAGCAGTAATAGCTGGTTGTGTTGGAGAATTCAGACACAGAACAGTTGAGGGACAGTTTCTGTGAGGGCTTCACCAGGCCAGGTCCTGACTCCTGCAGCTGCACCTCTCACAGGACACCTGAGAACAAGGACAGGGAGACTCTGTCAGTCAACTGCAGTCACAACCTCCCCATGAACCTGGCTCTGACACTGCGGGACACTCACGTTGGCGAGTTGTGACCAGGCACAGGAGAAGACCCAGCACCCTCATTTCTAGACCACACCTGCCATCCCAGAGAGCTCAGCCCTGTGTGAGCAGAGAGCTGTGAGCTCCCACAGCCCAGAGGGCATTTGAACCCAGAGCAGGAGGAGGAATTTCCATGTGACTGAGGCTCTTCTTATATCTGGAGAGGCTGAGGCCTGTATGCCCAGGTCCTTATTGCTCGTGAGATGTGTCCCTCCCTTCTACCCAAGTGGAGCTTTACCTGTGACAGGAGAGTTTATTTTTTTTTCTGTTTACTGGAAGCATATGGAACGGTGAAACATTCTTTCTCAGCCCAGCACCTTCCCCAAGGACCCTGCTCCCTTCCTGCTGCCCAGTCTCACTCCTTTTCTCTACTCAGGGTATTGGTGTTGTGTCCTGAGTGCTGAGCACAGTACAGTCTGCTGCCTTCTCCCCCAATGCCCTCTGCTGGGACATGGCCCTTGTGTCCCTGGAAAGCATGTGACACTGTCAATTTGGTGGTGTTACCTTGGTGTGGCCTTTCTCACTCCAAATGTGCTGTGGTCAGTGTAAGGTCAGTTGTATATGTGGGTGACCACAGAGGAGTTTAGACCAAAAGTGACTGAACAAGACTTTATTGGAGTTTGTGTCTGGGGCAAGATTCACCAGTTCTCCAGGGTATAAGGCCAGGGAATCCACGCTGTGGACCTGATGGGGCCATGTTTTGTAGTCGCAGATAGGTGGGGGAAAACTTGAGGGTTTACTGTCCCCCTGGTGTTCGTTGGGGAATTCGTTGATTGACAGGTGGTTGAGAGACTCCTTTAGGGTTACCTGCTGGCAACTGATTGGTTTTTGATTGACATGCTCTGGTCGCCTGATTCCCTGGCCGCTTAATGCCCCGTACCAATTCAGCTGCTCAGATCTCCCTATCTGTCAGGACACACCAGAACCAGAACCAAGGAGACTGTACCCAAGGTCTTCTCCGACTTTTGTCACATATGTGATGGTGAGCATCTGAAAAGAGAAGGAGGCAGTCTCTCCAAGTTGGCCAATCCCCAGAGGAGCTGTGCATCTGAGATCTGAGTGTTTCCCTCTATGTCCAGCTCCCTCCTGATCTGCAGAGAATTCCCTGGATTCCACCTGCCCAGCTCTCTGTAGATCCTGGTTTGGAGAGTCATTCACAGGAGACCCAGGCCCAGGGTGCTGCTGTCCTAACTCTCTGCAGTGATGGACAATTCCTGTCACATTCCAGTCCATTCTCTCCACAAGTCTCACCTGGAAATGTGTCTACAGACCCAGGGGCAGCCCTGCTGTGGTACCAGGGAGTGGTGTCCTCTCTCCTTCATTCTGAGGAGGGAGGGTGGAGTGAATGATGGGGACACTCTGGTCCCCAGGGAAGATGAGGTTCAGGGCAGACCAGTCAAAATGCTGCCAACAAAACATCTGTCCACTTCATTGGTGGGCATAGGACAAGACCAAACTGCCTGGACTTGGAAAACACCTGACCAACTGCAGTGGTCTTTCCTGGCTTATCTCTGTAATCTCCATGGTACTCTCCTGAGCAGCCTCTTCCTATGCAGAGCACAGTGAGCATGCCTGAGGAGCTTCCTCCTGCAGGTGAGCACCAAGTCTGGGTTCTGTCCTCTCCTGAACCATGGTGCTGCCCTTTGCTGGCTCCGTGTGAGGTCAGGGACCATCCAGTGGAAACCAGACCCCATATGCCCAGTCCAGAGACTGAGCCAGGGCCAAGAGGTGCTGCATCTGTCCCCCTCCTCAAGTGACCCTGCAGCACCCTGCAACACAGGCACCTCGTGAAGGATTCCTGATTTTATTACTAGGACATTGTGAGTTGTGAGCTGAAGGGTTGTGTCTCATCTCTGTGAAGGAAGTGAACAGGACAGCACCTGAGCCCTGGCCCTCTGTGTCCAGCCATGTTATTGACACCAGTAGGACACTTCATCCCTCCACTTGACAACTGTGAGTAGCACATCAGGCTAATGAGCTTCATGTGCCCATTTTATCAAGTATTAACTCTGCAATCTCATGAAGCTCAATCTCATGGCCTGGAGGTTATAGCAATGTCTTCTGAGTTAATGTATTAACCAGCTCCAAACAGAAACCTGCAAACAAAAAAGGTGCTAAAACTTCTGAGTGTCTGCTGACCATCATTATTTAATTGAAATTCTAATACAGGCCATAGGGCAAAGCAGGGCCCAGGGGACTCATTATCTCCCATGACTTTCCCGATTTTCACAATGGTGGAGTCACTAAATCCAGTTCTTAGCACAGGCTGCACCTCTGACATCCATCATTCATGGTGGGAAATTACACCTGCTCTCTCAGCACTGCTGCAGGTCCACAGTAGGTGGTCATTCACTGCAGCCACCTGCTGAGCATTGGCTGTCCTGGAGGTGTTCCTCCTGCTAACAGAACAGACTCCAGTCTACCAGCCTCTTCCCAGGCCCACTGCCCCAGTCCGTGGGAGCCTCCCTCTGCTCTGTGCACCTCGGGGATGACTGTTTAGATTATAATTGTGAGACAAGGGTTCCTATCTGTCTGTGCCTGACTGATGACACTCAGTTGTGTCCTGAGGTTCCCCTGTGTTGTCCCAAAGGAGAGTCACCATGGTTAATGGCTGAGTAGTATTCCATGATTACTCAGGTTCCCCTTCTCCTGGTGAGAGCACAGGTCACTGCTGTACCCTGGCTGGGGTGAACAGCAGTGCAGTCAGCATGGGGTGGAGGTGGGGGTTCCTCCTCCTAATCATGGAACAGGAGGCAGAGCTGAGGATCTCGTTCACACTCCCTGGACCAGAGAGTACTAACTGTTTCTCAAGCACAGCTCAGGTGCCTCACCTTGTTGAGATTCAGGACCAGAGCCAGTCCTGGTATTTCACAGCAGAGAAGAGAGACAGGGGCTTTGGGAAGAGAGGCTTCCTTCTGTGTGCACACTCCCCTGCGTCCACCCTCTCTTCCTGCTCATCCCCTGACTAGTCCATCCACAGATGTGTGCAGGAGAGGACCGTCCTGGACTGTTCCAACCAGGCACCAGGAAAGAGTCCTTCAGATAAAAACCTATCAACACTCCATCTGTGGGATGGGTGCATCCAGGTTCTGAGAGACAACAATAAGCTTCTGTATGTATTTCATGGTAAAATGCAAGGAAGAAATACATGAATTCTGTCTCTAATATAAATGTAATACACACAAAATTATGTAGTCAAGTTTTGTTATATGGTAACTTATTTTTTTTCTATATTCAAGTCAATTTATTTTTTTTAATTTATTTTTAATGTAAACAAATGGGATACATGTTGTTTCTGTTTGTACATGGAGTAACAGCCTATCACTTGCCTATTCATACATTTACATAGAGTAATGCTGTTTGATTAATTCCATTATATATTTTCATTCTCCCCCACCCCTCCCACCTCTCTTTTCCCTCTATACAGTCACTGTTTTCTCCATTCTTGATCGCTCCCACCCCCCATTTTGTGTTATCATCCGCTTATCAGTGAGATCATTTGTCTTTTGTATTTTCGAGATTGGCTTATCTCACTTAACATGATATTCTCCAATTTCATCCATTTGCCTAAAAATGCCATAATTTTATTATTCTTTATAGCTGAGTAATATTCCATTGTGTGTGTGTGTGTGTGTGTGTGTGTGTGTGTATATACACAGTTTCTTTATCCATTCTTCAATTGAAGGACATCTAGGTTGGTTCCACAGTCTGGCTATTGTGAATTGAGCAGCTATGAACATTCATGGGGCTATATCTCTTTTGTATGCTGATTTTAAGTCCTTTGGGTATAGGCTGAGGAGTGGGAAAACTGGGTCAAATGGTGGTTCCATTCCAAGTTTCTAAGGAATTTCCACACTGATTTCCAGAGTGACTGCACTAATTTTCAGCCCCACAAGCAATGTATGAGTGTACCTTTTTCCCCACATCCTCTCCAACACCTATTGTTGCTTGTATTCTTGATAATCGCCATTCTAATTGGTGTGAGATGGAATCTTAGTGTAATTTTGATTTGCATTTCTCTTATTACTAAAGATGGTGAACATTTTTTCATATGTTTATTGATTTCTTATAGATTTTCATCTGTGAAGTGTCTGTTCATATCCTTAGCCCATTTGTTGATTGGGTTATTTGTATTCTTGGTGTAGAGTTTTTGAGTTATTTATATATTCTGGAAATTAGTGCTCTATCTGAAGTATGAGTGGCAAAGATTTTCTCCCACTCTGTAGGCTGTCTCTTCGCATTGCTGATAGTTTCCTTTGCTGAGAGAAAGCTATTTAGTTTGAATCTATCCCAGTTATTGATTCTTGCTTTTATTTCTTGTGCTATGGGAATCCTGTTAAGGAAGTCTGATCCTAAGCCGACAATGTTGAATATTTGGACCTAATTTTCTTCTATAAGATGAAGGGTCTCTGGTCTGATTTCAAGGTCCTTGATCCATTGTGAGTTGATTTTTGTGCAGGGTGAGAGATAGGGGTTTAGTTTCATTCTGTTGCATATGGATTTCCAGTTTTCCCAGCACCATTTGTTGAAGAGGCTATCTTTTCTCCATTGCATATTTTTTGGCACCTTTGTCTAGTATTAGAAAATTGTATTTATTTGGGTTTGTGTCCGTGTCCTCTATTCTGTAACATTGATCTACCTGGCTTTTTTGGTGCCAATACCATGCTGTTTTTGTTACTATTGCTTTGTAGTATAGTTGAAGTTCTGGTATTGTGATACCCACTGTTTCATTATTCCTGTTAAGGTTTTCTTTAGCTATTCTGGGTTTCTTATTCTTCCAGATGAATTTTAAAATTGCTTGCTCTATTTCTGTGAGGTACGTCATTGGGATTTTAATTGGAATTCCATTGAATCTTTATAGCACTTTTTCTAGTATGGCCATTTTGACAATATTAATACTGCCTATCCAAGAACATGGGCGATCTTTCCATCTTCTAAGGTCTTCCTCAATTTGTTTCTTCAATGTTTTGTATTTTCATTGTAGAGATATTTACATCTTTGGTTAGATTGATTCCCAAGTATTTTATTCTTTTTGAGGCTATTGCAAATGGGTTGTTTTCCTCCTTTCCCTTTCAGTCGTTTCGTAACTTGCATATAAAAATGCTTTAGATTTATGCATCTTGGTTTTATAGCCTGCTATTTTGCTGAATTCACTGATGAGGTCTAGAAGTTTTATGGAGGAGGTTTTTGGATCCTCTAGATATAGAATCATGTCATCAACAAGTAGTGACAGCTTATGTTCCTCTTTTCCTATTTGTATCCCTTTAATTTCTTTTTTCTGCCTAATTACTCTGGCTAGAGTTTCGAGGATAATGTTGAATAGAAGTGGTGAAAGAGGACATTCATGTTTTTAAAGGGAATAGTTTCAGTTTTTCTCCATTAAGAATGTTGTTGGCCATGGGCTTAGCATAAATAGCCTTTACAATGTTCAGGTATGTTCCTACTATCCCTATTTTTTCTAGTGTTTTGAGCATGAAGGGGTGTTGTATTTTGTCAAACGCTTTCTCTGTGTGAATTGAAATAACCATATGATTCTTATCCTTAAGTCCTTTGACAAGATGGATATATTTATTGATTTACAGATGTTGAACCATCCTTGCATTTCAGGGATGAACCCCACTTGATCATGGTGCACAATTTTCTTAATGTGTTTTTGGATAAGATTTGCCAATATTTTGTTAAAGATCTTTGCATCTATATTCATCAAGGATATAGGTCTATAATTTTCTTTCCTTGCTGTGTCTTTTCCTGGTTTGTGTATGAGGGTGATATTAGCTTCGTAGAATGAGTTTGGTAGGGTACCCTCCTTTTCTATTTCCTGGAATACTTTGAGAAGTATTGGAATAAGTTCTTCTTTGAAGATCTTGTAGAACTTGGCTGACAATCTCTCTGGTCCCGGGCTTTTCTTGGATGGTAGATTTTTAATGGCGTCTTCTATTTCATTGCTTGATATTGATCTGTTTAAATTGTGTATGTCCTCCTGGTTCAATTTGGGAGCAGTATATGTCTCTAGAAATTTGTCAATGTCTTTGGTAGTTTCTATTTTGTTGGAATACAGATTTTCAAAGTAACTTCTCATTATGTTCTGTATCTCAGTGGTGTCTGTCATGATATTTCCTTTTGCATCATGTATTTTAATAATTTGAGTCTTTACTTCTCTTTGTTGGTGTGGCTAAGGGTTTGTCTATTTTGTTGACTTTTTCAAAGAACCAACTTTTTGTTTTCAAAGAACCAACCAAAAACATTTTAAGAAATTTGTGCACCACGATCAAGTGGGGTTCATCCCTGGAATGCAAGGATGGTTCCACATCCGTAAATCAATAAATGTTTTTTGAATAGTTTCTTTTGTTTCAATTTCATTGATTTCAGCTCTGATTTTAATTATTTCCTGTCTTCTACTACTTTTGCTGTTAATTTGTTCTTCTTTTCTAGTGCTTTGAGCTCTCATGTTAGGTTATTTAGTTGTTGACTTTTCATTCTTTTCTGGAATGAGCTCCATGCAATGAATTTCCCTCTTAGTACCACTTTCATTATATGGAACTTATGACCCAAAAAGTCACTGCAGTCATTCTCTTACTGAGCACAAACCTGCTGCTCCAAGGGAAATGCAGGGCTGATTCCTGCTGGTCACTGGTCACATGTGCGAAATGTCACCTTGGGTCATAGCGTTCCTTATAATCTATTCAGTTTATTAGGCCCACCTACATTTACTTACGCAGGACTTGCAAGGAATAAGGAAAAGTCTTTCCACATTCTTCCTGTCTCTTGAAGGCACTGAACCCCCAAGATCAACTTCCTCATCCTGAGGTGTGACAGAAGCATCCTGATGAGAGAGAAGTTTCCTGCTTAGCCTGAGCTCAGGGCCATGCATAGTTCAGTCCTCCTTTAAAATGTCCAGTCTTGCAGCAGTTTTTGAAAAAAAAATTATTGCAGGAATGCCAGTAATCCAGCACTCCATATATCTACATGGTCACCACACCCAATTGGAGTGTGTCAACACTTTCCAGAGCACCCTCTGTCTCAGAGCAGTTGATTGTCTCCCTCTTACTATAGTCATCAAATTTTTACTTCATTAACCTTGAGATCATGGCCAACATGATGTGAGGTGTCCCCCAAAAGCTCATATGTGATACAATGCAGGAAGTTTCAGAGGAGAAATGATTAGGGTAAGACCTTAACCCAATCGGTGAATTAATCGCTGATGGATAAATGAAGTGGTAGGAGGTGGCAATGGGGCATGACTATGGGGTATACATTTTGTAGTCCTGAGTTTTTCTAGTGTTTGAACATGAAGGGGTGCTGTATTATGTCAATACTTTTTCTGCATCTATTGAGATGATTATGTGATTTTGTGTTTAAGACTATTGTTAAGATGAATTACGTTTATTGGTTTCTCTATGTTGAACCAATTCTGCATCCCTTGAATGAACCCCACTTGATTGTGGTGCACTCTCTATTTAATGGTTTTGTGTGCAACTTGCCAGAATTTTATTGTGAATTTTTGCATTTATGTTCATCAGGGTAATTGGTCTGAAGTTTTCTTTCCTTGATGTGCCTTTGCCTGATTTTGTTATCAGGGCAATGCTAGCCACATAGAATGAGTTTGGAAGGGTTCCTTCCTTTTCTATTTCATGGAGTAATTTGAGAAGTAATCGTGCTATTTCTTCTTTGAAGGTCTTGTAGAACTCAGAATATCCATAAGTCAAACATGTTCCTATACATCAGTAATGAATCCAGTAAAACAGAAATAAAGAACACTACCCCATTCACAGTCACGTCAGAATTCTCAAAGAGTTGGGAATGAATCTGACAAAAGAGGTGAAAGACCTCTAGAATGAAAACTACAGTACAATGAAAAAGAAATTGATGAAGACCTTTGAAGTTGGAAAGACCTCCCATGCTCCTGGATAGGCAGAATTAATATTGTCAAAATGACCATACTACCAAAGCATTATATAGATTTAATGCAATTTCTTTTAAAATCTCAATGACATTCTCCATAGAACTAGAAAAGGCAATCATGAAATCCATTTGGAAAATAAGAGACCCAGAATAACCAAAGCAATCCTTAGCAAAATCGAGTGGAGAAAGAAGCATCACAAAATCAGACCACAGACTATACTACAGTGCTAAAGTAGTAAAACCAGCATGGTATTGGCACCACAACTGACATGTAGACCAAGGCACAGAAGAGAAGTCAGAGTGACAAACCCCCATTAACACAGGTATCTCATACTAGACAAAGGTGCCAAAACGTTTCACTGGAGAAAAGAGAGTGTATTCAAAAAATGGTGCTAGGATAAATGGAAATCCAAATGTAATGAAATGAAATTAAACCCTTCTCTCTCACCCTGCAGAAAAAATCAACTCACCATGGATCAAAGACTTAGGCACTAGAACAGAGACACTGCAACTGCTAGAAGTAAACATAGGCCCAAATCTTCACCATGTGGGCCTAGGATTTGACTTCTTAAACAAGATCCCTAAAGCAGAAGAAGTTAAATAGTGAATCACTGCATGGGATAGATTCAAACTAAAAAGCTTCTTCACGGCAAAGGAAACAGTTAATATTGTGAAGAGAGAGACTACAGATTGGGAGAAAATCATTACTACATGCACCTCAGATAAAGTATTATGTCCAGTGTATATAAAGAACTCAAAAGCTTAACACCAAAATAACCAAATAACCTAATCAATAATGGGCTAAGGAACAGAGCACACACTTCACAGAAGAAGATATACAATCAATCAACAAATGTATGAAAAATGTTCATCATCTCTAGCAATTAGAGAAATGCAAATCAAAACTACTCAAAGATTTCAACTCAGTGTAATCAGAATGACAATTATCAAGAATACAAGCAATGGTAAGTGTTGGTAAGGATGTGGGAAATGGTACAATCATACATTGCTCTTGGGAATGCAAATTGATGCAACCATTATGGATAGCAGTATGGAGATTCCAGAGAGAACTTGGAATGTACCACCATTTGACCCATTTATCCCACTCCTCAGTTTATACTCAAAGGACTTAAAATCAATATACTACAGTGACATAGCCACATCAATGTTAGTAGCAGTTCAATTCACCATAGCTAAAGTATGGAACCAACCTAGATGCCCTTCAATGGGTTAATGGTTAAAGAAAATGGGGTGTGGATATATAATTCATTACTCAACTTCAAATAAGAATGAAATTATGGCATTTACAGGTAAATGAATGGAGTTAGAGTAGATCATGCTAAGTGAAATAAGTCAAATGCAAAAAACAAAAGGCCAAATGTTTTCTCTGACATGTGGATGCTAATTCACAAGGGGGTGGGATAGTGAAGAACAGAGTTCTTTATATTAGGTAGAGAAGGTGAAGGGAGGGGAAGGAGTATAGGTAAAGGAAATGATAGTAAGAGTGATGCAGACATTTTTACCTAAAATATATGTATGTCTTTATGTCCAATGTGATCTTACAACTTGTATAATCAGAAAAATGAGAAATTACACTTCATTTATGTATGATCTATCAAATGTATAAATAAATTCTACTATCAAGTCCAACTATTTAGAACAAAAAATGCATTTAATTTTAACAAAGTAAATACATAAATAAGTATTTTAAAAATGTAAAATAAACATTAGATTGATAGAAGGAAAACTAGGAGAGAAGGAAGTTTGCACCCAGGGAGGACAGAGTGGAGGATGGGAGGAAGGACTGGGGCCTGAGAGATAAAAATTATGTACCCTGTTTGTGGGATTATGTCAGACGATCCTTCCTATTATGTATAACCATATCGCACTAAGTGAAACATAAAGAAAAAACCATATAAAATAATTTAATGGTAATAATCATAACAATCATATGTTGACTGATTTGTGTCAGAGGCAAAATCAATGAAGATTCAAAATTTATTGTTTTACAGCAGCTGTATTTAAAATATTAACAACGATACACAAGCCTCCATTTAAAAACTTTCAGAAATATCCTCTGAATCTCAGAGGGACATTAGTCCATTAACAGATTGGCATTTTCTCATCCTGAGCCCCTCCCATGTGCGTCTAGTCCATATCACCCAGCCTTTGGCACTCACTTGGCTCTTCCCATTTTCACCCATCACCTTCTTCCCCTGCTTCCCAATCATGTTTCCTTTGCTCTTTTCTTTCCTTTCCCTCCACATTTTATTCATTTTATGAAAACTTCTGGTTAAATTTATGTTTCCAATGCTAATGTGCCTAGTATTTAGTCTGTATCATATTCCATTCACCCACACTCCACCTGGGTTCACAGAATTGCAGAGTTCATGAGTAATTCCATTTATAGTACATAGTAGTATATGGCTTACCTTCAAACTATGCTGTTTATATGCAGAATATTCTCTTATCTAAGAAATATTGGAGATTGGAATGAACAATTCGACTATACTGAGCTAAGATATAGTGAGAAGCACAGGACAAAAAGAAACCCCCACAAAAGAGAAAAAGGAATCAATTCAACAGATGCAGAAATTAAAGACCTCTAAAGACACAAGAAAACAGAAAATCAAGCCCTCTCCTCCAATTTACAAATTTCCAAAGAGGAAATCCTAGACATAGAAGAGAAGGAAATTTAAAACATAACTATATCAAATTATTTAATTATTTAAAATATAATATTGAAAGGTGTAGTGCATTAAAATTGATCTAAGGAATGGATTAATGGAGAAAAGACAAGAGTTGAAAGATCATTTCAGTAAAGAACTTGAGATTCTGAGATGAAACCAATCAGAAGTCTTGGGAAAAATAGACACCATAAATCAACTAAAATTCTATTGAAAATATCATGGATTCAATTACATAAAAAACAAAATTGTGACTCAAAGACAGGCTACATGAACGTAAAATTTCAGTAAGCAATAAAGATACAAAGATGAACACCAGAATACACAAGAACACTGGAACAACTTTAGGACAGCAAAGCTCACACAGCTTCAATTGGATTTGAAGAAGAAATGGAGATAGGGGGAAATTGCAAGAGGAATCATTTCAATGAAATGGTACTAGAAAAACTTACAAATGTCCAAATGGAGATGCACACCTACATGTAGGAAGCATATCATACCAAAATAAGTCCAAAAAGAATCTCTTCCAAATATACCACAATCAAAATACCAAAACGATGTACAGAGACAGGATATTGATAACTACAAGAGAAATATACAAGGACATAAAAAGAGGTAAACAAATAAAGCACATTTCTGTCTTCTCAGCTGAGACACTGAAAACCAGAAGAGCTTGGCATGATACATGCCAAACTCTAAATGAAAGCAATTCCCACCATAATTACTGTATCCATCAGAGCTATCATTAAAAACCAAACAGGAAATAAAAACTGTCCATGATAGGGATAAATCAGGGATAAATTAAAAGAATTCATGTCCTCTAGGCCAGCACTTCAGAAAATACATCCAGAACTACTACACAGAGAAGAACTTCAAACAAACCCCAGAACTCCAACAGGAAGAAGCTGCTAGAAAAACAGTGAAGCTAAATGTCAGCAAATTTCCTACATTAGACAATTCAAAATCTGTGAAGATAAACATAAAACATAAATAAACAGAAATATTAATGTAAAAAATATACATAAATAATAAGCATCTCTCTATGATAACTCTGATTTTAAATGATCTCATCTATCCTATGAAAATATATAGACTGCCAATGATTTTTTTAAAAGTTCCAACTCGATGCTATGAGTCTCATAAGAAATAGTTCCACAGGTATAAGAAAAACATGAGAAAAAGTTCTTGCAAATGAAGGGAAAACAGAAAGAAGCCTAGCTACACCATATCCACCAAGCATACATCAAATGCAAATAAAGCAGAATGCCCAAGTTATGTTCCCAAATACTCATGAAGGGAAAAATCCAAGAATACTATATAACTATAGTAAATATTTATGCCCCAACATTGATGCACCTAATTACATAACCTCAACACTTATTGACATTGATTCTCAGATAGAATCCAATGGAATATTCATGGTTATTTCAAAATATGTGTTCCACCAAGAGACAGAAGATCCAGATGCAAAAACAATAAAGGCATTTCTGAACAAAACAATAAATCAAATGGACCTTAGAGACACCTATAGAGCATTTCCAAAGAGAATATCTTGATTCCCTTTCTTCTCACAACTCATGGAATATTCTCAATAATAGATGATAATTTAGGACGAAAGCAAAGTCTTAAGACATACATAAATGCTGATATCATCCTTTGTATTTTCTGATATCATAATGAAATGACATAACAATCAGTAGCAAAAAATCTACAGAAGACTCACAAACACAGAGAGATTAATTGAACCATGCTCTTGATTGTGGATTGAATAACAGAACAAATGAGAGGATATATGAATTTTTAGAATTAAATATCAATGACAATAGAGCATACCCAAATCTTTGGAATATTATCACAAAATTTCATAGAATACAATTCATGGTGTTAAATGATAACCTTATAAAAGAGAAAGATCCTAAATAAGCAATCTACTGTTTTATCTAAGAACCTTTGGAAAAGCAGAAACAAATCAATTCTCTGATCACTAACAAAGAGTGTATGGTTAACATTAGTGACTAACTAATGAAATAGTGAATGAAAATTCAGAGGACCAATGTACCAAAGAGATTCTTTAAATATAGATCAGATGGACCAACCTTAGTCAAACTAACCAAAAGTACAAGAAAGAAAAAAATAATGAAGAAAATTGCAGAAGAAAAAGAAGATGTCATCAGAGATAACACTGAAATTCAGATGACAATTCAGTACTATTTTGAAGTCAAATATTCCAATAAGATGGAAAATATAGAAGGCACAGAAAATGACTAGCATGTAGGATCCACCCAAATTGAAACAAGAGGATGTATAGCATAAACACACCATATCAACCAGAACCAGTGATAATATTCCAACACAGAAAATCCCTGGAGTACTTGGACATTCCTACTGAGTTCTACCAGACATTTAAAGAAAAACTACTGCCTATCCTACTCAAATTATTTACTGAAACAGAACTGGAGGGAAAACTCTCAAATTCACTCATAAATCAAATATAACCCTTACACTGGATCCAGATAAAGACACATCAATTAATCATGATTGCAAACCAATATTCCGGATGAACATAAGTGCAGAAATCCTCAATAAAAGAGCAATTGACACTTAAAATTTTAAGAGGACCTTACATCATGATAAACTTTATTGGATCCAGGGATGAAAGATTGATTCAACATACAGAAATCAATAAATGTAGTTTATCCCTAAAATAAAATTAAGGACAAGAATGACACAATTATCTCAATAAAGGATGATCAAAGGTTTTGGAAAAATCTGGCTCCCATCATGTTAAAATTATCGGAAATAAAGATAGAAGGATCCTGTAACAATATCTAGAATACTACATATGACACACCCAAAGCCAACATCACAGAGAATGGAGAAAAACAGAAAGCACTTCCTCTTCAATCAAGAACAAGACAAGAAGAGCCTCTCTCACCAATCCGAGGTAATATAGTTCTTGAAATTCTAACAAGAGCAATAAGGCAAGAGAAATGGAGAATTCCAAATAGGAAAAGCAGAGTCAAATTCTGTTTGCTTACTAGTGAATGGATCACATCTCTAGAAAACCAAGAACCCTCACCACATGACTTTCAGGATTAAAAATATGCACCCATCTCTTCCTGCAGCAAAGTAACTCTGAGCACATACCTTACCTGTCAGTTTCCTTACCTGCACAATGGGGCTGGAGTTCACTCTCTAAGGTCCTTCATGTTCTAACACTCTGTGGAATTTGACTTTGCTTTCAGTGAGTTCATAGTAAAGATCTGTGAGCCAAGATCTCACTGTTTAAAGGCTCCAGAGGGAGACCATTCAATAGAGCAGAACACAGGGTCCAGAACAGGATGCCTTAACATACCATGTCCTGGTAAGTATGGAATCAGTCTTGGCATAGGACAAAAGTGGCTCCTGTCATTCTGACAGTCTCTGTGCATGTCTGCCTCACAAATACCATGCTTAGAACTCACTAGAATTTCCTTTGATTCCTACCCAGCACAACTGCTGCCCTCTTGTATGTAAATACATTACTCTTAATCAAATGGTCTTGTGAATGACTCTAAAGACGGGTGCTGGTGGCTTTTTTGAGACTTTATAGGACAAGGTGACATCCCATGAGTGCCCATAACTAGAGCAGAATTTCTCCAATAATCAGGTGGTGTCAAGTGGAGAGCAAGCTTCCCAGGTGCTGAGGACCCTCAGAGGCTCCCCACTGTGGCTGACTGCCTTTGTCCTCCTGAGCAGGGTGGTGGGCTCTTGAGTGGTCTGCTTTGAGTTCACACTGCAGCTTAGAAGTGTTTCCCCAAGGTGTGCTCCCCTGGTGTGGAGAAGGGGTCATGCATATGGATGTGGAAGCCACCTCCTCTGGGTGGCCTGCCGTGAGTTTTAGCTGATTTTGGCATTGCATCTGACCACCTCTAGACAGGGCCTGTCAGCTCCTGGGAGATGGTAGGCCTTGGATTCCAGAGCTCCCTGAGGTCAAGGTCTGTTCTTGAGAACTGGGGGACATAGTCTCACTCCAAGATGGGTAAATGAAGTACAGGACCACGTGTAATTAAGTCATGAGGAGGTGGAGTCATCACGTGTCACAGAGGAAAACAGATCAGGGAATACATTCTTTTCAAAGTTCCTGTAGTTATTTCAAGGAATGCTGGGTGGGCCAAACCTCCTGGATATGTCATGAGAAAAAAATGAGGAAAGTATAAATGACACAAACAGTAGGTGGGCATCTTCCAGGAGTCAGTGATGGCACTTCCTGTGGGGTTGGACAAGCACATCATCCCTGTCTTTCTCTACCATTAACATCCTTGTCTCCCAGGGTCAGTGGTGTCAACATATTCTGCAGCACTCCTGTTTAGACCTGCCTCATGATGAAGCTTCTCACACTCCTGTGATGGCTGAGATTTCTCAAGTTCTCAGAGGACTTCTGAGACCTGCCTGGCTCAGGGTGTGCACAACTGCACAATGGGGACTCCCTGCAGAGATCAGCCTCCTAATTTTCTCTGTTTAAGTCTCTCATTCCTTCTATCTTAGAGCAGGTAATAAAAGAGGAGTTGTTAATGTCCTCATTTGATTAGTCAGTGATATGGTGGGAAATCAGATATTTTAAAGATTCTTCTAAAAGTGATCTGGGGAAATCTGGCTCTGCTGAGGAGGTCAGGGCAGGAGTTCAGGACCGTGGAGGGCTTGGTGCCCACACAGAGGCCAGATTCCTGTGGTGGCTGCAGTGACAGCACCTCCAGGGAGGGAGTCTGATGGCGCTGACTGTCAGGCAGGAAATGTCCTGGGCTCCTATAGCTGCAGAACCACCTGCAGATGATGAAGGGGATGTTGGCACAGAGCAGAGGCTGAGGAGGCTCCATCTGAGCAGAGTGCACCCACAGAGGAGAGCTAAGAGAAAACCCTCACCACACCATGCTGTGCCCTGGAGAGAAACACTTACAAAGAGGAGGACAGCGTCCAAGTCTTGAGCAATGGCAGAATCCAGCTGTTGGAGAGGCCTGGAAAGTAGGGAGCTGGGAAGAAGTTTGACCAGCTCAAGTTTTCAGGTACCACATGACTCATAGACAGGGGACCCTCCAAGGAATCCTGAGAGTGCAGGGACCTTGATAGGTAAAAGGCCCTAGGATTGGAGTGAACTGGAAAGCTCCTCACCCTCAGTACTGCCTGTCATACTCCAGACAGATCCCACTGGGTGTAGTGAGGGTGGAAAATCTTTAGCAGAAATGCCAATCACAGTGCACACCTCAGCATTCACACTGGAGTAAGCCTTTCAGATGCAGTGAATTTGAAGTGGTTTAGGGGAAATTCTATACCGGTTCAGCATCAAGGGTTCCATGGAGAGGAAAGACTTATGAGTGCAATGACCTTAGGAAGGTCCACAGGCACAGGTCCTGACTAATTTTTCATTGGTGGGTTCACACTGGAGAAGGGCCTTATTAGTGCAGTGAACTTGAGAAGGTCCACAGCCACAGCTCCTTTCTAATTAATTGCTGGTGAATTCACACTGGAGAATTCTGATGAGTTCAGTGACTGTGGGAAGGTCTACAGCCACAGGCCCTAGTTAATTAATCATTAGTGTGTTCACAGTGAAGTAAGGCCTTGTGAGTACAGTGACCTTTGGAAGGTCTACAGTCACAGGTCCTGGCTATTTAATCTTTGGTGGGATCACACTACAGAAGGCCTTGTGAGTACAGTGACCTTGGGAAAGGTCCACATCCATAGGTCCTGGCTAATTAACCATTGGTGGGATCACACTGTGGAAGTCCTTGTGAGTACAATGATCTTGGGGAGGTCCACAGACCACAGGTCCTGGATAACTAATCTTTGGTGGGATAACACTGGGAAGCCCTCATGTGTGCAGTGACCTTGGGAAGGTCTACAGTCACAGGTCCTGGATAACTAATCATTGGTGGGATCACACTGCGAAAGTCCTTTTGAGTGCAGTGACCTTGGGAAGGTCTACACCATCTGTACAGGTTAATAATCATTGGAGATTTCACACTAGAGTGGGCCTTATATATGCAGTGAATATGGGAGTTTTAGAGCTGCAGTGTTTCTAGTTATCACTGGAGCATTCAAACTGAAGCATTCACAATGGAGAAAGGCCTTAGAGTGCAGGAAGTGTGGACACCCCTAAGCCAGACTTTCTCCTCATTCAACAGAAAGTCCACATCGTACTTCAAATTTGGGACACTCTGTTGGCACCCTACAACTTTCCACCCCTCTGGAGAGGATGTGGAACTCACAAGCTTTGAGAAAGCAGATAGTGAGGGAAAGATTGAAACCCTGTTCTGCTATGACTCAGCAAACCTCACAGCCCCAAGAAGCCTTGAGGGGACAGTGAGTGCAGAGAGAGGCAATGGCCAGTGTTGCCACCTTGTTCCACACTAGCACTTCCATATGGGAGAGGTCCTAGGTGTGACCTGACACAACAGACAAGTTCTGAGTGTACCCTTTGTGTTAAGCCATGACTGAACCTCAGTCCTGCACACAGCACAGAGAGTGCAGCGAGGAACAGCTGCTACCCTCCTCCTCCCAAGATTGCAGCGCTCTGCCTGGGCTCCAGGGAGAGGGGAACCCATGTTCCGGGTCACACATGGTGCATCTCCACCCAGCTGAGCCAGGAGGCAGGAGAATCCCAGTGCTCTTGGCTAAGGAGGAATGACAGCTTCTCTTCATCCTCAAGGTTAGATTTTCCAAAGTTAATATTTCCCTTGTTGTAAAAAATTTCTTCTTAAAAATATAACATGTACTCAGGATTGACAATCATTGATTGAGGCAAACTTTAAGGATAAATAAGTAAAGTAGAAAATCCATCTAGGGGTGATAGGGGAAATGGGAGACATAAGCTTGGACAGTCCCTCCCCTGTAGGTGATGGCCACTGTTGAAGATCAAGCCTGCTGTGAACTAGAGAGCCCAGCAAACCTCAGCCAGAAGTGCAGGCTGAAGAAAACCAGAGACAAGCAGAACCCTCACCAGACTGGAACAGACCTGGTGATGCTAAGAGACTCACGCATGGTGGGTCTTCCCAACCTGTTGTCTGTTGTGCCCACTTGCTGCACTGGTACTGGGCCCAGAGTGCCTGTGCATGTTTGTTGTGTCAATGAGGAGAAGAACTGAGTCCTCCACTTGTCCATATCTAACTACCCTGACCACTTGCCAAGACCACCTTGCACAGTGGTCTGAAGCATGGCCATAGTGGGGCACCCACATCTAGGAGTGCACAGTGAGCCTGTCCAGGTTGGATTGCTGAGTGTCCATCCGTCTCCTCAGCACCAAGTGACCTTCTACATTGTTCTCTGGAGCATGTCTGAATGACCCAAGTCCCTTGGTGGTGGCTTGGAGGAGATGTGTCCTGACTAATAAAGACAGACATCACATGCAGGATCTGATGGGGGTCCCCTACCATGTCAGAACTTCTCCTCTGGTCCTTTTGCCTGTGGAGATCTCAGAGAGGGAAGGAGAATTTTTCAGATGTTACCATGAAGGAGTCTCCCATGGGGTTTATCTGATGCTGTCCTCATGGTAAGAGAGGGTTAGGGTGAATATCATGGGAGACTCATTCCCAACTCATCTCATCAGGGAACTTGAGAATGTCCACAGCCCATGGGTGGATTTGCATTGTCCTCTTCATTACCTGCTAGTGATGGTTGTGGCAGGATTTTGCCACTGTCCAAGGAGCTCTTGAGAAGTAGAATTCTAAGCCCAAATCCCATTCAAAGAATCGGAGTCAAAGAGGAGTCTTCAAAATTTGCATGTGATTCTCCTTGGTTGCAGACATATCTTCACCCCAGTATTAGCTAAATCATGTATTTAGGTCAGAGTGAGCTCCTGAGAACTTATCTATATGATGGTATGTAATCCCCTATTGTGTTAGGCAACTTGTACACAAATCTTCAAGCTTTCTGCTGTGCACAACCATCCAGCAAGACCTGCTGTATTTTCATATGTCCCCATCCTAGTCATGGTTGCAACTCGACCTGGCAAGACCGAGCATGAAGATGGGAGCAAAGGGCACACCATTTCATAGATGCCTTCAAGGCAGGAAGTTTGCCCTACAGAGTCTTTCTGGATTGCTATAGTCAGATGAGAACTGAAGAAGATGGAATTCTGAGACCCAGGCCACCTCTGCAATTTCCTGAGTGTTTCAGGCTGGCCATACAGACAGCCTGCCCATGCACCACTCAGGTCCAGTTCACATGCTCACCTGCCTTTCCCCAGAGAGTTCACCATGCCAATGATATTCCCTTCTGGAACTCTTCAGAAAAGTACTGGATAGCTGGAAACTGAAGGGCAGGACACATTAAGAGAGCAACACCCTGACATGAGGGCACCTGCCTGACCTGGGATGCAAGGACAACTGCAGGAGCAGCTCAGTGTGATTCCTCCACAGCACAGTAGAGGCCAATGTTACAAGAACTTCTTAGCAAAAGCAGAGACAAAACTGGTTGAAATCCAGTATTTTCCATGAGGAAAGCAATCAGCATGTTACTCATAGGAGAACAGCAGGGAAGGTCATTGTTCAGAACATGCAGTAGATCCTGCTTCAGTGGGAGAACTTGAGGGCTTTCCCTGAGACATGGACTGGGACAAAGTTGGTCCCTCAGCCTTTCTCTTCCACAAGGACTGAGAACCTGCTCCAGGGATTAGACAGTAAGAATGTTGAAAATCATGCAAGCCAGAAAGGAAGAGATAAACTATATCTGTTGTCTGATGATGTGAACATGAAGAGTCAGAATCTGAAAGAGTAAACCAACAGAAAACACCCTAAAGTAAAGAACAAAGTGAAGAATCAGTCAGGGTGAAGGAAAGAACTTCAGGGTGAAGGAAAGGAACTTCTACACAGCACAGGAGACAAGAAAGTGCTTTGGAGAGAGAGCCTAGAGATCAGGTGAACACCTCTGCCTTACTCCTCAGAGAGGCGATTATACCCAGAAAGTATAAGGAACTCAAAAACTTTAACATTCCAAAAAAATCATTCAATTAAGGGGTGGTTAACAGATCTGAACAGGCACTTCCCAAAAGCAGAAATACAAATGACAAACAAATATTCACTTTTTTTTGTTACAGGGGATGGAACACAGGGGATTATGAGCCCTGAGTCACAGCCTCAGCTCTATTTTGTATTTTCTTTAGAGACAGGGTCTCACTGAGTTGCTTAGCACCTAGTCATTGCTGAGATTGGCTTTGAACTCATGATTCTCCTGCCTCAGCCTCCCAAGTTCAGTCTCAAAGACCAACAATTATTTGAAAATATTTCATATTTCTAACAATTAGGAATATTTCAATGTAAATGACCATGAAGTACCTTCTCAGTTCAATGAGAATGGCAGCAATCAAGAACATAAACAATAATGAGGCTGGAGAAATCGTGGGAAGGTACACTCACACTCTGTTGGTGGGACAGCAGATGAGAACAACCATGAAGAAGGCAGTGGGGAGATCCCTCAGAAGAACAGGGATGAACTGGATGGACCCAACAGTGCTGCTCCTTGGTATTTATCCCAAAGACCTAAAGCCAGCATGCCAGACTGACACAGCCAGTTCAGTGTTTATACAGTGCACTTCTCAAGAGCCAGGCCGTGGAACCAGCCCACATGCCCATTGATAATGAATGAATAAAGAAAACATGGATTATACTAAATGCAGCCCCACTCAGTCATTAGCAAGAGTGAAAATATGGTGAAAGGAAGGAGCTGGAGAGCATTAGGGCAAGAGAAATAAGAAAAGCTCACAGTCAAGATTGAATGTTTTCTGTCCTATGTGGAAACCAGAGCAAATAACAAAAATAAAGACAAATGGAATCCTAAGAAAATAGAAGAGATGAGTGGAGAAGAGGAAGGAGACAAAGGGTGAGGGAGGAGGGCCAGAAGAAGAGAGGAGCCAGGGAGGGGACTGAGCAGATGTGAATGGTCAGCTCTGCCCAAGTGTGCATCCTGCTCATGGAGGGATGTGCCACAGAGAGGCCCTCATATAGAGATATGTTGTTAATTTAGAGGAAGCTGTAAAAACACAGAAGAAAGGTCAGTAGAGGAAAGAAAACAGGGTGGGAGGAGGAGAAAAAAAAAGAGTGTCATGGTTCATTTGAATTGTCCACTGATTGGAATAAGAGATGTGGATGATGAAGAGGCTTTTGAGTGACTGATGTGTGCCTAGTAATGATTGGCATGTGGGATATTGAAGTGAAATTGAAACTGTCCCAAAGTATGGGGAGCATCACCCATTAGGGTGGTGACTTGGATGAATAAAAGTTGGAAGAACAAGGAAGGAGCAGCAGATGCAAACTCCATTCTTCTTTTAATATATGCCTCTATATTATTTATTTACTTTTGGTGCTGAAGATGGAACAAAGTGTCTCACATGGATACATGATTGCTTTGAGATCACCTGAGGTTATCAAACTTTTGTTTCTTCACTCTTCCTAAGTGGAATCTGCCAGGGATTCTCCGGGAAGATTCCAGAAGGTTCAGTCTCAGACTAGGGTAGCACGGTTGATACTTTAGTTCTGGGGATTCAGCCTCTTGGACTTCACAGCTACTGGTTCTTTGAGCTCTGCAGCCTTCAGATGTCCATTGTGGACTATCCAGCTTCTGGTCATGTAAGCCAATCTTCTAAACACCATTTTCATGATCATACTTCCTGTTGATTCTGTTCCCCTACAGAATCCCTGACTAATACAAGAGGTACTCAGGAAAGAAAAAGAATTTCACATTTAATGAACGTAAATGCAATGTCAAAATGAATCCCAAGATAACTGTGATACACTAAATTATAAAAAAATATGTGACAATACCCAGAATATTTATATTGTGAGATATCAAAGACTAGAATAGACCACAAGTCCAAGAGCTTTCCCAGGAAGATGGTACGTGGAGAGGCCCACAGATGAAGAAAATCAGTTCCAAACCCTCTGTGTACCTCCTCCTGGCCTGACCCTGAGCTCCCTGCTGACCCTGGAGGTCCTGCAGGGAAGGTTGTGTCTGGGCTCACACTGAGGCCTCCTCACTGTGTCTCCAGCACAGTAATATTGGCTGTTTTCTCAGCTGTCAAGCTGCTCATTTGAAGGTAGAGCCTGTTCTTCGTGTTGTCTCTGGAAATGCTGAATCACCATTCATTGAGTCAGCATGGTTTGTTTTACTTCCTTCTTTATTAATAAACCCAACAACCTCAGTGAGTTCTGCAGAGCCAAGCAGAACCTGTTCATCCAGTAGCTACTGAAGGTGAATCCAGAGGCTGCACAGGAGAGTTGCAGGGACCCCCCAGGCTGCACCAGGCCTCCCCCAGACTCCACCAGCTGCACCTCACACTGCACACCTGCAAACACAGAGGCAGCCTGGTCAGGACACTCACTCATCCACTCTTTCTCTCACTCCTGTCCACTCACACACTCAGGATCTCTGTTCTCCATTAATCACCTTTGAAAACAGCCACAAGGAAAACCCAGCTGAGCATACAGTCCATGGTGACCAGCCTGTGTTGAGTCCTGACCACTGAGTGTGATGAGCTGGAGTCCAGGGCTGGGCTCCTGTGCAGAGCTGCAGGGTCAGGGTGGCTGGTTTTCATGAGCAGAGGGAGGCCCTATTTACATGTCCTTCTGCTCTATAGCAGCTCTGGGTTGAGGCCCAGGTAGAGCAGCACTAAGAGCAGATGGGAGGGTCATGGGCAGCATGGTGAGCAGAACAGCATTCAGGAACATCAGATTCCTTCTGTGATCTTTTCTCTTTGAAAATATCCTCCCTGTATCTATCTATCTATCTATCTATCTATCTATCTATCTATCTATCTATTTAATACTTTTTCTGTTTTTTAGACAGTAGAATGCATTTATATATTTTGGTAGATGATACTTAAATGTGTATAATCTAATTTTTCTAATTGTATGTTTTGTTGGATGACATTGGTTATGAAGTCATATATATACATGAGGTGATAATATCTGTTTCACCCTGTTAGTTCAAAATTTGAGCGACTGTAGGAGGCAGAGCAGAGCAACTGAGACAAAGGGCAGCGCCAAACAGTGACCAATCAAAGCAGACAGGAAATCTCCACTGACTCAAAACAGCCACCTCTCACTCAGCAGAATCTCCACTGACTCATAACAGCCACCTGTCACTCAGCAGGATCCCCGCCCATTCAAGCCTATGAAAACCCTGGGCAGCAGGGGACATGCATGATATTCTCTGACTCCCTAACTGTCTGTACCCCAGGGTACTGGGAGATTTGCCTGAGAGCCAAATTACAATAAAGCTTGTTTCAGCCACTATCTGTCTGATTTTATTTGGCCGCTAACCATGTCCCCAAGCTTACACATGCTACTATCCTGATTTTTATTTACAAACCACCTTAAATATTAGATGGAGGAATCAGGGTTAACTCCATGGTGCAAATGTAAAACCCCACAGAGGCCTGAGTTACCTCTGTCCAGCAGCACATTTCTGGCAAGAGTGACTGAGTATTTGGTCTTTGTTCTCATCCTGGACCTGACTGCTCACATGACCATCTTCCAGTTGCCAGCTGCACACACCTGGTGAGGTCCTCTGACCTGTCCTGTATTGGAAATTCCCTGTGTGTCTTCTCCCCTTTGTTGCTCCCTGCTATCCAGGGATGCATCCAGCTGTGGGCCTCAGAGGCACCTGCAGTGGGAAGGCTGTGACTCCCTGTGAAGGCCTCCTTCAGCTCAGAGAATCCAGCTTGCACAGAACCATCAGGAACACATGCTGCTGGCATGTGTGTTGGGCACAGGGTCCAAATGTGGACAGGGAGAAATCCAGCCTGTGACCTCACATTCAATTGTCATGAGCTGAGTGCATATGGATGTAACTGGAGCAATTGAATTGTGTGATTGTTGAATTACATCAAATCAACCAGCTGTCATGTGAGAGTAAGAGGCATGAATGAAAACGGGGAAAAGCATCAGGAAAAGTCCAAGAATTCTTGACTTCAGAGACATCATGAATTAATACAGAGAAATACAGTGAGCTCCACTGTGAGGATGGTACATTCAGAAGCCACCAGGTGCAGGTAATCAACACCAGTCTCTCTGCATCTGCTCCTGTGTGAATCTGAGCTCCCTTTGTGGAGTGCCACCTGCTGGCCCTGCGCACCCTGCAGGGAGGTTTTTGTCTGGGCTCACACTGAGGTCCCCTTACTGTGTCTCTAGCACAGTAATAGGTGGCCGTGTCCTCGGCTCTCAGGCTGCTCATTTGCAGGTACAGCGTGTTCTTGGAGTTGTCTCTGGAGATGGTGAATCGGCCCTTC